>NC_090384.1:16061347-16365791 GCF_036365525.1 Heterodontus francisci | reverse complement strand
TAATTTAAAATTGTCAGCAGTGTGGTGCATTTGCATGTACTGGAAGCTACATATATTAATACACAGGGCCCAGTTCCTTGCAGACAGAAAGACTATGTACAAACATTGTGCCTGTTTCAGCTAAACAAAATAAATGACAGCCATTCGCTGGTTCATTCCTCAGGGCAATGCTTTGACCAATCAGAGTTAAGCTGCCTGGTTTAAATTTCAAACAATGCATTCTGGAACCAACCCAGGAGCAGACTATTTTAGACCTGGTAACGTATAGTGAGAACAGATTAATAAATGACCTGATAGTAAAGGATCCTCTAGGCAAGAGTGATCATAACCTGATAGAATTTCACATTCAGTTTGAGGGTGAGAAATTTGGGTCTGAAACTAGTGTCTTAAACTTAAATAAAGGCAATTACTTACCATGGAAATGTCTTTCCGATCAGGGGCTTGTAATTTTATTTGTGCCCCAATCTTGGCAGGTGGGGGGTTCCGAAGAAGGGGCAGTTCCGAAGAAGGGTCACTGACCTGAAACATTAACTCCTGCTTCTCTCTCCACAGATGCTGCCAGACCTGCTGAGTATTTTCCAGCATTTCTTGTTTTTATTTCAGATTTCCAGCATCAGCAGTATTTTGCTTTTATTAAAATTGCCCATGATTATTGCAGTACCTTGCCTACAAGCCTCCATTATTTACATACAAACATACATAAGAACATACAAATTAGGAGTAGGCCACTCGGTCCCTTGAGCCAGCTCTGCCATTCAGTAAGGTCATGGCTGATCTGATTGTAACCTTAACTCCACATTCCTGCCCACACCCGATAACCTTTCACCCCTTGCTCATCCAGAATTTATCTACCTCTGCCTTAAAATATTTAAAGATTCTGCTTCCACTGTCTTATGAGGAAAAGAATTCCAAAGATTCACGACCCTCTGAGAGAAAAAGAAATTCTCCTCATCTCTGTCTTAAATGGGTGGCCCCTTATTTTTAAACAGTGACCCCTAGTTTGAGATTCTCCCACAAGGGGAAACATCACTTTAACATCCACCCTGTCATGACTCCTCAGGATCTGATATGTTTCAGTCAAGTTGCCTCTTACTCTTCTAAATTCCATTGGATACAAGCCTAACCTGTCCAACCTGCCATTCCAAGTATTAGTCTAGTAAACCTTTTCTGAACTGCTTCCAACACATTTACATTCTTCCTTAAATAAGGAGACCAATACTATACACAGTACTCTAGATGTGGTCTCACCAATGCCCTGTATAACTGAAGCATAACCTCCCTACTTTTGTATTCAATTTCCCTCTCTATAAACGATAACATTCTATTAGCGTTCCAAATTACTACTTGTAAATGCATACTAACCTTTTGTGATTCATGCACTAGGACACCCAGATCCCTCTGCATCTCCGAGCTCTGCAATCTCTGACCATTTAGATAATATGCTTTTTTATTCTTCCTGCCAACATGGACAATTTCGCATTTCCCTACATTATACTCATTTGCCAGATATTTGCCCACTCACTTAACCTATCTATATCCCTTTGTAGCCTCTTTATGTCCTCTTCACAACTTAGTTTCCTACCTTGATTTATATTCTGTCCTACAATATAGCTACTATTAGGGGCCTATAAACTACTCCCACCAGTGACTTTTCTTTGATGTTTCTTATCTCCACCCAAATCCTCCCTCGTCTGTCTGTCTGTCTGTCTCTCTCTCTTCCCCCTCTGTCAGTCTGGCTTCCTCCCTCCCTCTGTCTCTTTCCCATTTGGGTGTTAACCTACATGTCGGTGGGGTCTGGTTGTGTGGGGGTGTGTTCAAGGATGAAGTTAAATTTGAAAACCGAGGAGCTGATGTCAGCAGGCTCCTGTTTAAAAGGTGAGCTCTGGATATGAGTGACTTGACTGTTCTCTTTGTGTTTAGGATTCTCATCGCTTTGGCAAGCACTTCCGACAGGCCATGCTCGACATTCTGGCCCTGTTCAACCTGGACAAGAGGCCCAGCAAGTAACGTCGGGTGGAGCTGATGCAGTTCAAGGAAGCAGCCTTTAGAATCCTGGGAAAGCCCTGTGTGACTGCCTGATGCTAAGACTTCTCCCCTTTGTAGGATAATGGGCATTGTTCTAAACATTGACAAATTTATGGCTTCCCAGGAGCCCTGACCTGTCTTTCTGAGGCAGGGAGGTTCTGTCACTTTGCCAGCTGCTGTTTGAGACCATCGAGCTGGACAGAGCTCGGGTTCAAGGCTGGGAATCTTGCCCTATTCGTCTTGGGGACATTGTTCCAAACTGCATCACAAAGCCTCGGCCTGGGAGTATTACATAGCGTAAGGGAGCTGCTGTAAATTAATTCTTTTTTTGTTTCCACCCCTCCCCTCCCCTCCATGATGATTAAAGAGACCATCTTCACCTTTTTATTTAATTATCTATGACCTGTGTTCAGTCGAAACATCCAGGTTCAAACTTGGAATATCATTACTGGAATATAAGTGCAGTTCACAGCCTGCAGGGGGAGCCATTGGACCACAGGCGGCGGCTCTTGCTGTTTGACATGTAAGGTATTTGTACGAAGATGTGTCTGATTTGGGGTAAGGGGGTTTCCTCCACTCCCCAGACACCTACATGAAAGCACGTTGATCTGATGTAATCGTTGTACAAAGATTGAATGAAATAACAAAGTATTGCAGGCGATCTTGGCCGTTAAATGAATGCAATGTGCATGTGCTGAATCACCAATAAAAGCTGGGAGACCATCACTCATCCAGTGTTCTGTCTCATTTGCTGACTACTGCCTTGTTTCTGGTTGCAATTAAATCTCTGTGTGACATGTGCCCTCGGGTTGGCAACTTTCCAGGAATTGAAGATTAATCAGGGTGCTGGAATGCACTGCCTGAGTGTGTGGTGGAGGCAGATACAATTGGGCTTTCAAAAGGGAATTGGATAAACACCTAAAGACGAAAAAGTTGCAGAGCTAGAGGGAAAGGGCAGGGGAGTGGGACTAGCTGGGTTGCTCTTGCAGAGAACTGGAGTGGACACGATGGGCTGAATGGCCTCCTTTTGCGGTGTAACTATGCTCTGCTTCTTGCGTTGGAACAGTGCAGGAGGCCCAGGTGGAAATGGGACGAAAATGACAAGTGACCAGAAGCTCCCTTCCTGTAAGGAATCTATTCCATTTTCCCCATAGCTGCTGCTTTTAGCATTCGGAAGGAACCGTTCCCTCTGAGACACCTGCTCCACTCCTCAATTATCCCCTACAACCCCTTCCACACAAGCGCAGGAAATGCACCACCTGCTCTTTTACCTCTTCCCTTCCCATTGTCCAGGGCCTCAAACACCTTCCAGAGGTGGAACAGTGATTTCCTGAACTTCTTTCAAGTTAATTTGCTGTATTCGCTGCTCATGATGTGGTCTCGTCTGCACTGGGAAGATTAAGCACAGATTGAGTGATCACTTTGCAGAACACCTCTGTTCAGTCCGCAAGAGTGACCCTGAGTTTCCGGTCGACTTTCATTTCAAATCTCTGCCGCACTCCCATTCTGATCTTCCATCCTATCATTGATCTTCCCTTTTGTTCTAACCCACACCTCCTGCCTCTGTACTTGCTTAAAACCAGTTCTGACAGGCCACTGACCTGAAATGTTAATTCTGTTCTCTCGAAAGAGGCAGACATCTTCAGGAAGGGGTGGGGGAACAGAGGACCAATAATGGAGGGCAAACTCCACTAAACTGGTGACTAAAACCCTTGTGGGGAGAGAGTCTCATCACGTTGGCTCAGTACATTCTGGAGACGCTGACATTGCAGTTGTTTGTGGCTATGAAATTGCCTGCAGAACTGAGTAACCTGAATGTGCCGTTAAAACACACAAACATCAGCGCGGCAACTGGGGTTTACTAGACTGACCAACAACATGGCTGCAAAGCCAAGAGCTGCCCCTTTAAGATGAATCCTGCACTTGATAGGCTGGTTCTGTGGGGCATTTACTGTCTGTGGTAGGGAGGGGGCATTACAAGTTGAAGTGACAGGGGGATTGAGGTGAGTGACGTGAGTAGGGGAAGTGGATAACAAAGGAGGGAAACTGATGGGGGGGTGGGGGGTGGCAAACATCTACTTGATGGAAACAAGGGTTTAGGAACTTGAGCACAGCAGAGGCACTAAGGAGTTACGAACACCTGGGAGATGGCCCTGCATCTGGGCTGGGGCCAACACTGAGTTGTCACCCAATGCTAATGCCTGTGATGAAACCATTCACCTCTGTAGCCTTTGCAGAGAAGTTCCCTGTCTGCCTCTCCCACTACCTTCCTCCTCTCCCTCTCTGTGACATCTCTCCTTCAACCATCTGCCTCCCATGGGCCAATAGTCTGTCAAGGTTTGCCATCAGACTCAAGCTTGGAATAGCCCCTTAGAAAAATGGACTGGTAAATAAATATATAGCTGGACATAGTGGGCCATATTATTTTGACCTTGTATCCGAATACCAGCCTTTACTGAATGCCTGCAGGCTGGGTTTCAGGTTTTGAGAGGGCATTTAAATCCTGAGTGGGGTTAATGCAGCACACAAGGGACTAAATGCTTCACAAATAAGCTACTTCCTCCAGCAGTCACATCACAGTTAGTGTATTTCTCATGCCTTGTAAAACATTTTCCATTACCTCACCTCATGATGGGCAGCTGTATATCAGACCAGGCTCACTCACTGCTTTGCCTCTGGCTGTAAACCAGGCCCGGCTCACTCTCTGGTCTGGCTCTAGCTGTAAACCAGGCCTGGCTCACTCTCTGGTCTGGCTCTAGCTGTACATCAGGCCCGGCTCACTCTGGTATGGTTCTAGCTGTACACCAGGCCCGGCTCACTCTGGTATGGCTCTAGCTGTAAACCAGGCCTGGCTTACTCACTGCTTTGCCTCTGGCTGTAAACCAGGCCCGGCTCACTCTCTGGTCTGGCACTAGCTGTAAACCAGGCCCGGCTCACTCTGGTATGGTTCTAGCTGTAAACCAGGCCTGGCTCAGTCTCTGGTCCGGCTCTAGCTGTACATCAGGCCCGGCTCACTCTGGTATGGTTCTAGCTGTAAACCAGGCCTGGCTCACTCTCTGGTCCGGCTCTAGCTGTACACCAGGCCCGGCTCACTCTGGTATGGCTCTAGCTGTAAACCAGGCCTGGCTCACTCACTGGTCTGGCTCGAGCTGTAAACCAGGCCCGGCGCACTCTCTGGTCTGGCTCGAGCTGTAAACCAGGCCCGGCTCACTCTCTGGTCTGGTTCTAGCTGTAAACCAGGCCTGGTTCACTCTGGTATGGCTCTAAACCAGGCCTGGCTCACTCACTGGTCTGGCTTTAGCTGTAAACCAGGCCCGGTTCACTCAATGGTCTGGCTTTAGCTGAAAACCAGGCCCGGTTCATTCTCTGGTCTGGCTCTAGCTGTAAACCAGGCCCGGTTCACTCACTGGTCTGGCTTTAGCAGTAAACCAGGCCCGGTTCACTCACTGGTCTGGCTCCAGCTGCACACCAGGCCCGGCTCACTCACTAGTATGGCTCTAGCTGTAAACCAGGCCCGGTTCACTCACTGGTCTGGCTCTAGCTGTAAACCAGGCCCGGTTCACTCACTGGTCTGGCTCTCGCTGTAAACCAGGCCTGGTTCACTCACTGGTCTGGCTCTAGCTGTAAACCAGGCCTGGTTCACTCTCTGGTCTGGCTCTAGCTGTAAACCAGGCCCGGTTCACTCACTGGTCTGGCTCTAGCTGTAAACCAGGCCCGGTTCACTCTCTGGTCTGGCTCTAGCTGTAATCCAGGCCCGGTTCACTCACTGGTCTGGCACGAGCTGTAAACCAGGCACGGTTCACTCTCTGGTCTGGCTCCAGCTGTAAACCAGGCCCAGTTCACTCACTGGTCTGGCTCTAGCTGTAAACCAGGCCTGGTTCACTCTCTGGTCTGGCTCGAGCTGTAAACCAGGCCCGGCTCACTCTCTGGTCTGGCTCTCGCTGTAAACCAGGCCTGGCTCACTCTGGTATGGCTCTAAACCAGGCCCGGCTCACTCACTGGTCTGGCCTTAGCTGTAAAACAGGCCCAGTTTGCTCACTGGTCTGGCTCAAGCTGTAAACCAGGCCCGGTTCACTCACTGGTCTGGCTCGAGCTGTAAACCAGGCCCAGTTCGCTCACTGGTCTGGCACGAGCTGTAAACCAGGCCCGGTTGACTCTCTGGTCTGGCTCCAGCTGTAAACCAGGCCCAGTTCACTCACTGGTCTGGCTCGAGCTGTAAACCAGGCCCAGTTCACTCACTGGTCTGGCTCTAGCTGTAAGCCAGGCCTGGTTCACTCACTGGTCTGGCTCTAGCCGTAAACCAGGCCTGGCTCACTCTGGTATGGCTCTAAACCAGGCCCGGCTCACTCACTGGTCTGGCTTTAGCTGTAAAACAGGCCCGGCTCACTCACTGGTCTGGCTCTAGCTGTAAACCAGGCCCGGTTCACTCACTGGTCTTGCTTTAGCTGTAAACCAGGCCCGGTTCACTCTCTGGTCTGGCTCGAGCTGTGCACCAGGCCCGGCTGACTCACTGGTATGGCTCTAGCTGTAAACCAGGCCCGGTTCACTCACTGGTCTGGCTCTAGCTGTAAACCAGGCCCGGTTCACTCACTGGTCTGGCTCTAGCTGTAAACCAGGCCCGGTTCACTCTCTGGTCTGGCTCTAACTGTAAACCAGGCCCGGTTCACTCACTGGTCTGGCTCGAGCTGTAAACCAGGCCCGGTTCACTCACTGGTCTGGCTCTAGCTGTAAACCAGGCCTGGTTCACTCTCTGGTCTGGCTCTAAACCAGGCCCGGTTCACTCTCTGGTCTGGCTCTAAACCAGGCCCGGTTCACTCACTGGTCTGGCTCTAGCTGTAAACCAGGCCTGGTTCACTCTCTGGTCTGGCTCTAGCTGTAAACCAGGCCTCGTTCACTCTCTGGTCTGGCTCTAAACCAGGCCCGGTTCACTCTCTCGTCTGGCTCTAAACCAGGCCCGGTTCACTCACTGGTCTGGCTCTAGCTGTAAACCAGGCCTGGTTCACTCACTGGTCTGGCTCCAGCTGTAAACCAGGCCTGGTTCACTCACTGGTCTGGCTCTAGCTGTAAACCAGGCTCGGTTCACTCACTGGTCTGGCTCTAGCTGTAAACCAGGCTCGGTTCACTCTCTGGTCTGGCTCTAGCTGTAAACCAGGCTCGGTTCACTCACTGGTCTGGCTCTAGCTGTAAACCAGGCTCAGTTCACTCTCTGGTCTGGCTCTAGCTGTAAACCAGGCCTGGTTCACTCACTGGTCTGGCTCTAGCTGTAAACCAGGCCTGGTTCACTCTCTGGTCTGGCTCTAGCTGTAAACCAGGCCTGCTTCACTCTCTGGTCTGGCTCTAGCTGTAAACCAGGCCTGGTTCACTCTCTGGTCTGGCTCCAGCTGTAAACCAGGCCTGGTTCACTCCCTGGTCTGGCTCTAAACCAGGCCTGGTTCGCTCTCTGGTCTGGCTCTAAACCAGGCCCGGTTCACTCACTGGTCTGGCTCGAGCTGTAAACCAGGCCTGGTTCAATCTTTGGTCTGGCTCGAGCTGTAAACCAGGCCTGGCTCACTCTGGTATGGCTCTAAACCAGGCTCGGCTCACTCACTGGTCTGGCTCTAGCTGTAAACCAGGACCGGTTCACTCACTGGTCTGGCTCTAGCTGTAAACCAGGCCCGATTCACTCACTGGTCTGGCTCTAGCTGTAAACCAGGCCCGGTTCACTCACTGGTCTGGCTCTAGCTGTAAATCATGCCCGGTTCACTCTCTGGTCTGGCTCAAGCTGTAAAGCAGGCCCGGTTCACTCACTGGTCTGGCTCGAGCTGTAAACCAGGCCCGGTTCACTCACTGGTCTGGCTCTAGCTGTAAACCAGGCCTGGTTCACTCTCTGGTCTGGCTCTAAACCAGGCCCGGTTCACTCTCTGGTCTGGCTCTAAACCAGGCCCGGTTCACTCACTGGTCTGGCTCCAGCTGTAAACCAGGCCTGGCTCACTCTCTGGTCTGGCTCTAGCTGTAAACCAGGCCTCGTTCACTCTCTGGGCTGCCTCTAAACCAGGCCCGGTTCACTCTCTGGTCTGGCTCTAAACCAGGCCCGGTTCACTCACTGGTCTGGCTCTAGCTGTAAACCAGGCCTGGTTGACTCACTGGTCTGGCTCCAGCTGTAAACCAGGCTCGGTTCACTCACTGGTCTGGCTCTAGCTGTAAACCAGGCTCGGTTCACTCTCTGGTCTGGCTCTAGCTGTAAACCAGGCTCGGTTCACTCACTGGTCTGGCTCTAGCTGTAAACCAGGCTCGGTTCACTCTCTGGTCTGGCTCCAGCTGTAAACCAGGCCTGGTTCACTCACTGGTCTGGCTCTAGCTGTAAACCAGGCCTGGTTCACTCTCTGGTCTGGCTCTAGCTGTAAACCAGGCCTGCTTCACTCTCTGGTCTGGCTCTAGCTGTAAACCAGGCCTGCTTCACTCTCTGGTCTGGCTCCAGCTGTAAACCAGGCCTGGTTCACTCTCTGGTCTGGCTCTAAACCAGGCCTGGTTCGCTTTCTGGTCTGGCTCTAAACCAGGCCCGGTTCACTCACTGGTCTGGCTTTAGCTGTAAAACAGGCCCGGCTCACTCACTGGTCTGGCTCTAGCTGTAAACCAGGCCCGGTTCACTCACTGGTCTTGCTTTAGCTGTAAACCAGGCCCGGTTCACTCTCTGGTCTGGCTCGAGCTGTGCACCAGGCCCGGCTGACTCACTGGTATGGCTCTAGCTGTAAACCAGGCCCGGTTCACTCACTGGTCTGGCTCTAGCTGTAAACCAGGCCCGGTTCACTCACTGGTCTGGCTCTAGCTGTAAACCAGGCCCGGTTCACTCTCTGGTCTGGCTCTAACTGTAAACCAGGCCCGGTTCACTCACTGGTCTGGCTCGAGCTGTAAACCAGGCCCGGTTCACTCACTGGTCTGGCTCTAGCTGTAAACCAGGCCTGGTTCACTCTCTGGTCTGGCTCTAAACCAGGCCCGGTTCACTCTCTGGTCTGGCTCTAAACCAGGCCCGGTTCACTCACTGGTCTGGCTCTAGCTGTAAACCAGGCCTGGTTCACTCTCTGGTCTGGCTCTAGCTGTAAACCAGGCCTCGTTCACTCTCTGGTCTGGCTCTAAACCAGGCCCGGTTCACTCTCTCGTCTGGCTCTAAACCAGGCCCGGTTCACTCACTGGTCTGGCTCTAGCTGTAAACCAGGCCTGGTTCACTCACTGGTCTGGCTCCAGCTGTAAACCAGGCCTGGTTCACTCACTGGTCTGGCTCTAGCTGTAAACCAGGCTCGGTTCACTCACTGGTCTGGCTCTAGCTGTAAACCAGGCTCGGTTCACTCTCTGGTCTGGCTCTAGCTGTAAACCAGGCTCGGTTCACTCACTGGTCTGGCTCTAGCTGTAAACCAGGCTCAGTTCACTCTCTGGTCTGGCTCTAGCTGTAAACCAGGCCTGGTTCACTCACTGGTCTGGCTCTAGCTGTAAACCAGGCCTGGTTCACTCTCTGGTCTGGCTCTAGCTGTAAACCAGGCCTGCTTCACTCTCTGGTCTGGCTCTAGCTGTAAACCAGGCCTGGTTCACTCTCTGGTCTGGCTCCAGCTGTAAACCAGGCCTGGTTCACTCCCTGGTCTGGCTCTAAACCAGGCCTGGTTCGCTCTCTGGTCTGGCTCTAAACCAGGCCCGGTTCACTCACTGGTCTGGCTCGAGCTGTAAACCAGGCCTGGTTCAATCTTTGGTCTGGCTCGAGCTGTAAACCAGGCCTGGCTCACTCTGGTATGGCTCTAAACCAGGCTCGGCTCACTCACTGGTCTGGCTCTAGCTGTAAACCAGGACCGGTTCACTCACTGGTCTGGCTCTAGCTGTAAACCAGGCCCGATTCACTCACTGGTCTGGCTCTAGCTGTAAACCAGGCCCGGTTCACTCACTGGTCTGGCTCTAGCTGTAAATCATGCCCGGTTCACTCTCTGGTCTGGCTCAAGCTGTAAAGCAGGCCTGGTTCACTCACTGGTCTGGCTCGAGCTGTAAACCAGGCCCGGTTCACTCACTGGTCTGGCTCTAGCTGTAAACCAGGCCTGGTTCACTCTCTGGTCTGGCTCTAAACCAGGCCCGGTTCACTCTCTGGTCTGGCTCTAAACCAGGCCCGGTTCACTCACTGGTCTGGCTCCAGCTGTAAACCAGGCCTGGTTCACTCTCTGGTCTGGCTCTAGCTGTAAACCAGGCCTCGTTCACTCTCTGGGCTGGCTCTAAACCAGGCCCGGTTCACTCTCTGGTCTGGCTCTAAACCAGGCCCGGTTCACTCACTGGTCTGGCTCTAGCTGTAAACCAGGCCTGGTTGACTCACTGGTCTGGCTCCAGCTGTAAACCAGGCCTGGTTCACTCATTGGTCTGGCTCCAGCTGTAAACCAGGCTCGGTTCACTCACTGGTCTGGCTCTAGCTGTAAACCAGGCTCGGTTCACTCACTGGTCTGGCTCTAGCTGTAAACCAGGCTCGGTTCACTCACTGGTCTGGCTCTAGCTGTAAACCAGGCTCGGTTCACTCTCTGGTCTGGCTCCAGCTGTAAACCAGGCCTGGTTCACTCACTGGTCTGGCTCTAGCTGTAAACCAGGCCTGGTTCACTCTCTGGTCTGGCTCTAGCTGTAAACCAGGCCTGCTTCACTCTCTGGTCTGGCTCTAGCTGTAAACCAGGCCTGCTTCACTCTCTGGTCTGGCTCCAGCTGTAAACCAGGCCTGGTTCACTCTCTGGTCTGGCTCTAAACCAGGCCTGGTTCGCTTTCTGGTCTGGCTCTAAACCAGGCCCGGTTCACTCACTGGTCTGGCTCGAGCTGCAAACCATGCCTGGTTCACTCTCTGGTCTGGCTCTAAACCAGGCCCGGTTCACTCACTGGTCTGGCTCTAAACCAGGCCTGGTTCACTCTCTGGTCTGGCTCTAGCTGTGAACCAGGCTCGGTTCACTCACTGGTCTGGCTCTAAACCAAGCCCGATTCACTCACTGGTCTGGCTCTAGCTGTAAACCAGGCTCGGTTCACTCTCTGGTCTGGCTCTAAACCAGGCCCGGTTCACTCACTGGTCTTGCTTTAGCTGTAAACCAGGCTCGGTTCACTCACTGGTCTGGCTCGAGCTGTACACCAGGCCCGGTTCACTCACTGGTCTGGCTCTAGCTGTAAACCAGGCCCGGTTCACTCACTGGTCTGGCTCTAGCTGTAAACCAGGCCCGGTTCACTCTCTGGTCTGGCTCTAACTGTAAACCAGGCCCGGTTCACTCACTGGTCTGGCTCGAGCTGTAAACCAGGCCCGGTTCACTCACTGGTCTGGCTCTAGCTGTAAACCAGGCCTGGTTCACTCTCTGGTCTGGCTCTAAACCAGGCCCGGTTCACTCTCTGGTCTGGCTCTAAACCAGGCCCGGTTCACTCACTGGTCTGGCTCTAGCTGTAAACCAGGCCTGGTTCACTCTCTGGTCTGGCTCTAGCTGTAAACCAGGCCTCGTTCACTCTCTGGTCTGGCTCTAAACCAGGCCCGGTTCACTCTCTCGTCTGGCTCTAAACCAGGCCCGGTTCACTCACTGGTCTGGCTCTAGCTGTAAACCAGGCCTGGTTCACTCACTGGTCTGGCTCCAGCTGTAAACCAGGCCTGGTTCACTCACTGGTCTGGCTCTAGCTGTAAACCAGGCTCGTTTCACTCACTGGTCTGGCTCTAGCTGTAAACCAGGCTCGGTTCACTCTCTGGTCTGGCTCTAGCTGTAAACCAGGCTCGGTTCACTCACTGGTCTGGCTCTAGCTGTAAACCAGGCTCAGTTCACTCTCTGGTCTGGCTCTAGCTGTAAACCAGGCCTGGTTCACTCACTGGTCTGGCTCTAGCTGTAAACCAGGCCTGGTTCACTCTCTGGTCTGGCTCTAGCTGTAAACCAGGCCTGCTTCACTCTCTGGTCTGGCTCTAGCTGTAAACCAGGCCTGGTTCACTCTCTGGTCTGGCTCCAGCTGTAAACCAGGCCTGGTTCACTCTCTGGTCTGGCTCTAAACCAGGCCTGGTTCGCTCTCTGGTCTGGCTCTAAACCAGGCCCGGTTCACTCACTGGTCTGGCTCGAGCTGTAAACCAGGCCTGGTTCAATCTTTGGTCTGGCTCGAGCTGTAAACCAGGCCTGGCTCACTCTGGTATGGCTCTAAACCAGGCTCGGCTCACTCACTGGTCTGGCTCTAGCTGTAAACCAGGACCGGTTCACTCACTGGTCTGGCTCTAGCTGTAAACCAGGCCCGATTCACTCACTGGTCTGGCTCTAGATGTAAACCAGGCCCGGTTCACTCACTGGTCTGGCTCTAGCTGTAAATCATGCCCGGTTCACTCTCTGGTCTGGCTCAAGCTCTAAAGCAGGCCCGGTTCACTCACTGGTCTGGCTCGAGCTGTAAACCAGGCCCGGTTCACTCACTGGTCTGGCTCTAGCTGTAAACCAGGCCTGGTTCACTCTCTGGTCTGGCTCTAAACCAGGCCCGGTTCACTCTCTGGTCTGGCTCTAAACCAGGCCCGGTTCACTCACTGGTCTGGCTCTAGCTGTAAACCAGGCCTGGTTCACTCTCTGGTCTGGCTCTAGCTGTAAACCAGGCCTCGTTCACTCTCTGGGCTGGCTCTAAACCAGGCCCGGTTCACTCTCTGGTCTGGCTCTAAACCAGGCCCGGTTCACTCACTGGTCTGGCTCTAGCTGTAAACCAGGCCTGGTTGACTCACTGGTCTGGCTCCAGCTGTAAACCAGGCCTGGTTCACTCATTGGTCTGGCTCCAGCTGTAAACCAGGCTCGGTTCACTCACTGGTCTGGCTCTAGCTGTAAACCAGGCTCGGTTCACTCTCTGGTCTGGCTCTAGCTGTAAACCAGGCTCGGTTCACTCACTGGTCTGGCTCTAGCTGTAAACCAGGCTCGGTTCACTCTCTGGTCTGGCTCCAGCTGTAAACCAGGCCTGGTTCACTCACTGGTCTGGCTCTAGCTGTAAACCAGGCCTGGTTCACTCTCTGGTCTGGCTCTAGCTGTAAACCAGGCCTGCTTCACTCTCTGGTCTGGCTCTAGCTGTAAACCAGGCCTGGTTCACTCTCTGGTCTGGCTCCAGCTGTAAACCAGGCCTGGTTCACTCTCTGGTCTGGCTCTAAACCAGGCCTGGTTCGCTTTCTGGTCTGGCTCTAAACCAGGCCCGGTTCACTCACTGGTCTGGCTCGAGCTGCAAACCATGCCTGGTTCACTCTCTGGTCTGGCTCTAAACCAGGCTCGGTTCACTCACTGGTCTGGCTCTAAACCAAGCCCGATTCACTCACTGGTCTGGCTCTAGCTGTAAACCAGGCTCGGTTCACTCTCTGGTCTGGCTCTAAACCAGGCCCGGTTCACTCACTGGTCTTGCTTTAGCTGTAAACCAGGCTCGGTTCACTCACTGGTCTGGCTCGAGCTGTACACCAGTACCGGCTCACTCACTGGTATGACTTTAGCTGTAAACCAGGCCCGGTTCACTCACTGGTCTGGCTCTAGCTGTAAACCAGGCCCGGTTCACTCACTGGTCTGGCTCTAGCTGTAAACCAGGCCCGGTTCACTCACTGGTCTGGCTCTAAACCAGGCCCGGTTCACTCACTGGTCTGGCTCTAGCTGTAAACCAGGCCTGGTTCACTCTCTGGTCTGGCTCTAGCTGTAAACCAGGCCTCGTTCACTCTCTGGGCTGGCTCTAAACCAGGCCCGGTTCACTCTCTGGTCTGGCTCTAAACCAGGCCCGGTTCACTCACTGGTCTGGCTCTAGCTGTAAACCAGGCCTGGTTCACTCTCTGGTCTGGCTCTAGCTGTAAACCAGGCCTGGTTCACTCTCTGGGCTGGCTCTAAACCAGGCCCGGTTCACTCTCTGGTCTGGCTCTAAACCAGGCCCGGTTCACTCACTGGTCTGGCTCTAGCTGTAAACCAGGCCTGGTTCACTCACTGGTCTGGCTCCAGCTGTAAACCAGGTCTGGTTCACTCACTGGTCTGGCTCTAGCTGTAAACCAGGCTCGGTTCACTCACTGGTCTGGCTCTAGCTGTAAACCAGGCTCGGTTCACTCTCTGGTCTGGCTCTAGTGTAAACCAGGCTCGGTTCACTCACTGGTCTGGCTCTAGCTGTAAACCAGGCTCGGTTCACTCTCTGGTCTGGCTCTAGCTGTAAACCAGGCCTGGTTCACTCACTGGTCTGGCTCTAGCTGTAAACCAGGCCTGGTTCACTCTCTGGTCTGGCTCTAGCTGTAAACCAGGCCTGCTTCACTCTCTGGTCTGGCTCTAGCTGTAAACCAGGCCTGGTTCACTCTCTGGTCTGGCTCCAGCTGTAAATCAGGCCTGGTTCAATCTCTGGTCTGGCTCTAAACCAGGCCTGGTTCGCTCTCTGGTCTGGCTCTAAACCAGGCCCGGTTCACTCACTGGTCTGGCTCGAGCTGTAAATCAGGCCTGGTTCACTCTTTGGTCTGGCTCTAGCTGTAAACCAGGCCTGGTTCACTCACTGGTCTGGCTCTAGCTGTAAACCAGGCCTGGTTCACTCTCTGGTCTGGCTCTAGCTGTAAACCAGGCCTGCTTCACTCTCTGGTCTGGCTCTAGCTGTAAACCAGGCCTGGTTCACTCTGTGGTCTGGCTCCAGCTGTAAACCAGGCCTGGTTCACTCACTGGTCTAGCTCTAGCTGTAAACCAGGCCTGGTTCACTCTCTGGTCAGGCTCTAGCTGTAAACCAGGCCTGCTTCACTCTCTGGTCTGGCTCTAGCTGTAAACCAGGCCTGGTTCACTCTCTGGTCTGGCTCCAGCTGTAAACCAGGCCTGGTTCACTCTCTGGTCTGGCTCTAAACCTGGCCTGGTTCGCTCTCTGGTCTGGCTCTAAACCAGGCCCGGTTCACTCACTGGTCTGGCTCGAGCTGTAAACCAGGCCTGGTTCACTCTTTGGTCTGGCTCTAGCTGTAAACCAGGCCTGGCTCACTCTGGTATGGCTCTAAACCAGGCCCGGCTCACTTACTGGTCTGGCTTTAGCTGTAAAACAGGCCCGGCTCACTCACTGGTCTGGCTCCAGCTGTAAACCAGGCCCGGTTCACTCACTGGTCTTGCTTTAGCTGTAAACCAGGCCCGGTTCACTCTCTGGTCTGGCTCGAGCTGTACACCAGGCCCGGCTCACTCACTGGTATGGCTCTAGCTGTAAACCAGGCCCGGTTCACTCACTGGTCTGGCTCTAGCTGTAAACCAGGCCCGGTTCACTCACTGGTCTGGCTCTAGCTGTAAACCAGGCCCGGTTCACTCACTGGTCTGGCTCTAGCTGTAAACCATGCCCGGTTCACTCTCTGGTCTGGCTCAAGCTGTAAACCAGGCCCGGTTCAATCACTGGTCTGGCTCGAGCTGTAAACCAGGCCCGGTTCACTCACTGGTCTGGCTCCAGCTGTAAACCAGGCCTGGTTCACTCTCTGGTCTGGCTCTAAACCAGGCCCGGTTCACTCTCTGGTCTGGCTCTAAACCAGGCCCGGTTCACTCACTGGTCTGGCTCTAAACCAGGCCCGGTTCACTCACTGGTCTGGCTCTAGCTGTAAACCAGGCCTGGTTCACTCTCTGGTCTGGCTCTAGCTGTAAACCAGGCCTGCTTCACTCTCTGGTCTGGCTCTAGCTGTAAACCAGGCCCGGTTCACTCTCTGGTCTGGCTCTAAACCAGGCCCGGTTCACTCACTGGTCTGGCTCTAGCTGTAAACCAGGCCTGGTTCACTCTCTGGTCTGGCTCTAGCTGTAAACCAGGCCTGGTTCACTCTCTGGGCTGGCTCTAAACCAGGCCCGGTTCACTCTCTGGTCTGGCTCGAAACCAGGCCCGGTTCACTCACTGGTCTGGCTCTAGCTGTAAACCAGGCCTGGTTCACTCACTGGTCTGGCTCCAGCTGTAAACCAGGCCTGGTTCACTCACTGGTCTGGCTCTAGCTGTAAACCAGGCTCGGTTCACTCTCTGGTCTGGCTCTAGCTGTAAACCAGGCACGGTTCACTCACTGGTCTGGCTCTAGCTGTAAACCAGGCTCGGTTCACTCTCTGGTCTGGCTCTAGCTGTAAACCAGGCCTGGTTCACTCACTGGTCTGGCTCTAGCTGTAAACCAGGCCTGGTTCACTCTCTGGTCTGGCTCTAGCTGTAAACCAGGCCTGCTTCACTCTCTGGTCTGGCTCTAGCTGTAAACCAGGCCTTGTTCACTCTCTGGTCTGGCTCCAGCTGTAAATCAGGCCTGGTTCAATCTCTGGTCTGGCTCTAAACCAGGCCTGGTTCGCTCTCTGGTCTGGCTCTAAACCAGGCCCGGTTCACTCACTGGTCTGGCTCAAGCTGTAAACCAGGCCTGGTTCACTCTTTGGTCTGGCTCTAGCTGTAAACCAGGCTCGGTTCACTCACTGGTCTGGCTCTAGCTGTAAACCAGGCCTGGTTCACTCTCTGGTCTGGCTCTAGCTGTAAACCAGGCCTGCTTCACTCTCTGGTCTGGCTCTAGCTGTAAACCAGGCCTGGTTCACTCTCTGGTCTGGCTCTAGCTGTAAACCAGGCCTGGTTCACTCACTGGTCTGGCTCTAGCTGTAAACCAGGCCTGGTTCACTCTCTGGTCTGGCTCTAGCTGTAAACCAGGCCTGCTTCACTCTCTGGTCTGGCTCTAGCTGTAAACCAGGCCTGGTTCACTCTCTGGTCTGGCTCTAAACCAGGCCTGGTTCGCTCTCTGGTCTGGCTCTAAACCAGGCCCGGTTCACTCACTGGTCTGGCTCGAGCTGTAAACCAGGCCTGGTTCAGTCTTTGGTCTGGCTCTAGCTGTAAACCAGGCCTGGCTCACTCTGGTATGGCTCTAAACCAGGCCCGGCTCACTTACTGGTCTGGCTTTAGCTGTAAAACAGGCCCGGCTCACTCACTGGTCTGGCTCTAGCTGTAAACCAGGCCTGCTTCACTCTCTGGTCTGGCTCTAGCTGTAAACCAGGCCTGGTTCACTCTCTGGTCTGGCTCCAGCTGTAAACCAGGCCCGGTTCACTCTCTGGTCTGGCTCTAAACCAGGCCCGGTTCACTCACTGGTCTGGCTCCAGCTGTAAACCAGGCCTGGTTTACTCACTGGTCTGGCTCCAGCTGTAAACCAGGCCTGGTTCACTCACTGGTCTGGCTCTAGCTGTAAACCAGGCTCGGTTCACTCTCTGGTCTGGCTCTAGCTGTAAACCAGGCTCGGTTCAATCTCTGGTCTGGCTCTAGCTGTAAACCAGGCTCAGTTCACTCTCTGGTCTGGCTCTAGCTGTAAACCAGGCCTGGTTCACTCACTGGTCTGGCTCTAGCTGTAAACCAGGCCTGGTTCACTCTCTGGTCTGGCTCTAGCTGTAAACCAGGCCTGCTTCACTCTCTGGTCTGGCTCTAGCTGTAAACCAGGCCTGGTTCACTCTCTGGTCTGGCTCCAGCTGTAAACCAGGCCTGGTTCACTCTCTGGTCTGGCTCTAAACCAGGCCTGGTTCGCTCTCTGGTCTGGCTCTAAACCAGGCCCGGTTCACTCACTGGTCTGGCTCGAGCTGTAAACCAGGCCTGGTTCAATCTTTGGTCTGGCTCGAGCTGTAAACCAGGCCTGGCTCACTCTGGTATGGCTCTAAACCAGGCTCGGCTCACTCACTGGTCTGGCTCTAGCTGTAAACCAGGACCGGTTCACTCACTGGTCTGGCTCTAGCTGTAAACCAGGCCCGATTCACTCACTGGTCTGGCTCTAGATGTAAACCAGGCCCGGTTCACTCACTGGTCTGGCTCTAGCTGTAAATCATGCCCGGTTCACTCTCTGGTCTGGCTCAAGCTCTAAAGCAGGCCCGGTTCACTCACTGGTCTGGCTCGAGCTGTAAACCAGGCCCGGTTCACTCACTGGTCTGGCTCTAGCTGTAAACCAGGCCTGGTTCACTCTCTGGTCTGGCTCTAAACCAGGCCCGGTTCACTCTCTGGTCTGGCTCTAAACCAGGCCCGGTTCACTCACTGGTCTGGCTCTAGCTGTAAACCAGGCCTGGTTCACTCTCTGGTCTGGCTCTAGCTGTAAACCAGGCCTCGTTCACTCTCTGGGCTGGCTCTAAACCAGGCCCGGTTCACTCTCTGGTCTGGCTCTAAACCAGGCCCGGTTCACTCACTGGTCTGGCTCTAGCTGTAAACCAGGCCTGGTTGACTCACTGGTCTGGCTCCAGCTGTAAACCAGGCCTGGTTCACTCATTGGTCTGGCTCCAGCTGTAAACCAGGCTCGGTTCACTCACTGGTCTGGCTCTAGCTGTAAACCAGGCTCGGTTCACTCTCTGGTCTGGCTCTAGCTGTAAACCAGGCTCGGTTCACTCACTGGTCTGGCTCTAGCTGTAAACCAGGCTCGGTTCACTCTCTGGTCTGGCTCCAGCTGTAAACCAGGCCTGGTTCACTCACTGGTCTGGCTCTAGCTGTAAACCAGGCCTGGTTCACTCTCTGGTCTGGCTCTAGCTGTAAACCAGGCCTGCTTCACTCTCTGGTCTGGCTCTAGCTGTAAACCAGGCCTGGTTCACTCTCTGGTCTGGCTCCAGCTGTAAACCAGGCCTGGTTCACTCTCTGGTCTGGCTCTAAACCAGGCCTGGTTCGCTTTCTGGTCTGGCTCTAAACCAGGCCCGGTTCACTCACTGGTCTGGCTCGAGCTGCAAACCATGCCTGGTTCACTCTCTGGTCTGGCTCTAAACCAGGCTCGGTTCACTCACTGGTCTGGCTCTAAACCAAGCCCGATTCACTCACTGGTCTGGCTCTAGCTGTAAACCAGGCTCGGTTCACTCTCTGGTCTGGCTCTAAACCAGGCCCGGTTCACTCACTGGTCTTGCTTTAGCTGTAAACCAGGCTCGGTTCACTCACTGGTCTGGCTCGAGCTGTACACCAGTACCGGCTCACTCACTGGTATGACTTTAGCTGTAAACCAGGCCCGGTTCACTCACTGGTCTGGCTCTAGCTGTAAACCAGGCCCGGTTCACTCACTGGTCTGGCTCTAGCTGTAAACCAGGCCCGGTTCACTCACTGGTCTGGCTCTAAACCAGGCCCGGTTCACTCACTGGTCTGGCTCTAGCTGTAAACCAGGCCTGGTTCACTCTCTGGTCTGGCTCTAGCTGTAAACCAGGCCTCGTTCACTCTCTGGGCTGGCTCTAAACCAGGCCCGGTTCACTCTCTGGTCTGGCTCTAAACCAGGCCCGGTTCACTCACTGGTCTGGCTCTAGCTGTAAACCAGGCCTGGTTCACTCTCTGGTCTGGCTCTAGCTGTAAACCAGGCCTGGTTCACTCTCTGGGCTGGCTCTAAACCAGGCCCGGTTCACTCTCTGGTCTGGCTCTAAACCAGGCCCGGTTCACTCACTGGTCTGGCTCTAGCTGTAAACCAGGCCTGGTTCACTCACTGGTCTGGCTCCAGCTGTAAACCAGGTCTGGTTCACTCACTGGTCTGGCTCTAGCTGTAAACCAGGCTCGGTTCACTCACTGGTCTGGCTCTAGCTGTAAACCAGGCTCGGTTCACTCTCTGGTCTGGCTCTAGTGTAAACCAGGCTCGGTTCACTCACTGGTCTGGCTCTAGCTGTAAACCAGGCTCGGTTCACTCTCTGGTCTGGCTCTAGCTGTAAACCAGGCCTGGTTCACTCACTGGTCTGGCTCTAGCTGTAAACCAGGCCTGGTTCACTCTCTGGTCTGGCTCTAGCTGTAAACCAGGCCTGCTTCACTCTCTGGTCTGGCTCTAGCTGTAAACCAGGCCTGGTTCACTCTCTGGTCTGGCTCCAGCTGTAAATCAGGCCTGGTTCAATCTCTGGTCTGGCTCTAAGCCAGGCCTGGTTCGCTCTCTGGTCTGGCTCTAAACCAGGCCCGGTTCACTCACTGGTCTGGCTCGAGCTGTAAACCAGGCCTGGTTCACTCTTTGGTCTGGCTCTAGCTGTAAACCAGGCCTGGTTCACTCACTGGTCTGGCTCTAGCTGTAAACCAGGCCTGGTTCACTCTCTGGTCTGGCTCTAGCTGTAAACCAGGCCTGCTTCACTCTCTGGTCTGGCTCTAGCTGTAAACCAGGCCTGGTTCACTCTGTGGTCTGGCTCCAGCTGTAAACCAGGCCTGGTTCACTCACTGGTCTAGCTCTAGCTGTAAACCAGGCCTGGTTCACTCTCTGGTCAGGCTCTAGCTGTAAACCAGGCCTGCTTCACTCTCTGGTCTGGCTCTAGCTGTAAACCAGGCCTGGTTCACTCTCTGGTCTGGCTCCAGCTGTAAACCAGGCCTGGTTCACTCTCTGGTCTGGCTCTAAACCTGGCCTGGTTCGCTCTCTGGTCTGGCTCTAAACCAGGCCCGGTTCACTCACTGGTCTGGCTCGAGCTGTAAACCAGGCCTGGTTCACTCTTTGGTCTGGCTCTAGCTGTAAACCAGGCCTGGCTCACTCTGGTATGGCTCTAAACCAGGCCCGGCTCACTTACTGGTCTGGCTTTAGCTGTAAAACAGGCCCGGCTCACTCACTGGTCTGGCTCCAGCTGTAAACCAGGCCCGGTTCACTCACTGGTCTTGCTTTAGCTGTAAACCAGGCCCGGTTCACTCTCTGGTCTGGCTCGAGCTGTACACCAGGCCCGGCTCACTCACTGGTATGGCTCTAGCTGTAAACCAGGCCCGGTTCACTCACTGGTCTGGCTCTAGCTGTAAACCAGGCCCGGTTCACTCACTGGTCTGGCTCTAGCTGTAAACCAGGCCCGGTTCACTCACTGGTCTGGCTCTAGCTGTAAACCATGCCCGGTTCACTCTCTGGTCTGGCTCAAGCTGTAAACCAGGCCCGGTTCAATCACTGGTCTGGCTCGAGCTGTAAACCAGGCCCGGTTCACTCACTGGTCTGGCTCCAGCTGTAAACCAGGCCTGGTTCACTCTCTGGTCTGGCTCTAAACCAGGCCCGGTTCACTCTCTGGTCTGGCTCTAAACCAGGCCCGGTTCACTCACTGGTCTGGCTCTAAACCAGGCCCGGTTCACTCACTGGTCTGGCTCTAGCTGTAAACCAGGCCTGGTTCACTCTCTGGTCTGGCTCTAGCTGTAAACCAGGCCTGCTTCACTCTCTGGTCTGGCTCTAGCTGTAAACCAGGCCTGGTTCACTCTCTGGTCTGGCTCCAGCTGTAAACCAGGCCCGGTTCACTCACTGGTCTGGCTCTAGCTGTAAACCAGGCCTGGTTCACTCTCTGGTCTGGCTCTAGCTGTAAACCAGGCCTCGTTCACTCTCTGGGCTGGCTCTAAACCAGGCCCGGTTCACTCTCTGGTCTGGCTCTAAACCAGGCCCGGTTCACTCACTGGTCTGGCTCTAGCTGTAAACCAGGCCTGGTTCACTCTCTGGTCTGGCTCTAGCTGTAAACCAGGCCTGGTTCACTCTCTGGGCTGGCTCTAAACCAGGCCCGGTTCACTCTCTGGTCTGGCTCGAAACCAGGCCCGGTTCACTCACTGGTCTGGCTCTAGCTGTAAACCAGGCCTGGTTCACTCACTGGTCTGGCTCCAGCTGTAAACCAGGCCTGGTTCACTCACTGGTCTGGCTCTAGCTGTAAACCAGGCTCGGTTCACTCTCTGGTCTGGCTCTAGCTGTAAACCAGGCACGGTTCACTCACTGGTCTGGCTCTAGCTGTAAACCAGGCTCGGTTCACTCTCTGGTCTGGCTCTAGCTGTAAACCAGGCCTGGTTCACTCACTGGTCTGGCTCTAGCTGTAAACCAGGCCTGGTTCACTCTCTGGTCTGGCTCTAGCTGTAAACCAGGCCTGCTTCACTCTCTGGTCTGGCTCTAGCTGTAAACCAGGCCTTGTTCACTCTCTGGTCTGGCTCCAGCTGTAAATCAGGCCTGGTTCAATCTCTGGTCTGGCTCTAAACCAGGCCTGGTTCGCTCTCTGGTCTGGCTCTAAACCAGGCCCGGTTCACTCACTGGTCTGGCTCAAGCTGTAAACCAGGCCTGGTTCACTCTTTGGTCTGGCTCTAGCTGTAAACCAGGCTCGGTTCACTCACTGGTCTGGCTCTAGCTGTAAACCAGGCCTGGTTCACTCTCTGGTCTGGCTCTAGCTGTAAACCAGGCCTGCTTCACTCTCTGGTCTGGCTCTAGCTGTAAACCAGGCCTGGTTCACTCTCTGGTCTGGCTCTAGCTGTAAACCAGGCCTGGTTCACTCACTGGTCTGGCTCTAGCTGTAAACCAGGCCTGGTTCACTCTCTGGTCTGGCTCTAGCTGTAAACCAGGCCTGCTTCACTCTCTGGTCTGGCTCTAGCTGTAAACCAGGCCTGGTTCACTCTCTGGTCTGGCTCCAGCTGTAAACCAGGCCTGGTTCACTCTCTGGTCTGGCTCTAAACCAGGCCTGGTTCGCTCTCTGGTCTGGCTCTAAACCAGGCCCGGTTCACTCACTGGTCTGGCTCGAGCTGTAAACCAGGCCTGGTTCAGTCTTTGGTCTGGCTCTAGCTGTAAACCAGGCCTGGCTCACTCTGGTATGGCTCTAAACCAGGCCCGGCTCACTTACTGGTCTGGCTTTAGCTGTAAAACAGGCCCGGCTCACTCACTGGTCTGGCTCTAGCTGTAAACCAGGCCTGCTTCACTCTCTGGTCTGGCTCTAGCTGTAAACCAGGCCTGGTTCACTCTCTGGTCTGGCTCCAGCTGTAAACCAGGCCCGGTTCACTCTCTGGTCTGGCTCTAAACCAGGCCCGGTTCACTCACTGGTCTGGCTCCAGCTGTAAACCAGGCCTGGTTTACTCACTGGTCTGGCTCCAGCTGTAAACCAGGCCTGGTTCACTCACTGGTCTGGCTCTAGCTGTAAACCAGGCTCGGTTCACTCTCTGGTCTGGCTCTAGCTGTAAACCAGGCTCGGTTCAATCTCTGGTCTGGCTCTAGCTGTAAACCAGGCTCGGTTCACTCACTGGTCTGGCTCTAGCTGTAAACCAGGCTCGGTTCACTCTCTGGTCCGGCTCCAGCTGTAAACCAGGCCTGGTTCACTCACTGGTCTGGCTCTAGCTGTAAACCAGGACTGGTTCACTCTCTGGTCTGGCTCTAGCTGTAAACCAGGCCTGCTTCACTCTCTGGTCTGGCTCTAGCTGTAAACCAGGCCTGGTTCACTCTCTGGTCTGGCTCCAGCTGTAAACCAGGCCTGGTTCACTCTCTGGTCTGGCTCTAAACCAGGCCCGGTTCACTCACTGGTCTGGCTCTAGCTGTAAACCAGGCCTGGTTCACTCACTGGTCTGGCTCCAGCTGTAAACCAGGCCTGGTTCACTCACTGGTCTGGCTCTAGCTGTAAACCAGGCTCGGTTCACTCTCTGGTCTGGCTCTAGCTGTAAACCAGGCTCGGTTCACTCACTGGTCTGGCTCTAGCTGTAAACCAGGCCTGGTTCACTCACTGGTCTGGCTCCAGCTGTAAACCAGGCCTGGTTCACTCACTGGTCTGGCTCTAGCTGTAAACCAGGCTCGGTTCACTCTCTGGTCTGGCTCTAGCTGTAAACCAGGCTCGGTTCACTCACTGGTCTGGCTCTAGCTGTAAACCAGGCTCGGTTCACTCTCTGGTCTGGCTCTAGCTGTAAACCAGGCCTGGTTCACTCACTGGTCTGGCTCTAGCTGTAAACCAGGCCTGGTTCACTCTCTGGTCTGGCTCTAGCTGTAAACCAGGCCTGCTTCACTCTCTGGTCTGGCTCTAGCTGTAAACCAGGCCTTGTTCACTCTCTGGTCTGGCTCCAGCTGTAAATCAGGCCTGGTTCAATCTCTGGTCTGGCTCTAAACCAGGCCTGGTTCGCTCTCTGGTCTGGCTCTAAACCAGGCCCGGTTCACTCACTGGTCTGGCTCAAGCTGTAAACCAGGCCTGGTTCACTCTTTGGTCTGGCTCTAGCTGTAAACCAGGCTCGGTTCACTCACTGGTCTGGCTCTAGCTGTAAACCAGGCCTGGTTCACTCTCTGGTCTGGCTCTAGCTGTAAACCAGGCCTGCTTCACTCTCTGGTCTGGCTCTAGCTGTAAACCAGGCCTGGTTCACTCTCTGGTCTGGCTCTAGCTGTAAACCAGGCCTGGTTCACTCACTGGTCTGGCTCTAGCTGTAAACCAGGCCTGGTTCACTCTCTGGTCTGGCTCTAGCTGTAAACCAGGCCTGCTTCACTCTCTGGTCTGGCTCTAGCTGTAAACCAGGCCTGGTTCACTCTCTGGTCTGGCTCCAGCTGTAAACCAGGCCTGGTTCACTCTCTGGTCTGGCTCTAAACCAGGCCTGGTTCGCTCTCTGGTCTGGCTCTAAACCAGGCCCGGTTCACTCACTGGTCTGGCTCGAGCTGTAAACCAGGCCTGGTTCAGTCTTTGGTCTGGCTCTAGCTGTAAACCAGGCCTGGCTCACTCTGGTATGGCTCTAAACCAGGCCCGGCTCACTTACTGGTCTGGCTTTAGCTGTAAAACAGGCCCGGCTCACTCACTGGTCTGGCTCTAGCTGTAAACCAGGCCTGCTTCACTCTCTGGTCTGGCTCTAGCTGTAAACCAGGCCTGGTTCACTCTCTGGTCTGGCTCCAGCTGTAAACCAGGCCCGGTTCACTCTCTGGTCTGGCTCTAAACCAGGCCCGGTTCACTCACTGGTCTGGCTCCAGCTGTAAACCAGGCCTGGTTTACTCACTGGTCTGGCTCCAGCTGTAAACCAGGCCTGGTTCACTCACTGGTCTGGCTCTAGCTGTAAACCAGGCTCGGTTCACTCTCTGGTCTGGCTCTAGCTGTAAACCAGGCTCGGTTCAATCTCTGGTCTGGCTCTAGCTGTAAACCAGGCTCGGTTCACTCACTGGTCTGGCTCTAGCTGTAAACCAGGCTCGGTTCACTCTCTGGTCTGGCTCCAGCTGTAAACCAGGCCTGGTTCACTCACTGGTCTGGCTCTAGCTGTAAACCAGGCCTGGTTCACTCTCTGGTCTGGCTCTAGCTGTAAACCAGGCCTGCTTCACTCTCTGGTCTGGCTCTAGCTGTAAACCAGGCCTGGTTCACTCTCTGGTCTGGCTCCAGCTGTAAACCAGGCCTGGTTCACTCTCTGGTCTGGCTCTAAACCAGGCCCGGTTCACTCACTGGTCTGGCTCTAGCTGTAAACCAGGCCTGGTTCACTCACTGGTCTGGCTCCAGCTGTAAACCAGGCCTGGTTCACTCACTGGTCTGGCTCTAGCTGTAAACCAGGCTCGGTTCACTCTCTGGTCTGGCTCTAGCTGTAAACCAGGCTCGGTTCACTCACTGGTCTGGCTCTAGCTGTAAACCAGGCTCGGTTCACTCTCTGGTCTGGCTCTGGCTGTAAACCAGGCCTGGTTCACTCACTGGTCTGGCTCTAGCTTTAAACCAGGCCTGGTTCACTCTCTGGTCTGGCTCTAGCTGTAAACCAGGCCTGCTTCACTCTCTGGTCTGGCTCTAGCTGTAAACCAGGCCTGGTTCACTCTCTGGTCTGGCTCCAGCTGTAAATCAGGCCTGGTTCAATCTCTGGTCTGGCTCTAAACCAGGCCTGGTTCGCTCTCTGGTCTGGCTCTAAACCAGGCCCGGTTCACTCACTGGTCTGGCTCAAGCTGTAAACCAGGCCTGGTTCACTCTTTGGTCTGGCTCTAGCTGTAAACCAGGCTCGGTTCACTCACTGGTCTGGCTCTAGCTGTAAACCAGGCCTGGTTCACTCTCTGGTCTGGCTCTAGCTGTAAACCAGGCCTGCTTCACTCTCTGGTCTGGCTCTAGCTGTAAACCAGGCCTGGTTCACTCTCTGGTCTGGCTCTAGCTGTAAACCATGCCTGGTTCACTCACTGGTCTGGCTCTAGCTGTAAACCAGGCCTGGTTCACTCTCTGGTCTGGCTCTAGCTGTAAACCAGGCCTGCTTCACTCTCTGGTCTGGCTCTAGCTGTAAACCAGGCCTGGTTCACTCTCTGGTCTGGCTCCAGCAGTAAACCAGGCCTGGTTCACTCTCTGGTCTGGCTCTAAACCAGGCCTGGTTCGCTCTCTGGTCTGGCTCTAAACCAGGCCCGGTTCACTCACTGGTCTGGCTCGAGCTGTAAACCAGGCCTGGTTCAGTCTTTGGTCTGGCTCTAGCTGTAAACCAGGCCTGGCTCACTCTGGTATGGCTCTAAACCAGGCCCGGCTCACTTACTGGTCTGGCTTTAGCTGTAAAACAGGCCCGGCTCACTCACTGGTCTGGCTCTAGCTGTAAACCAGGCCTGCTTCACTCTCTGGTCTGGCTCTAGCTGGAAACCAGGCCTGGTTCACTCTCTGGTCTGGCTCCAGCTGTAAACCAGGCCCGGTTCACTCTCTGGTCTGGCTCTAAACCAGGCCCGGTTCACTCACTGGTCTGGCTCCAGCTGTAAACCAGGCCTGGTTTACTCACTGGTCTGGCTCCAGCTGTAAACCAGGCCTGGTTCACTCACTGGTCTGGCTCTAGCTGTAAACCAGGCTCGGTTCACTCTCTGGTCTGGCTCTAGCTGTAAACCAGGCTCGGTTCACTCTCTGGTCTGGCTCTAGCTGTAAACCAGGCTCGGTTCACTCACTGGTCTGGCTCTAGCTGTAAACCAGGCTCGGTTCACTCTCTGGTCTGGCTCCAGCTGTAAACCAGGCCTGGTTCACTCACTGGTCTGGCTCTAGCTGTAAACCAGGCCTGGTTCACTCTCTGGTCTGGCTCTAGCTGTAAACCAGGCCTGCTTCACTCTCCGGTCTGGCTCTAGCTGTAAACCAGGCCTGGTTCACTCTCTGGTCTGGCTCCAGCTGTAAACCAGGCCTGGTTCACTCTCTGGTCTGGCTCTAAACCAGGCCTGGTTCGCTCTCTGGTCTGGCTCTAAACCAGGCCCGGTTCACTCACTGGTCTGGCTCGAGCTGCAAACCATGCCTGGTTCACTCTCTGGTCTGGCTCTAGCTGTAAACCAGGCCTGGTTCACTCTCTGGTCTGGCTCGAAACCAGGCCCGGTTCACTCTCTGGTCTGGCTCTAGCTGTGAACCAGGCTCGGTTCACTCACTGGTCTGGCTCTAAACCAGGCCCGATTCACTCACTGGTCTGGCTCTAGCTGTAAACCAGGCTCGGTTCACTCTCTGGTCTGGCTCTAAACCAGGCCCGGTTCACTCACTGGTCTTGCTTTAGCTGTAAACCAGGCCCGGTTCACTCACTGGTCTGGCTCGAGCTGTACACCAGGCCCGGCTCACTCACTGGTATGGCTCTAGCTGTAAACCAGGCCCGGTTCACTCACTGGTCTGGCTCTAGCTGTAAACCAGGCCCGGTTCACTCACTGGTCTAGCTCTAGCTGTAAACCAGGCCCGGTTCACTCACTGGTCTGGCTCTAGCTGTAAACCAGGCCCGGTTCACTCTCTGGTCTGGCTCTAGCTGTAAACCAGGCCCGGTTCACTCATTGGTCTGGCTTGAGCTGTAAACCAGGCCCGGTTCACTCACTGGTCTGGCTCCAGCTGTAAACCAGGCCTGGTTCACTCTCTGGTCTGGCTCTAAACCAGGCCCGGTTCACTCTCTGGTCTGGCTCTAAACCAGGCCCGGTTCACTCACTGGTCTGGCGCTAGCTGTAAACCAGGCCTGGTTCACTCTCTGGTCTGGCTCTAGCTGTAAACCAGGCCTCGTTCACTCTCTGGTCTGGCTCTAAACCAGGCCCGGTTCACTCTCTGGTCTGGCTCTAAACCAGGCCCGGTTCACTCACTGGTCTGGCTCTAGCTGTAAACCAGGCCTGGTTCACTCACTGGTCTGGCTCCAGCTGTAAACCAGGCCTGGTTCACTCACTGGTCTGGCTCTAGTTGTAAACCAGGCTCGGTTCACTCACTGGTTTGGCTCTAGCTGTAAACCAGGCTCGGTTCACTCTCTGGTCTGGCTCTAGCTGTAAACCAGGCTCGGTTCACTCACTGGTCTGGCTCTAGCTGTAAACCAGGCTCGGTTCACTCTCTGGTCTGGCTCTAGCTGTAAACCAGGCCTGGTTCACTCACTGGTCTGGCTCTAGCTGTAAACCAGGCCTGGTTCACTCTCTGGTCTGGCTCTAGCTGTAAACCAGGCCTGCTTCACTCTCTGGTCTGGCTCTAGCTGTAAACCAGGCCTGGTTCACTCTCTGGTCTGGCTCCAGCTGTAAACCAGGCCTGGTTCACTCTCTGGTCTGGCTCTAAACCAGGCCTGGTTCGCTCTCTGGTCTGGCTCTAAACCAGGCCCGGTTCACTCACTGGTCTGGCTCGAGCTGTAAACCAGGCCTGGTTCACTCTTTGGTCTGGCTCTAGCTGTAAACCAGGCCTGGTTCACTCTCTGGTCTGGCTCTAAACCAGGCCCGGTTCACTCACTGGTCTGGCTCTAAACCAGGCCCGGTTCACTCACTGGTCTGGCTCTAGCTGTAAATCAGGCCTGGTTCAATCTCTGGTCTGGCTCTAAACCAGGCCTGTTTCGCTCTCTGGTCTGGCTCTAAACCAGGCCCGGTTCACTCACTGGTCTGGCTCGAGCTGTAAACCAGGCCCGGTTCACTCACTGGTCTGGCTCTAAACCAGGCCCGGTTCACTCACTGGTCTGGCTCTAGCTGTAAACCAGGCCTGGTTCACTCTCTGGTCTGGCTCTAGCTGTAAACCAGGCCTCGTTCACTCTCTGGGCTGGCTCTAAACCAGGCCCGGTTCACTCTCTGGTCTGGCTCTAAACCAGGCCCGGTTCACTCACTGGTCTGGCTCTAGCTGTAAACCAAGCCTGGTTCACTCTCTGGTCTGGCTCTAGCTGTAAACCAGGCCTGGTTCACTCTCTGGGCTGGCTCTAAACCAGGCCCGGTTCACTCTCTGGTCTGGCTCTAAACCAGGCCCGGTTCACTCACTGGTCTGGCTCTAGCTGTAAACCAGGCTCGGTTCACTCACTGGTCTGGCTCCAGCTGTAAACCAGGCCTGGTTCACTCACTGGTCTGGCTCTAGCTGTAAACCAGGCTCGGTTCACTCACTGGTCTGGCTCTAGCTGTAAACCAGGCTCGGTTCACTCTCTGGTCTGGCTCTAGCTGTAAACCAGGCTCGGTTCACTCACTGGTCTGGCTCTAGCTGTAAACCAGGCTCGGTTCACTCACTGGTCTGGCTCTAGCTGTAAACCAGGCTCGGTTCACTCTCTGGTCTGGCTCTAGCTGTAAACCAGGCCTGGTTCACTCACTGGTCTGGCTCTAGCTGTAAACCAGGCCTGGTTCACTCTCTGGTCTGGCTCTAGCTGTAAACCAGGCCTGCTTCACTCTCTGGTCTGGCTCTAGCTGTAAACCAGGCCTGGTTCACTCTCTGGTCTGGCTCCAGCTGTAAATCAGGCCTGGTTCAATCTCTGGTCTGGCTCTAAACCAGGCCTGGTTCGCTCTCTGGTCTGGCTCTAAACCAGGCCCGGTTCACTCACTGGTCTGGCTCGAGCTGTAAACCAGGCCTGGTTCACTCTTTGGTCTGGCTCTAGCTGTAAACCAGGCCTGGTTCACTCACTGGTCTGGCTCTAGCTGTAAACCAGGCCTGGTTCACTCTCTGGTCTGGCTCTAGCTGTAAACCAGGCCTGCTTCACTCTCTGGTCTGGCTCTAGCTGTAAACCAGGCCTGGTTCACTCTCTGGTCTGGCTCTAGCTGTAAACCAGGCCTGGTTCACTCACTGGTCTGGCTCTAGCTGTAAACCAGGCCTGGTTCACTCTCTGGTCTGGCTCTAGCTGTAAACCAGGCCTGCTTCACTCTCTGGTCTGGCTCTAGCTGTAAACCAGGCCTGGTTCACTCTCTGGTCTGGCTCCAGCTGTAAACCAGGCCTGGTTCACTCTCTGGTCTGGCTCTAAACCAGGCCTGGTTGGCTCTCTGGTCTGGCTCTAAACCAGGCCCGGTTCACTCACTGGTCTGGCTCGAGCTGTAAACCAGGCCTGGTTCACTCTTTGGTCTGGCTCTAGCTCTAAACCAGGCCCGGCTCACTTACTGGTCTGGCTTTAGCTGTAAAACAGGCCCGGCTCACTCACTGGTCTGGCTCTAGCTGTAAACCAGGCCCGGTTCACTCACTGGTCTTGCTTTAGCTGTAAACCAGGCCCGGTTCACTCTCTGGTCTGGCTCGAGCTGTACACCAGGCCCGGCTCACTCACTGGTATGGCTCTAGCTGTAAACCAGGCCCGGTTCACTCACTGGTCTGGCTCTAGCTGTAAACCAGGCCCGGTTCACTCACTGGTCTGGCTCCAGCTGTAAACCAGGCCCGGTTCACTCACTGGTCTGGCTCTAGCTGTAAACCATGCCCGGTTCACTCTCTGGTCTGGCTCAAGCTTTAAACCAGGCCCGGTTCACTCACTGGTCTGGCTCGAGCTGTAAACCAGGCCCGGTTCACTCACTGGTCTGGCTCCAGCTGTAAACCAGGCCTGGTTCACTCTCTGGTCTGGCTCTAAACCAGGCCCGGTTCACTTCTGGTCTGGCTCTAAACCAGGCCCGGTTCACTCACTGGTCTGGCTCTAAACCAGGCCCGGTTCACTCACTGGTCTGGCTCTAGCTGTAAACCAGGCCTGGTTCACTCTCTGGTCTGGCTCTAGCTGGAAACCAGGCCTGGTTCACTCTCTGGTCTGGCTCCAGCTGTAAACCAGGCCCGGTTCACTCTCTGGTCTGGCTCTAAACCAGGCCCGGTTCACTCACTGGTCTGGCTCCAGCTGTAAACCAGGCCTGGTTTACTCACTGGTCTGGCTCCAGCTGTAAACCAGGCCTGGTTCACTCACTGGTCTGGCTCTAGCTGTAAACCAGGCTCGGTTCACTCTCTGGTCTGGCTCTAGCTGTAAACCAGGCTCGGTTCACTCTCTGGTCTGGCTCTAGCTGTAAACCAGGCTCGGTTCACTCACTGGTCTGGCTCTAGCTGTAAACCAGGCTCGGTTCACTCTCTGGTCTGGCTCCAGCTGTAAACCAGGCCTGGTTCACTCACTGGTCTGGCTCTAGCTGTAAACCAGGCCTGGTTCACTCTCTGGTCTGGCTCTAGCTGTAAACCAGGCCTGCTTCACTCTCCGGTCTGGCTCTAGCTGTAAACCAGGCCTGGTTCACTCTCTGGTCTGGCTCCAGCTGTAAACCAGGCCTGGTTCACTCTCTGGTCTGGCTCTAAACCAGGCCTGGTTCGCTCTCTGGTCTGGCTCTAAACCAGGCCCGGTTCACTCACTGGTCTGGCTCGAGCTGCAAACCATGCCTGGTTCACTCTCTGGTCTGGCTCTAGCTGTAAACCAGGCCTGGTTCACTCTCTGGTCTGGCTCGAAACCAGGCCCGGTTCACTCTCTGGTCTGGCTCTAGCTGTGAACCAGGCTCGGTTCACTCACTGGTCTGGCTCTAAACCAGGCCCGATTCACTCACTGGTCTGGCTCTAGCTGTAAACCAGGCTCGGTTCACTCTCTGGTCTGGCTCTAAACCAGGCCCGGTTCACTCACTGGTCTTGCTTTAGCTGTAAACCAGGCCCGGTTCACTCACTGGTCTGGCTCGAGCTGTACACCAGGCCCGGCTCACTCACTGGTATGGCTCTAGCTGTAAACCAGGCCCGGTTCACTCACTGGTCTGGCTCTAGCTGTAAACCAGGCCCGGTTCACTCACTGGTCTAGCTCTAGCTGTAAACCAGGCCCGGTTCACTCACTGGTCTGGCTCTAGCTGTAAACCAGGCCCGGTTCACTCTCTGGTCTGGCTCTAGCTGTAAACCAGGCCCGGTTCACTCATTGGTCTGGCTTGAGCTGTAAACCAGGCCCGGTTCACTCACTGGTCTGGCTCCAGCTGTAAACCAGGCCTGGTTCACTCTCTGGTCTGGCTCTAAACCAGGCCCGGTTCACTCTCTGGTCTGGCTCTAAACCAGGCCCGGTTCACTCACTGGTCTGGCGCTAGCTGTAAACCAGGCCTGGTTCACTCTCTGGTCTGGCTCTAGCTGTAAACCAGGCCTCGTTCACTCTCTGGTCTGGCTCTAAACCAGGCCCGGTTCACTCTCTGGTCTGGCTCTAAACCAGGCCCGGTTCACTCACTGGTCTGGCTCTAGCTGTAAACCAGGCCTGGTTCACTCACTGGTCTGGCTCCAGCTGTAAACCAGGCCTGGTTCACTCACTGGTCTGGCTCTAGTTGTAAACCAGGCTCGGTTCACTCACTGGTTTGGCTCTAGCTGTAAACCAGGCTCGGTTCACTCTCTGGTCTGGCTCTAGCTGTAAACCAGGCTCGGTTCACTCACTGGTCTGGCTCTAGCTGTAAACCAGGCTCGGTTCACTCTCTGGTCTGGCTCTAGCTGTAAACCAGGCCTGGTTCACTCACTGGTCTGGCTCTAGCTGTAAACCAGGCCTGGTTCACTCTCTGGTCTGGCTCTAGCTGTAAACCAGGCCTGCTTCACTCTCTGGTCTGGCTCTAGCTGTAAACCAGGCCTGGTTCACTCTCTGGTCTGGCTCCAGCTGTAAACCAGGCCTGGTTCACTCTCTGGTCTGGCTCTAAACCAGGCCTGGTTCGCTCTCTGGTCTGGCTCTAAACCAGGCCCGGTTCACTCACTGGTCTGGCTCGAGCTGTAAACCAGGCCTGGTTCACTCTTTGGTCTGGCTCTAGCTGTAAACCAGGCCTGGTTCACTCTCTGGTCTGGCTCTAAACCAGGCCCGGTTCACTCACTGGTCTGGCTCTAAACCAGGCCCGGTTCACTCACTGGTCTGGCTCTAGCTGTAAATCAGGCCTGGTTCAATCTCTGGTCTGGCTCTAAACCAGGCCTGTTTCGCTCTCTGGTCTGGCTCTAAACCAGGCCCGGTTCACTCACTGGTCTGGCTCGAGCTGTAAACCAGGCCCGGTTCACTCACTGGTCTGGCTCTAAACCAGGCCCGGTTCACTCACTGGTCTGGCTCTAGCTGTAAACCAGGCCTGGTTCACTCTCTGGTCTGGCTCTAGCTGTAAACCAGGCCTCGTTCACTCTCTGGGCTGGCTCTAAACCAGGCCCGGTTCACTCTCTGGTCTGGCTCTAAACCAGGCCCGGTTCACTCACTGGTCTGGCTCTAGCTGTAAACCAAGCCTGGTTCACTCTCTGGTCTGGCTCTAGCTGTAAACCAGGCCTGGTTCACTCTCTGGGCTGGCTCTAAACCAGGCCCGGTTCACTCTCTGGTCTGGCTCTAAACCAGGCCCGGTTCACTCACTGGTCTGGCTCTAGCTGTAAACCAGGCTCGGTTCACTCACTGGTCTGGCTCCAGCTGTAAACCAGGCCTGGTTCACTCACTGGTCTGGCTCTAGCTGTAAACCAGGCTCGGTTCACTCACTGGTCTGGCTCTAGCTGTAAACCAGGCTCGGTTCACTCTCTGGTCTGGCTCTAGCTGTAAACCAGGCTCGGTTCACTCACTGGTCTGGCTCTAGCTGTAAACCAGGCTCGGTTCACTCACTGGTCTGGCTCTAGCTGTAAACCAGGCTCGGTTCACTCTCTGGTCTGGCTCTAGCTGTAAACCAGGCCTGGTTCACTCACTGGTCTGGCTCTAGCTGTAAACCAGGCCTGGTTCACTCTCTGGTCTGGCTCTAGCTGTAAACCAGGCCTGCTTCACTCTCTGGTCTGGCTCTAGCTGTAAACCAGGCCTGGTTCACTCTCTGGTCTGGCTCCAGCTGTAAATCAGGCCTGGTTCAATCTCTGGTCTGGCTCTAAACCAGGCCTGGTTCGCTCTCTGGTCTGGCTCTAAACCAGGCCCGGTTCACTCACTGGTCTGGCTCGAGCTGTAAACCAGGCCTGGTTCACTCTTTGGTCTGGCTCTAGCTGTAAACCAGGCCTGGTTCACTCACTGGTCTGGCTCTAGCTGTAAACCAGGCCTGGTTCACTCTCTGGTCTGGCTCTAGCTGTAAACCAGGCCTGCTTCACTCTCTGGTCTGGCTCTAGCTGTAAACCAGGCCTGGTTCACTCTCTGGTCTGGCTCTAGCTGTAAACCAGGCCTGGTTCACTCACTGGTCTGGCTCTAGCTGTAAACCAGGCCTGGTTCACTCTCTGGTCTGGCTCTAGCTGTAAACCAGGCCTGCTTCACTCTCTGGTCTGGCTCTAGCTGTAAACCAGGCCTGGTTCACTCTCTGGTCTGGCTCCAGCTGTAAACCAGGCCTGGTTCACTCTCTGGTCTGGCTCTAAACCAGGCCTGGTTGGCTCTCTGGTCTGGCTCTAAACCAGGCCCGGTTCACTCACTGGTCTGGCTCGAGCTGTAAACCAGGCCTGGTTCACTCTTTGGTCTGGCTCTAGCTCTAAACCAGGCCCGGCTCACTTACTGGTCTGGCTTTAGCTGTAAAACAGGCCCGGCTCACTCACTGGTCTGGCTCTAGCTGTAAACCAGGCCCGGTTCACTCACTGGTCTTGCTTTAGCTGTAAACCAGGCCCGGTTCACTCTCTGGTCTGGCTCGAGCTGTACACCAGGCCCGGCTCACTCACTGGTATGGCTCTAGCTGTAAACCAGGCCCGGTTCACTCACTGGTCTGGCTCTAGCTGTAAACCAGGCCCGGTTCACTCACTGGTCTGGCTCCAGCTGTAAACCAGGCCCGGTTCACTCACTGGTCTGGCTCTAGCTGTAAACCATGCCCGGTTCACTCTCTGGTCTGGCTCAAGCTTTAAACCAGGCCCGGTTCACTCACTGGTCTGGCTCGAGCTGTAAACCAGGCCCGGTTCACTCACTGGTCTGGCTCCAGCTGTAAACCAGGCCTGGTTCACTCTCTGGTCTGGCTCTAAACCAGGCCCGGTTCACTTCTGGTCTGGCTCTAAACCAGGCCCGGTTCACTCACTGGTCTGGCTCTAAACCAGGCCCGGTTCACTCACTGGTCTGGCTCTAGCTGTAAACCAGGCCTGGTTCACTCTCTGGTCTGGCTCTAGCTGTAAACCAGGCCTGCTTCACTCTCTGGTCTGGCTCTAGCTGTAAACCAGGCCTGGTTCACTCTCTGGTCTGGCTCCAGCTGTAAACCAAGCCTGGTTCACTCTCTGGTCTGGCTCTAAACCAGGCCCGGTTCACTCTCTGGTCTGGCTCTAAACCAGGGCCGGTTCACTCACTGGTCTGGCTCCAGCTGTAAACCAGGCCTGGTTTACTCACTGGTCTGGCTCCAGCTGTAAACCAGGCCTGGTTCACTCACTGGTCTGGCTCTAGCTGTAAACCAGGCTCGGTTCACTCTCTGGTCTGGCTCTAGCTGTAAACCAGGCTCGGTTCACTCTCTGGTCTGGCTCTAGCTGTAAACCAGGCTCGGTTCACTCACTGGTCTGGCTCTAGCTGTAAACCAGGCTCGGTTCACTCTCTGGTCTGGCTCCAGCTGTAAACCAGGCCTGGTTCACTCACTGGTCTGGCTCTAGCTGTAAACCAGGCCTGGTTCACTCTCTGGTCTGGCTCTAGCTGTAAACCAGGCCTGCTTCAATCTCTGGTCTGGCTCTAGCTGTAAACCAGGCCTGGTTCACTCTCTCGTCTGGCTCCAGCTGTAAACCAGGCCTGGTTCACTCTCTGGTCTGGCTCTAAACCAGGCCTGGTTCGCTCTCTGGTCTGGCTCTAAACCAGGCCCGGTTCACTCACTGGTCTGGCTCGAGCTGCAAACCATGCCTGGTTCACTCTCTGGTCTGGCTCTAGCTGTAAACCAGGCCTGGTTCACTCTCTGGTCTGGCTCGAAACCAGGCCCGGTTCACTCTCTGGTCTGGCTCTAGCTGTGAACCAGGCTCGGTTCACTCACTGGTCTGGCTCTAAACCAGGCCCGATTCACTCACTGGTCTGGCTCTAGCTGTAAACCAGGCTCGGTTCACTCTCTGGTCTGGCTCTAAACCAGGCCCGGTTCACTCACTGGTCTTGCTTTAGCTGTAAACCAGGCCCGGTTCACTCTCTGGTCTGGCTGGAGCTGTACACCAGGCCCGGCTCACTCACTGGTATGGCTCTAGCTGTAAACCAGGCCCGGTTCACTCACTGGTCTGGCTCTAGCTGTAAACCAGGCCCGGTTCACTCACTGGTCTGGCTCTAGCTGTAAACCAGGCCCGGTTCACTCACTGGTCTGGCTCTAGCTGTAAACCAGGCCCGGTTCACTCTCTGGTCTGGCTCTAGCTGTAAACCAGGCCCGGTTCACTCATTGGTCTGGCTTGAGCTGTAAACCAGGCCCGGTTCACTCACTGGTCTGGCTCCAGCTGTAAACCAGGCCTGGTTCACTCTCTGGTCTGGCTCTAAACCAGGCCCGGTTCACTCTCTGGTCTGGCTCTAAACCAGGCCCGGTTCACTCACTGGTCTGGCGCTAGCTGTAAACCAGGCCTGGTTCACTCTCTGGTCTGGCTCTAGCTGTAAACCAGGCCTCGTTCACTCTCTGGTCTGGCTCTAAACCAGGCCCGGTTCACTCTCTGGTCTGGCTCTAAACCAGGCCCGGTTCACTCACTGGTCTGGCTCTAGCTGTAAACCAGGCCTGGTTCACTCACTGGTCTGGCTCCAGCTGTAAACCAGGCCTGGTTCACTCACTGGTCTGGCTCTAGCTGTAAACCAGGCTCGGTTCACTCACTGGTCTGGCTCTAGCTGTAAACCAGGCTCGGTTCACTCTCTGGTCTGGCTCTAGCTGTAAACCAGGCTCGGTTCACTCACTGGTCTGCCTCTAGCTGTAAACCAGGCTCGGTTCACTCTCTGGTCTGGCTCTAGCTGTAAACCAGGCCTGGTTCACTCACTGGTCTGGCTCTAGCTGTAAACCAGGCCTGGTTCACTCTCTGGTCTGGCTCTAGCTGTAAACCAGGCCTGCTTCACTCTCTGGTCTGGCTCTAGCTGTAAACCAGGCCTGGTTCACTCTCTGGTCTGGCTCCAGCTGTAAACCAGGCCTGGTTCACTCTCTGGTCTGGCTCTATACCAGGCCTGGTTCGCTCTCTGGTCTGGCTCTAAACCAGGCCCGGTTCACTCACTGGTCTGGCTCGAGCTGTAAACCAGGCCTGGTTCACTCTTTGGTCTGGCTCTAGCTGTAAACCAGGCCTGGTTCACTCTCTGGTCTGGCTCTAAACCAGGCCCGGTTCACTCTCTGGTCTGGCTCTAAACCAGGCCCGGTTCACTCACTGGTCTGGCTCTAGCTGTAAACCAGGCCTGGTTCACTCTCTGGTCTGGCTCTAGCTGTAAACCAGGCCTGCTTCACTCTCTGGTCTGGCTCTAGCTGTAAACCAGGCCTGGTTCACTCTCTGGTCTGGCTCCAGCTGTAAACCAGGCCTGGTTCACTCTCTGGTCTGGCTCTAAACCAGGCCCGGTTCACTCTCTGGTCTGGCTCTAAACCAGGCCCGGTTCGCTCTCTGGTCTGGCTCTAGCTGTAAACCAGGCTCGGTTCACTCACTGGTCTGGCTCTAGCTGTAAACCAGGCTCGGTTCACTCTCTGGTCTGGCTCTAGCTGTAAACCAGGCTCGGTTCACTCACTGCTCTGGCTCTAGCTGTAAACCAGGCTCGGTTCACTCTCTGGTCTGGCTCCAGCTGTAAACCAGGCCTGGTTCACTCACTGGTCTGGCTCTAGCTGTAAACCAGGCCTGGTTCACTCTCTGGTCTGGCTCTAGCTGTAAACCAGGCCTGCTTCACTCTCTGGTCTGGCTCTAGCTGTAAACCAGGCCTGGTTCACTCTCTGGTCTGGCTCCAGCTGTAAACCAGGCCTGGTTCACTCTCTGGTCTGGCTCGAAACCAGGCCTGGTTCGCTCTCTGGTCTGGCTCTAAACCAGGCCCGGTTCACTCACTGGTCTGGCTCGAGCTGCAAACCATGCCTGGTTCACTCTCTGGTCTGGCTCTAGCTGTAAACCAGGCCTGGTTCACTCTCTGGTCTGGCTCTAAACCAGGCCCGGTTCACTCTCTGGTCTGGCTCTAGCTGTGAACCAGGCTCGGTTCACTCACTGGTCTGGCTCTAAACCAGGCCCGATTCACTCACTGGTCTGGCTCTAGCTGTAAACCAGGCTCGGTTCACTCTCTGGTCTGGCTCTAAACCAGGCCCGGTTCACTCACTGGTCTTGCTTTAGCTGCAAACCAGGCCCGGTTCACTCTCTGGTCTGGCTCGAGCTGTACACCAGGCCCGGCTCACTCACTGGTATGGCTCTAGCTGTAAACCAGGCCCGGTTCACTCACTGGTCTGGCTCTAGCTGTAAACCAGGCCCGGTTCACTCACTGGTCTGGCTCTAGCTGTAAACCAGGCCCGGTTCACTCACTGGTCTGGCTCTAGCTGTAAACCAGGCCCGGTTCACTCTCTGGTCTGGCTCTAGCTGTAAACCAGGCCCGGTTCACTCATTGGTCTGGCTTGAGCTGTAAACCAGGCCCGGTTCACTCACTGGTCTGGCTCCAGCTGTAAACCAGGCCTGGTTCACTCTCTGGTCTGGCTCTAAACCAGGCCCGGTTCACTCTCTGGTCTGGCTCTAAACCAGGCCCGGTTCACTCACTGGTCTGGCGCTAGCTGTAAACCAGGCCTGGTTCACTCTCTGGTCTGGCTCTAGCTGTAAACCAGGCCTCGTTCACTCTCTGGTCTGGCTCTAAACCAGGCCCGGTTCACTCTCTGGTCTGGCTCTAAACCAGGCCTGGTTCACTCACTGGTCTGGCTCCAGCTGTAAACCAGGCCTGGTTCACTCACTGGTCTGGCTCTAGCTGTAAACCAGGCTCGGTTCACTCACTGGTCTGGCTCTAGCTGTAAACCAAGCTCGGTTCATGCTCTGGTCTGGCTCTAGCTGTAAACCAGGCTCGGTTCACTCACTGGTCTGGCTCTAGCTGTAAACCAGGCTAGGTTCACTCTCTGGTCTGGCTCTAGCTGTAAACCAGGCCTGGTTCACTCTCTGGTCTGGCTCTAGCTGTAAACCAGGCCTGCTTCACTCTCTGGTCTGGCTCTAGCTGTAAACCAGGCCTGGTTCACTCTCTGGTCTGGCTCCAGCTGTAAACCAGGCCTGGTTCACTCTCTGGTCTGGCTCTAAACCAGGCCTGGTTCGCTCTCTGGTCTGGCTCTAAACCAGGCCCGGTTCACTCACTGGTCTGGCTCGAGCTGTAAACCAGGCCTGGTTCACTCTTTGGTCTGGCTCTAGCTGTAAACCAGGCCTGGTTCACTCTCTGGTCTGGCTCTAAACCAGGCCCGGTTCACTCTCTGGTCTGGCTCTAGCTGTGAACCAGGCTCGGTTCGCTCACTGGTCTGGCTCTAAACCAGGCCCGGTTCACTCACTGGTCTGGCTCTAGCTGTAAACCAGGCTCGGTTCACTCTCTGGTCTGGCTCTAAACCAGGCCCGGTTCACTCACTGGTCTGGCTCTAGCTGTAAACCAGGCTCGGTTCACTCACTGGTCTGGCTCTAGCTGTAAACCAGGCTCGGTTCACTCTCTGGTCTGGCTCTAAACCAGGCCCGGTTCACTCTCTGGTCTGGCTCTAAACCAGGCCCGGTTCCCTCACTGGTCTGGCTCTAGCTGTAAACCAGGCCCGGTTCACTCTCTATCTGGCTCTGAACCGGGCCCTGTTCACTCTCTGGTCTGGCTCTAGCTGTAAAAAAGGCCCGGTTCACTCTCTGGTCTGGCTCTAAACCAGGCCCGGTTCACTCTCTGGTCTGGCTCGAAACCAGGCCCGGTTCACTCACTGGTCTGGCTCGAGCTGTAAACCAGGCCTGGTTCACTCTTTGGTCTGGCTCTAGCTGTAAACCAGGCCTGGCTCACTCTGGTATGGCTCTAAACCAGGCCCGGCTCACTTACTGGTCTGGCTTTAGCTGTAAAACAGGCCCGGCTCACTCACTGGTCTGGCTCTAGCTGTAAACCAGGCCCGGTTCACTCACTGGTCTTGCTTTAGCTGTAAACCAGGCCCGGTTCACTCTCTGGTCTGGCTCGAGCTGCACACCAGGCCCGGCTCACTCACTGGTATGGCTCTAGCTGTAAACCAGGCCCGGTTCACTCACTGGTCTGGCTCTAGCTGTAAACCAGGCCCGGTTCACTCACTGGTCTGGCTCTAGCTGTAAACCAGGCCCGGTTCACTCACTGGTCTGGCTCTAGCTGTAAACCATGCCCGGTTCACTCTCTGGTCTGGCTCAAGCTGTAAACCAGGCCCGGTTCACTCAGTGGTCTGGCTCGAGCTGTAAACCAGGCCCGGTTCACTCACTGGTCTGGCTCTAGCTGTAAACCAGGCCTGGTTCACTCTCTGGTCTGGCTCTAAACCAGGCCCGGCTCACTCTCTGGTCTGGCTCTAAACCAGGCCTGGTTCACTCACTGGTCTGGCTCTAGCTGTAAACCAGGCCTGGTTCACTCTCTGGTCTGGCTCTAGCTGTAAACCAGGCCTGCTTCACTCTCTGGTCTGGCTCTAGCTGTAAACCAGGCCTGGTTCACTCTCTGGTCTGGCTCCAGCTGTAAACCAGGCCTGGTTCACTCTCTGGTCTGGCTCTAAACCAGGCCCGGTTCACTCTCTGGTCTGGCTCTAAACCAGGCCCGGTTCACTCACTGGTCTGGCTCCAGCTGTAAACCAGGCCTGGTTTACTCACTGGTCTGGCTCCAGCTGTAAACCAGGCCTGGTTCACTCACTGGTCTGGCTCTAGCTGTAAACCAGGCTCGGTTCACTCACTGGTCTGGCTCTAGCTGTAAACCAGGCTCGGTTCACTCTCTGGTCTGGCTCTAGCTGTAAACCAGGCTCGGTTCACTCACTGGTCTGGCTCTAGCTGTAAACCAGGCTCCGTTCACTCTCTGGTCTGGCTCCAGCTGTAAACCAGGCCTGGTTCACTCACTGGTCTGGCTCTAGCTGTAAACCAGGCCTGGTTCACTCTCTGGTCTGGCTCTAGCTGTAAACCAGGCCGGCTTCACTCTCTGGTCTGGCTCTAGCTGTAAACCAGGCCTGGTTCACTCTCTGGTCTGGCTCCAGCTGTAAACCAGGCCTGGTTCACTCTCTGGTCTGGCTCTAAACCAGGCCTGGTTCGCTCTCTGGTCTGGCTCTAAACCAGGCCCGGTTCACTCACTGGTCTGGCTCGAGCTGCAAACCATGCCTGGTTCACTCTCTGGTCTGGCTCTAGCTGTAAACCAGGCCTGGTTCACTCTCTGGTCTGGCTCTAAACCAGGCCCGGTTCACTCTCTGGTCTGGCTCTAGCTGTGAACCAGGCTCGGTTCACTCACTGGTCTGGCTCTAAACCAGGCCCGATTCACTCACTGGTCTGGCTCTAGCTGTAAACCAGGCTCGGTTCACTCTCTGGTCTGGCTCTAAACCAGGCCCGGTTCACTCACTGGTCTTGCTTTAGCTGTAAACCAGGCCCGGTTCACTCACTGGTCTGGCTCTAGCTGTAAACCAGGCCCGGTTCACTCACTGGTCTGGCTCTAGCTGTAAACCAGGCCCGGTTCACTCACTGGTCTGGCTCTAGCTGTAAACCAGGCCCGGTTCACTCTCTGGTCTGGCTCTAGCTGTAAACCAGGCCCGGTTCACTCATTGGTCTGGCTTGAGCTGTAAACCAGGCCCGGTTCACTCACTGGTCTGGCTCCAGCTGTAAACCAGGCCTGGTTCACTCTCTGGTCTGGCTCTAAACCAGGCCCGGTTCACTCTCTGGTCTGGCTCTAAACCAGGCCTGGTTCACTCACTGGTCTGGCGCTAGCTGTAAACCAGGCCTGGTTCACTCTCTGGTCTGGCTCTAGCTGTAAACCAGGCCTCGTTCACTCTCTGGTCTGGCTCTAAACCAGGCCCGGTTCACTCTCTGGTCTGGCTCTAAACCAGGCCCGGTTCACTCACTGGTCTGGCTCTAGCTGTAAACCAGGCCTGGTTCACTCACTGGTCTGGCTCCAGCTGTAAACCAGGCCTGGTTCACTCACTGGTCTGGCTCTAGCTGTAAACCAGGCTCGGTTCACTCACTGGTCTGGCTCTAGCTGTAAACCAGGCTCGGTTCACTCTCTGGTCTGGCTCTAGCTGTAAACCAGGCTCGATTCACTCACTGGTCTGGCTCTAGCTGTAAACCAGGCTCGGTTCACTCTCTGGTCTGGCTCTAGCTGTAAACCAGGCCTGGTTCACTCACTGGTCTGGCTCTAGCTGTAAACCAGGCCTGGTTCACTCTCTGGTCTGGCTCTAGCTGTAAACCAGGCCTGCTTCACTCTCTGGTCTGGCTCTAGCTGTAAACCAGGCCTGGTTCACTCTCTGGTCTGGCTCCAGCTGTAAACCAGGCCTGGTTCACTCTCTGGTCTGGCTCGAAACCAGGCCTGGTTCGCTCTCTGGTCTGGCTCTAAACCAGGCCCGGTTCACTCACTGGTCTGGCTCGAGCTGTAAACCAGGCCTGGTTCACTCTTTGGTCTGGCTCTAGCTGTAAACCAGGCCTGGTTCACTCTCTGGTCTGGCTCTAAACCAGGCCCGGTTCACTCTCTGGTCTGGCTCTAGCTGTGAACCAGGCTCGGTTCACTCACTGGTCTGGCTCTAAACCAGGCCCGGTTCACTCACTGGTCTGGCTCTAGCTGTAAACCAGGCTCGGTTCACTCTCTGGTCTGGCTCTAAACCAGGCCCGGTTCACTCACTGGTCTGGCTCTAGCTATAAACCAGGCCCGGTTCACTCACTGGTCTGGCTCTAGCTGTAAACCAGGCTCGGTTCACTCACTGGTCTGGCTCTAGCTGTAAACCAGGCTCGGTTCACTCTCTGGTCTGGCTCTAAACCAGGCCCGGTTCACTCTCTGGTCTGGCTCTAAACCAGGCCCGGTTCCCTCACTGGTCTGGCTCTAGCTGTAAACCAGGCCCGGTTCTCTCACTGGTCTGGCTTTAGCTGTAAACCAGGCCCGGTTCACACACTGGTCTGGCTCTAGCTGTAAACCAGGCCTGGTTCACTCTCTGGTATGGCTCTAGCTGATTACCAGGCCCGGCTCACTCTCTGGTATGGCTCTTAACCAGGCCCGGCTCACTCTCTGGTCTGGCTCTAGCTGTAAACCAGGCCTGGTTCACTCTCTGGTCTGGCTCGAGCTGTACACCAGGCCCGGCTCACTCACTGGTCTGGCTCTAGCTGTAAACCAGGCCCGGTTCACTCACTGGTCTGGCTCTCGCTGTAAACCAGGCCCGGTTCACTCTCTGGTCTGGCTTTAGCTGTAAGCCAGGCTCGGTTCACTCTCTGGTCTGGCTCTATACCAGGCCCGGTTCACTCACTGGTCTGGCTCTAGCTGTAAACCAGGCTCGGTTCACCCTCTGGTCTGGCTCTAGCTGTAAACCAGGCTCGGTTCTCTCTCTCGTCTGGCTCTAGCTGTAAACCAGGCTCGGTTCACTCACCGGTCTGGCTCTAGCTGTAAACCAGGCTCGGTTCACTTTCTGGTCCGGCTCTAAACCAGGCCCGATTCACTCACTGGTCTGGCTCTAGCTGTAGACCAGGCCCGGTTCACTCTCTGGTCTGGCTCCAGCTCTAAACCAGGCCCGGTTCACTCACTGCTCTGGCTCTAGCTGTAAACCAGGCTCGGTTCACTCTCTGGTCTGGCTCTAGCTGTAAACCAGGCCCGGTTCACTCTCTGATCTGGCTCTAAACCAGGCTCGGTTCACTCTCTGGTCTGGCTCTAGCTGGAAACCAGGGTCGGTTCAATCTCTGATCTGGCTCTAGCTGTAAACCAGGCCCGGTTCACTCTCTGGTCTGGCTCTAAACCAGGCTCGGTTCACTCTCTGGTCTGGCTCTAGCTGTAACCAGGCCCGGTTCACTCTCTGGTCTGGCTCTAGCTGTAAACCAGGCCCGGTTCACTCTCTGGTCTGGCTCTAAACCAGGCTCGGTTCACTCTCTGGTCTGGCTCTAGCTGAAAACCTGGCTCGGTTCACTCTCTGGTCTGGCTCTAGCTGTAAACCAGGCTCGGTTCACTCTCTGGTCTGGCTCTAGCTGTAAACCAGGCCCGGTTCACTCTCTGGTCTGGTTCTAGCTGCAAACCAGGCCCGGTTCACTCTCTGGTCTGGCTCTAAACCAGGCTCGGTTCACTCTCTGGTCTGGCTCTAGCTGTAAACCAGGCCCGGTTCACTCTCTGGTCTGGCTCTAAACCAGGCTCGGTTCACTCTCTGGTCTGGCTCTAGCTGTAAACCAGGCCCGGTTTACTCTCTGGTCTGGCTCTAAACCATTTTCGGTTCATTCTCTGGTCTGGCTCTAGCTTTAAACCAGGCCCGGTTCACTCTCTGGTCTGGCTCTAAACCAGGCTCGGTTCATTCTCTGGTCTGACTCTAGCTGTAAACCAGGCCCGGTTCACTCACTGGTCTGGCTCTAGCTGTAAACCAGGCTTGGTTCACTCTCTGGTCTGGCTCTAGCTGTAAACCAGGCCCGGTTCAATCTCTGGTCTGGCTCTAAACCAGGCTCGGTTCACTCTCTGGTCTGGCTCTAGCTGTAAACCAGGCTCGGTTCACTCTCTGGTCTGGCTCTAGCTGTAAACCAGGCTCGGTTCACTCTCTGGTCTGGCTCTAGCTGTAAACCAGGCCCGGTTCACTCTCTGGTCTGGCTCTAAACCAGGCTCGGTTCACTCTCTGGTCTGGCTCTAGCTGTAAACAAGGCTCGGTTCACTCTCTGGTCTGGCTCTAGCTGTAAACCAGGCCCGGTTCACTCTCTGGTCTGGCTCTAAACCAGGCTCGGTTCACTCACTGGTCTGGCTCTAGCTGTAAACCAGGCCCGGTTCACTCTCTGGTCTGGCTCTAAACCAGGCTCGGTTCACACTCTGGTCTGGCTCTAGCTGTAAACCAGGTTCGGTTCACTCTCTGGTCTTGCTCTAGCTGTAAACCAGGCTTGGTTCACTCACTGGTCTGACTCTAGCTGTAAACCAGTCCCGGTTCACTCACTGGTCTGGCTCTAGCTGTAAACCAGGCTCGGTTCACTCTCTGGTCTGGCTCTAGCTGTAAACCAGGCCCGGCTCACTCTCTGGTCTGGCTCTAGCTGTAAACCAGGCCCGGTTCACTCTCTGGTCTGGCTCTAAACCAGGCTCGGTTCACACTCTGGTCTGGCTCTAGCTGTAAACCAGGCTCGGTTCACTCTCTGGTCTGGCTCTAGCTGTAAACCAGGCCCGGCTCACTCTCTGGTCTGGCTCTAGCTGTAAACCAGGCCCGGTTCACTCTCTGGTCTGGCTCTAAACCAGGCTTGGTTCACACTCTGGTCTGGCTCTAGCTGTAAACCAGGTTCGATTCACTCTCTGGTCTTGCTCTAGCTGTAAACCAGGCTTGGTTCACTCACTGGTCTGACTCTAGCTGTAAACCAGTCCCGGTTCACTCACTGGTCTGGCTCTAGCTGTAAACCAGGCTCGGTTCACTCTCTGGTCTGGCTCTAGCTGTAAACCAGGCCCGGCTCACTCTCTGGTCTGGCTCTAGCTGTAAACCAGGCTCGGTTCACTCTCTGGTCTGGCTCTAAACCAGGCCCGGTTCACTCACTGGTATGGCTCTAGCTGTAAACCAGGCCTGGTTCACTCTCTGGTCTGGCTCTAGCTGTAAACCAGGCTCGGTTCACTCTCTGGGCTGGCTCTAAACCAGGCCTGGTTCATTCACTGGTATGGCTCTAGCTGTAAACCAGGCCCGGTTCACTCACTGGTATGGCTCTCGCTGTAAACCAGGCTCGGTTCACTCTCTGGTCTGGCTCTAGTTTGAAACCAGGCTCGGTTCACTCTCTGGTCTGGCTCTAAACCAGGCTCGGTTCACTCACTGGTCTGGCTCTAGCTGTAAACCAGGCTCGGTTCACTCTCTGGTCTGGCTCTAGCTGTAAACCATGCTCGGTTCACTCACTGGTCTGGCTCTAGCTGTAAACCAGGCCCGGTTCACTCACTGGTCTGGTTCTAGCTGTAAACCAGGCCCGGCTCACTCTCTGGTCTGGCTCTAGCTTTAAACTAGGCTCGGTTCACTCTCTGGTCTGGCTTTAGCTGTAAACCAGGCTCGGTTCACTCTCTGGTCTGGCTCTAGCTGTAAACCAGGCCCGGTTCACTCTCTGGTCTGGCTCTAAACCAGGCCTGGTTCACTCACTAGTCTGGCTCTATCTGTAAACCAGGCTCGGTTTACTCTCTGGTCTGGCTCTAGCTGTAAACCAGGCCCGGTTCACTCACTGGTCTGGCTCTAGCTGTAAACCAGGCTCGGTTTACTCTCTGGTCTGGCTCTAGCTGTAAACCAGGCCCGGCTCACTCTCTGGTCTGGCTCTAGCTGTAAACCAGGCTCGGTTCACTCTCTGGTCTGGCTCTAGCTGTAAACCAGGCCCGGTTCACTCACTGGTCTAGCTCTAGCTGTAAACCAGGCTCGGTTCACTCTCTGGTCTGGCTCTAGCTGTAAACCAGGCCCGGTTCACTCACTGGTCTGGCTCTAGCTGTAAACCAGGCCCGGTTCACTCACTGGTCTGGCTCTAGCTGTATTCTTGCTCTCTCAGCACACTGCCCAGTGGAGGTGAGTCACTGATCAGCCTAATCTTGCAATCCAGTGATCTCTGAGTAAAGTTGAGTGACTATAGGTCAGAATCTAGTATCGTGCCTGCCTGATGAGCGTGGTGGGATATGATGCTGCTGCTGACTGGAAGAATTGGGATTGCTTTCTCAACTTAAATATCTACCCAAGTGGGGCATAGTGAGTAACTTTATACTGAATGCAGTCAATTCATCTCTCACGCATCACCTCAACTTGATTTACTTGGACAGCAAGTTCAATAAACTGATATGTCCCAATGTGCAGCAGCTCAATAAATTGCTGTTTGAATCCAGACACAATTATCCACGACTAGTTGGAAGTAATGGCTGGAGAACAGAGTCTGTGGCGGGGACCGACGACAATGGCTTTGTTCTGCCTAATATTTAGTTGGAGGAAACGTCTGTTCATCCAGTACTGGATGTCGGACAAGCAGCGTGACAACACAGAGATAGTGGAGGGATCCAGTGGGTACTGGTGAGATAGAGCTGAGTGTCATCATAATGCAAGTAGAACCTGGCATTTTGTTTTCGGATGATGGCGCCAATGGGTAGGATGTAGATGAGAAATATTGAGAAGGGGGCCGAAAGTAGATCCTTGGGGGACTCCAGAGGTAACTGAGGGGGTAAGAAGAGAAGACATTGCAAGTGATTCTCTGGCTATGTTTCGATAAGAGAGTGGAACCAGGCGAGGGCAGTTCCATTCAACTTGTTTTTAATAGAGGAAGAGAAAGTTATTTTGTTGTTGAAAACAGAAAGACAAAGTGGTTTTTGAAAAGGAATTCTGAAGGGCAGCTGGAGAAATCTGAGAAAGTGGGAAATGAGCAGTTACTAAGTCAAGAGAACAGAGAGTGTAGGTAGGATAGGTAAAGAACACAAACTAGAAACTGTTAGTGCAATCCCATATTTGTTATTGCTGTAATGGGTATAGGATACATACTGTGTCCAGGCAGTACGCTACAACAGAGAAATATAATCAACATAAATAATTACACAGCCATTAATCAACCTCACTGTCTAATCACTTTTATTGTGTGCAAAAGTATGAACATTTATCAGCAATCTGGGAAAAACACTGGAAGTTGTAATCATCAGACCAGTCCAGTATGTTTGGATCCTGCCCCGACAGGTTCTCAGACTTTGAACCTTTTATTACTTCTGGGAATCATTCCACTGGATACAATAGCTGGTAATTTGTTTCTTGACATTAATTTGATGAAAGCCGAATAAGACGCTTTTTCAAAATGGTTATTAGTATCATCAGGACATTTTGTTAAATAATCTGCATGATGTTGCCCTGGAGCCAGCCACAACTTGAGTAAAGTCACTGGGGTAGAACTTGTTTTGGGGGGGGGGCGGGGCGGGCGGGTGGCAGGGGGTCATTCCCCATCTCCTGTCAAAATCTCACAATAACAGCAGAATTTGGGAAATCTGACCTCACTGTTCCAGCCTAACAAGATGCATCATTTCTGGACGGCGCCTTTGTTTTAATAAAACACTGCTGCATTATCCTCAATGCCAGCCCACCTTTCCATTTGTTCAATTCATTCTCGGATGTGGGCATCGCTGGCATTTCCTGTCCAGCCCTAGTTGCCCTGGAGAAATTTGGTGGACTTTCTTCTTGAACCACTGCTGCATGTAGTGAAGATACACTCACAGTGCTGTTAGGTATGGAGTTCCAGGATTTTGATTCAGCAACAATGAAGGAACGATGATATGAAGGATAAATTGAGGCCCAGGCTTGGGGCCTATCACTTACCTGAGGAGAGACTCGGCAGCTATAGCAGACCTGGAAGGAATCGGGAGAAGGTAAATCGAGGCCCAGGATGGTCCTATCACTTACCAGAGGAGAAGCTCGGTAGATAGAGCGGAACAGGGCACACTTGAGTTTGAAAAACTGAGAGAAAAAACTCAAACTGATATCACAGGAAGGCCATGTGTTGATTGGCTGCTGAGTATTGTAGCCTTGTTTCCCATTTTCCAAAATTAGGGAATTAGTCTAAGGAGCTGGGAAATTAAAAATTCCCATTTAAAATAAAAGGGTGAAGTAAAACATTTAGTTAACTTCCCCTATATTTAAATGATGTCAACAGTAGGGAAGTGACTAGCTGGTGGGTCGTTCTTTTTTTAAGTAGTAAGGTTTATGAGCAGTAGTAAGGTTTATTATCTAATAGATAAAGGACTGGCAGGGTAGCTCCAACCTCTCGAGTGCATATCCTGTGCTATGTGGAGACTCTGGGATGCTTCCCGTGTCCTGGATAACTATATGTGCAGGAAGTGCCATCAGTTGAAGCAGCTCGAGCTCTGGGTTTCGGAACTTGAGCAGCAGTTGGCTCATTGAGGTGCATCCGAGAGCTTCGTGGATAACACGTTTATAGATGTGGTTACCTCCACAGCTTGAGTATCCAGCCAGACAGTCAAGAAGAAACAGGCAGGTAGTGCAGGAGTCCCTTGAGTGCATCTCACTTTCCAAAGAGTATTCAGTTTTGAATACTGATGAGAGTGAAGGTCCATCTGGGGAGTGGAGCCAGAGCCAAGTCCATGGCTCAAGTTCGGCTCAGTTTTGGGGCACAAAGAAGACTGGAAGAACAATAGTGATAGGCGATTTCATAGCTGGGGAACAGATAGACATTTCTGCGGCTGCAGACATGAATCCAGAATGGTGTGTTGCCTCCCTTGTGCCAGGGTCAAGGATAACACTGAACGGCTGCAGAGCACCCTGAGAGAGAAGAGTGAACAGCCAGCAGTCGTGGTCCACATTGGTACCAATTAATAGGTAGGAAGGGGGATGTGGTCCTGCAGAAAGAGTTTAGTGAGCTATGTAAGAAATTTACAAGCAGGACCTCAAAAGTAGTAATTTCCAGATTACTCCCAGTACCATGCACAAGTGAGTATAGAAATAGGAGGATAAAACAGATGAATGCATGACTTAAAAGATGGTGCAGGAAGGAGGGCTTTAGATTCCTGGGACATTGGGACCAGCTCTGGAGGAGATGGGACCAGTACAGGCCGGAAGGGTTGCACCTAAAAAGAGCCAGAAGCAATTTCCTTGCGGGGCAATTTGCTAGGGGAGGGTTTAAACTAACTTGGCAAGGATATGGGAGCCAGGAGGTAATACTTGCGAGGAACACACGGTGCAGAGTACTGGGAGAGATAAGTAGCACTAGAGTAGTAAATAGTAAGTTATTAGGTAGGTTCAGAGTAAGGGGGAAAGTAATAAAGTATAAATTAATTTTACTGTGCAGATATGTGAGTGCACGGAGTGTGGTAAATACAATTGGTGAGTTGCAGGTGTAGACTGTCATGTGGAAATACGATGTTGTAGCTATAACGGAGACATGGCTCAAAGAAGGGCAGGACTGGGTATAAAATATTACTGGATACAAGGCATTCAGGAAAGGTAAGAAAGGAAGGAAAAGGGAAGAGGTGGCAGTACTGATTAGGGAGAACATTGGCGGGCAAAACTGTAACTGAACAATGGGATGCTTCTGAAGAAGAAATAATTCTGGCACAATCAAGGTATATTCCCACAAAGGGGAAAGGTAGGGCAAACAAATCAGAGCTCCCTGGATGACAAAAGAGATAGAGATTAAGATGAAGAAGAAAAAATGTGCTTATAACAGATGCCATGTGGATAATACAACTGAGAACCAAGCTGAATGTAGAAAGTTCAGAGGGGAAGTGAAAAAGTAAAGAAGAGAAGCAAAGAGAGAGTATAAGAGACTGGCAGCTAACAAAGAAGAGAATCCAAAAGTCTTCAATAGGAATATAAATAGTAAAAGGGTGGTAAAAGGAGGAGTGGGGCCGATTAGGGACGAAAAAGGGGATTTACACATGGAGGCAGAGAGCATAGCTGAGGTATTAAATAAATACTTTGCATCTGTCTTTGCCAAGGAAGAAAATACTGGGCAGGTCATGGTGAAAGAGGAGGTTTTAAAATTGATAAGGCTGTCTGTACTTAACGTTGATAAGGCACCAGGACCGGATCTACATCCAAGGATACTGAGGGAAGTAAGAGTGGAAATTGCAGAGGCATTGGCCATAATTTCCCAATCTTCCTTAGACTCAGGGGTGGTACCAGAGCACTGGAGAATTGCAAACATTATACCTTAGTTCGAAAAAGGGTGTAAAGATAAGCCCAGCAGCAACAGACCAGTCAGTTTAACTTCGGTGGTGGGGACGCTTCTCGAAACAATAATTCGGGACAAAATGAATAGGCACATGGACAGATGTGGGTTAATTAAAAACAGCCAGCATGGATTTGTTAAGGGCAAATCATGTTTAACTAACTTTCTGGAGTCTTTTGAGGAGGTAACAGAGAGGGTTGATGAGGGCAATGCTGTTGATGTGGTTTACATGGACTTTCAAAAGGCATTTGATACATTGCCGCAGAACAGACTTGTGAGCAAATTTGTAGCTCATGGAATAAATGGGACAGTACCAACATGGATACAAAATTGACTGAGTGACAGGAAACAAAAAGTAGTGGTTAATGGATGATTTTCAGGCTGGAGGAAGGTTTGTAGTGGAGTTCCCCAGGGATCAGTGTTGGGACCTTTGTTTTTCCTGATATATATTAATGACCTAGACCTTGATGGACAGGGCACAATTTCAAAGTAGACGATACAAAACTTGGAAGTATTGTGAACTGTGAGGAGGACACTGTAGACCTTCAAAAGGACATAGACAAGTTGGTGGAATGGGCAGACAGGTGGAAGATGAAATTTAATGCGGAGAAATGGAAAGTGATTCATTTTGGTACAGACAATATAAAATAAAGGGTACAATTCTAAAGTGGGTGAAGGAGCAGAGGGACCTGGGTGTACATGTGCATAAATCATTGAAGGTGGCAGGACAGGTTGTGAGCGCGGTTAATAAAGCATTCAGCATGCTCAGCTTTATTTATAGGGGCATAGAGTGCACCAGGAGCAGCGGCCACTGCTGGGGCTGCACTCAGCGAGATGAACTACGATGGATACCGGCGTCAGAGCAGGTAAGTGGGGATCGGGCGTTGCCAGGGCCAGTTGGCTAGGCCCTGTCGTGGGGGGTGGGTCAGACAGGAGGGCAGGGGGAGTAACTTTAGCGGAGGCAGCCCGTGCTGCTGGGGAGGTCCTCCATGGGGCACAGGGTGCCAAATCAGGAGGAACCCCCAGCTTGTAAGGAGGCCATCAGGTATCACTGGTGTTGAAGTGCCCATCCGCAGCTGGTAAAATACCAGTGGTGGCGGGAGGAGGCCCTTAAGTGGCAATCATTTGACCTGGGGCAGTGGGGGCGGGTAGGCGACGGACAAAGCACCCAGGGCCTCCCATATGATTTTACACCTCCACCTCCCAGCCCGCTCCTGGCGGGGTTAGGGGAGGCCGGGGCTCAAAATTCCAGCCCTTATATCAGGGGGAGAAAATGTGTGTAAGCTCTCAGACACTGGAGTGGTGACTGCTCCACAAGGTGCACAGCCACAGGTTGCAGGGCTGGAGTACCCTGTACTGCAGACACAGGCAGAACAGACAGAGTGACAGGCGGCAACACCATATGTGAGAATCCAATTGCAGCCAAGCAGTATAGATTGGGTACAGCTGACTCTGAATTGGTTCAGCAGCTACCAGTCTCAGATTGTATCACACTGTTGTTACATCACTTGTTTTTATAAGTGGCTCTGTCAGAAATTAAGCACTTATACTAAATTAAAAATCAGAGCCTCTACTATGTTCCCATGTCACTTCACATATCACGATCTGTTCAGCTTCCTGAAAAGGGTTTGGGCTTTTTATTTTTAGCACGTCTTTTTTAGACTTCAAGTGACTGTCATGTGTGACTGGGAGAGGGACTATTTCTACCTCATTGAGGATTGTAGGTTCATTGTAAATATATCTGGGGGTTGGTTACCTCAGTTGTCTACATGATTAGCGTGCAATTTCGAATGATGTTAACAGCCCGGGTTCAATCCCTATATGGCTGTGGTAGTTCATGGAGGTCTGCCTCCTTGCCTTGCCCCACGTTTGAGGTGTGGTGACTCACCAATTATCTCTCTATAATGGGGAGAGATTCCTTTGGGACGATGGCTGGAGCAAAATAAATATATCGTCACACTAAACACACCATGTGTTGTAGTGTAGAGGGAAGTTTACTCTGTATCTAACCATGTGCTGTACCTGTCCCGGGAGTGTTTGATAGAGTTATTGAGTAACTGAAGTGGGAAGCATTCCATTCTCGAACAACTCTCATTTTAATGAGCTAAAATAATCCTCAAAGTTTTGGTACCTAAATGGTTGACAGGAATGATTAAGACAGAGTGGTTGCCTGAGCCTGGCTCTAGCCCTGAGCCAAAGTTTGTGCTTGGGCCTGAGTCCTAAATACAGGGCCTGGAAATGGGCCTGGGCGCTAAATCCTGGGCTTAAGCCAGAGTCTGAGCTTTGGCCTGGGCATGGATTTGGGCCAGCAAATCTCCAGTGCCTGAAGAATACTTCATTCGGCTGTAGCCAGGAGAAAATTCACCTTTAAAGGCAACATTGAGAGAGACTTGTGCAAAGTGTGGGCCCGAAGCTTCCTGCGGGGTGAGCTACACAGATTGCAATGGTTGATAGAACATCTGGTGCTTGCGAGATTCCTCCCGGGGAGTTGGTGATTGTGGGTTGGGGCATTTCCTCATCACTGCCAGTGATTGGCACTCAGGACAGTGCAGGCTGCCATGCTGCAGACAATAAGGAAAGCCCCGGTGATTGTCCAGGAACTATGAACAGTTTCAGTCTCTCAGGCCTAGGGCGCCGTTCGCTGGCTCTCTACAAACGCTGGAAGATCTCGGGAGTTCTGTCTGAGAAAAACTGCCACGTCGGTCAGGGCCACTGGATAATCCTGCAGGAGGGTCCCACCATCAAATACTTGTGCTGTGTTCACATCCTTCCATTGGTAGCTGTTTCCTGGCAAGTAAATGTCCCTGTGGACTCTGCCTGGCTCTGTCACTGGTGCCACCAGTACCTGAGTGCGGGAAAGAGATGGGTTACAAGGTGGGCACTAGACTGGGCATGAATTGTTCATTTCCCTGCACAGCGTGCAGGATCACCTCCTCAGAACTGAGCCGGGGCTGCACGTGGAGCTTCAATTGACTTAATGCCAAGTCCAGTAGTCCTTCGGTAGCTCTTGAGGAAATAAAGAGACCTCCCAGTGAGACCAGCAAGGGTCCAGTTTCAATCTCAGAGCTGTGCTGAGTTAACTAATCTCACTCTGGGGCATTAGTTATCCTCAATGTCCCAGGGCTGAGGAGGGGAGGGGCCAGTCTGGAGTGACCGCTGATCCCTAACCATTGGCCCCAGCCTAGAAAGTAGTCACGCGTGGACATGGACTGAGCACAGGCCCAGGTTCTGCCGTGAAATCCCCACAGGATAGCCTGCTATCCATTATTGGTAGGATGGTGGTGAAAATAGCTCTCAGTTCAATTTTAGCCCGTAGTTATGCACCCGGCTGGATGGCACTGAGTCAAAAAGACATGGGGTCAGCGTCTATGTGTATGCTGACCACACCCAGCTCTACCTCACCACTGCCTCTCTTGACCCCTCCACTGTCTCTGTTGTCAAACTGTTTGCCCAGCATCTGGTCCTGGGATGAGCCTTAATTCTCTCCAATTAGACATTGGGAAGACTGAAGCCATTGTTTTTGGCCCACCCACCACAAACTTTAGCACTGACAATATTCCTCTCTCTGGCCACTGTCTGAGACTAACCCTCACAGTCCACAACCTCAATGTCCTTTTTGACCCTGAGCTGAGCTTCCAACCACACATCCTTTCCATCACTAAGATCACCTATTGCCACCTCTGTAACATCGCCCGATTCTACCACTGCCCCAGCTCATCGGCTGCTGAAACCCTCATCCATGCCTTTGTTACATCTGGACTTGACTATTCCAATGCACTCCCAGCTGGCCTCCCACCTTCTACATAAACTTCAACACATCCAAAATTGAGCTGCCTGTATGATAACTTGCACCAAGTCCCATCCATTCACCCCTGTGCTCGCTGACCTACACGGCTCCTGGTCTGGCAACAACTCGATTTTAAAATTCTCATTCTTGTTTTCAAACCTCTCCACGGCCTTTCCCCTCCCTATTTCTATAATCTCCTCCAGCCCTACAACTCTCCAAGATATCTGCACTCCTCCAATTCTGGCCTTGTATCTTTCATTCTCTTCATTGCACCATTGGTGGCCTTGCCTTCAGCTGCCAGGACCCTAAGCTCTGGAATTCCCTCCCTAAACCTCTCCACCTCACTCTTTTCATTCAAAACATTCCTTAAAAACCACCTCTTTGACCAAGCTTTTAGTCAAACTCGTGATTATCCCATTCCATGGCTTGTTTTCAATTTTCATCTTATTTCCCTCCTGTGAAGCACCTTTATTTTATTTATTTATTTATTTAGAGATACAGCACTGAAACAGGCCCTTTAGCCCACCGAGTCTGTGGGCGGCACAGTGGTGGGCGGCACAGTGGTGCAGTGGTTAGCACCGCAGCCTTACAGCTCCAGCGACCCGGGTTCAGTTCTGGTTACTGCCTGTGTGGAGTTTGCAAGTTCTCCCTGTGACCACGTGGGTTTCCTCCGGGTGCTCCGGTTTCCTCCCACAGCCAAAGACTTGCAGGTTGATAGGTAAATTGGCCATTGTAAATTGCCCCTAGTGTAGGTAGGTGGTAGGAGAATTGTGGGGATGTGATAGGGAATATGGGATTAATGTAGGATTAGTAAAAATGGGTGGGGTGCACTCATTCATGATATCTATGTTCTTGAAGTGTATTGTGAAGAAAATTGAATGGATTGTATTGTCGGCTGCCGATTCCCTATCACCCAAGGTGAATTTACAGCCACAGTGTAACAATTTTATATCTCTGTGTTTCTCTTGAGAAAGCAGGACAAGCAAAGACCAACAGGCAGAGAAAAGCCCAATGAGCAAAAGCTCAACAATTCACAGAAACTGCCAGCATGTACCTGCGATAATAATGTTCTGACAGGACAACCTGTTCATACCTCATCACCAATCAGAAACTCGTCATCAATGGTAAACGTTCTTGGATCATCTGGGCTGACCCACCACAGTGGCCGAAACACGGGGTGCCCGAAGGATGCCAGCTCAGCAGCATGCTTCACAATGAGTGGCACAGCAAACGCCTGGTGTCTGTATATGTACGAACGGGTTACATTCACAATCTGAAACAGAAAGCGCCATACTGATCACCAGTGATTTATAATCGAGGAGTTTGGGAGCTTTATATAGGGAGTAAATACCTGAGAGTAAGTTACAGGCTGGAATATAATCGAGGGGTTCAGATGGTTTATATATAGAATGACAGGTAATGGGGAATGAGTCACAGGCTATAAACTATTCAATGGGTTTCGGTGGTTTATATATAGAATAATATAGCTGGGAGTGAATCACAGGCTGGAATCTAATCAAGGGATTAGAGGGGTTTATATATAGATTAACAGATACCCAGAAGTGAGTTTCAGGCTGGAATCTAATTGAGGGGCTCAGGTGGTTTATATATAGAATAACATAGATGATTGTGAGTTACAGACTGGAATCTAATCGAGGGGTTCGGGTGGTTTATGTATAGAATAACAGATACCCAGGAGTGAGTTACAGACTGGAATCTAATTGAGGGGTTCAGCTGGTTTATCTGTAGAATAACAGATACCCGGGAGTGAGTTACAGACTGGAATCTAATTGAGGGGTTCAGCTGGTTTATCTGCAGAATAACAGATACCCGGGAGTGAGTTACAGACTGGAATCTAATTGAGGGGTTCAGCTGGTTTATCTGTAGAATAACAGATACCCGGGAGTGAGTTACTGACTGGGATCTAATCGAGGGGTTCAGGTGGTTTATATATAGAATAACAGATACCCGGGAATGAGTTACAGACTGGGATCTAATCGAGGGGTTCAGGTGGTTTATATATAGAATAACAGATACCCGGGAATGAGTTACAGACTGGGATCTAATCGAGGGGTTCAGGTGGTTTATATATAGAATAACAGATACCCGGGAATGAGTTACAGACTGGGATCTAATCGAGGGGTTCAGGTGGTTTATATATAGAATAATAGATACCCAGGAGTGAGTTACAGACTGGAATATAATTGAGACGTTCAGGTGGTTTATATATGGAATAAGAGATACCCGGGAATGAGTTACTGACTGGGATCTAATCGAGGGGTTCAGGTGGTTTATATATAGAATAACAGATACCCGGGAGTGAGTTACAGACTGGAATATAATCGAGGGGTTCAGGTGGTTTATATATAGAATAACAGATACCCGGGAATGAGTTACAGACTGGGATCTAATCGAGGGGTTCAGGTGGTTTATATATAGAATAACAGATACCCAGGAGTGAGTTACAGACTGGAATATAATCGAGGGGTTCAGGTGGTTTATATATAGAATAACAGATACCCGGGAATGAGTTACAGACTGGGATCTAATCGAGGGGTTCAGGTGGTTTATATATAGAATAACAGATACCCAGGAGTGAGTTACAGACTGGAATATAATTGAGAGGATCGGGTGGTTTATATATAGAATAACAGATACCCAGGAGTGAGTTACAGACTGGAATATAATTGAGAGGTTCGGGTGGTTTATATATAGAATAACAGATACCCGGGAATGAGTTACAGACTGGGATCTAATCGAGGGGTTCAGGTGGTTTATATATAGAATAACAGATGCCCGGGAATGAGTTACTGACTGGGATCTAATCGAGGGGTTCAGTGTGGTTTATATATAGAATAACATAGTTGGGTGTGAGTTACAGACTGGAATCTAATCGAGGGGTTCAGGTGCTTTATATACAGAATAACATAGCTGGGTGTGAGTTACAGACTGGAATCTAATCGAGGGGTTCAGGTGGATTATATATAGAATAACAGATACCCAGGAGTGAGTTACAGGCTGGAATATAATCGAGGGTTTCAGGTGGTTTATATATAGAATAACAGATACCCAGGAGTGAGTTACAGACTGGAATCTAATCGAGGGGTTCAGGTGGTTTATATATAGAATAACAGATACCCAGGAGTGAGTTACAGGCTGGAATATAATCGAGGGTTTCAGGTGGTTTATATATAGAATAACAGATACCCAGGAGTGAGTTACAGACTGGAATCTAATCGAGGGGTTCAGGTGGTTTATATATAGAATAACAGATACCCAGGAGTGAGTTACAGGCTGGAATATAATCGAGGGTTTCAGGTGGTTTATATATAGAATAACAGATACCCAGGAGTGAGTGACAGACTGGAATATAATTGAGAGGTTCGGGTGGTTTATATATAGAATAACAGATACCCAGGAGTGAGTTACAGACTGGAATATAATTGAGAGGTTCGGGTGGTTTATATATAGAATAACAGATACCCAGGAGTGAGTTACAGGCTGGAATATAATCGAGGGTTTCAGGTGGTTTATATATAGAATAACAGATACCCGGGAGTGAGTTACAGGCTGGAATATAATCGAGGGGTTCAGGTGCTTTATATATAGAATAACAGATACCCAGGAGTGAGTTACAGGCTGGAATATAATCGAGGGTTTCAGGTGGTTTATATATAGAATAACAGATACCCGGGAGTGAGTTACAGGCTGGAATATAATCGAGGGTTTCAGGTGGTTTATATATAGAATAACAGATACCCGGGAGTGAGTTACAGGCTGGAATATAATCGAGGGTTTCAGGTGGTTTATATATAGAATAACAGATACCCAGGAGTGAGTTACAGGCTGGAATCTAATCGAGGGGTTCAGGTGGTTTATATATAGAATAACAGATACCCGGGAGTGAGTTACAGACTGGAATCTAATCGAGGGCTTCAGGCAGTTTATATATAGAATAATAGATACCTGGGAGAGAGTTACAGACAGGAATCTAATCAAGAGGTTCAGCGTGGTTTCTGTATAGAATACCAGATACCCAGGAGTGAGTTACAGACTGGAATCTAATCGAGGAGTTCAGGTGGTTTATATATAGAATAACAGATACCCGGGAGTGAGTTACAGACAGGAATCTAATCGAGAGGTTCAGGGTGGTTTATATATGGAATAACAGATACCCAGGAGTGAGTTACAGACTGGAATCTAATCGAGGGGTTCAGGGTGGTTTCTATATAGAATAACAGATACCCGGGAGTGTGTTACAGACAGGAATCTAATCAAGGAGTTCAGGGTGGTTTATATATAGAATAACAGATACCCAGGAGTGAGTTACAGACTGGTATCTAATCGAGGGGTTCAGTGTGGTTTATATATAGAATAACAGATACCCAGGAGTGAGTTACAGACTGGAATATAATCGAGGGGTTCAGGTGGTTTATATATAGAATAACAGATACCCGGGAGTGTGTTACAGACAGGAATCTAATCAAGGAGTTCAGGGTGGTTTATATATAGAATAGCAGATACCCAGGAGTGAGTTACAGACTGGAATATAATCGAGGGTTTCAGGTGGTTTATATATAGAATAACAGATACCCAGGAGTGAGTTACAGGCTGGAATATAATCGAGGGTTTCAGGTGGTTTATATATAGAATAACAGATACCCGGGAGTGAGTTACAGGCTGGAATATAATCGAGGGTTTCAGGTGGTTTATATATAGAATAACAGATACCCGGGAGTGAGTTACAGGCTGGAATATAATCGAGGGTTTCAGGTGGTTTATATATAGAATAACAGATACCCGGGAGTGAGTTGCAGACTGGAATCTAATCGAGGGCTTCAGGCAGTTTATATATAGAATAATAGATACCTGGGAGTGAGTTACAGACTGGAATCTAATCGAGGGGTTCAGGTGGTTTATATGTAGAATAACAGATACCCAGGAGTGAGTTACAGACAGGAATCTAATCAAGAGGTTCAGGGTGGTTTCTGTATAGAATAACAGATACCCAGGAGTGAGTTACAGACTGGAATCTAATCGAGGGGTTCAGGTGGTTTATATATAGAATAACAGATACCCGGGAGTGAGTTACAGACAGGAATCTAATCGAGAGGTTCAGGGTGGTTTATATATGGAATAACAGATACCCAGGAGTGAGTTACAGACTGGAATCTAATCGAGGGGTTCAGGGTGGTTTCTATATAGAATAACAGATACCCTGGAGTGAGTTACAGACAGGAATCTAATCGAGGAGTTCAGGGTGGTTTATATATGGAATAACAGATAGCCGGGAGTGTGTTACAGACAGGAATCTAATCAAGGAGTTCAGGGTGGTTTATATATAGAATAACAGATACCCAGGAGTGAGTTACAGACTGGTATCTAATCGAGGGGTTCAGTGTGGTTTATATATAGAATAACAGATACCCAGGAGTGAGTTACAGACTGGAATATAATCGAGGGGTTCAGGTGGTTTATATATAGAATAACAGATACCCAGGAGTGCGTTACTGACTGGAATCTAATCGAGGAGTTCAGGGTGGTTTATATATAGAATAACAGATACCCGGGAGTGTGTTACAGACAGGAATCTAATCAAGGAGTTCAGGGTGGTTTATATATAGAATAACAGATACCCGGGAGTGTGTGACAGACAGGAATCTAATCAAGGAGTTCAGGGTGGTTTATATATAGAATAACAGATACCCGGGAGTGTGTTACAGACAGGAATCTAATCAAGGAGTTCAGGGTGGTTTATATATAGAATAACAGATACCCAGGAGTGAGTTACAGACTGGAATATAATTGAGAGGTTCGGGTGGTTTATATATAGAATAACAGATACCCGGGAGTGAGTTACAGGCTGGAATATAATCGAAGGTTTCAGGTGGTTTATATATAGAATAACAGATACCCAGGAGTGAGTTACAGGCTGGAATATAATCGAGGGTTTCAGGTGGTTTATATATAGAATAACAGATACCCGGGAGTGAGTTACAGGCTGGAATATAATCGAGGGTTTCAGGTGGTTTATATATAGAATAACAGATACCCGGGAGTGAGTTACAGGCTGGAATATAATCGAGGGTTTCAGGTGGTTTATATATAGAATAACAGATACCCGGGAGTGAGTTGCAGACTGGAATCTAATCGAGGGCTTCAGGCAGTTTATATATAGAATAATAGATACCTGGGAGTGAGTTACAGACTGGAATCTAATCGAGGGGTTCAGGTGGTTTATATATAGAATAACAGATACCCAGGAGTGAGTTACAGACAGGAATCTAATCAAGAGGTTCAGGGTGATTTCTGTATAGAATAACAGATACCCAGGAGTGAGTTACAGACTGGAATCTAATCGAGGGGTTCAGGTGGTTTATATCTAGAATAACAGATACCCGGGAGTGAGTTACAGACAGGAATCTAATCGAGAGGTTCAGGGTGGTTTATATATGGAATAACAGATACCCAGGAGTGAGTTACAGACTGGAATCTAATCGAGGGGTTCAGGGTGGTTTCTATATAGAATAACAGATACCCTGGAGTGAGTTACAGACAGGAATCTAATCGAGGAGTTCAGGGTGGTTTATATATGGAATAACAGATACCCGGGAGTGTGTTACAGACAGGAATCTAATCAAGGAGTTCAGGGTGGTTTATATATAGAATAACAGATACCCAGGAGTGAGTTACAGACTGGTATCTAATCGAGGGGTTCAGTGTGGTTTATATATAGAATAACAGATACCCAGGAGTGAGTTACAGACTGGAATATAATCGAGGGGTTCAGGTGGTTTATATATAGAATAACAGATACCCAGGAGTGCGTTACTGACTGGAATCTAATCGAGGAGTTCAGGGTGGTTTATATATAGAATAACAGATACCCGGGAGTGTGTTACAGACAGGAATCTAATCAAGGAGTTCAGGGTGGTTTATATATAGAATAACAGATACCCGGGAGTGTGTTACAGACAGGAATCTAATCAAGGAGTTCAGGGTGGTTTATATATAGAATAACAGATACCCGGGAGTGTGTTACAGACAGGAATCTAATCAAGGAGTTCAGGGTGGTTTATATATAGAATAACAGATACCAAGGAGTGAGTTACAGACTGGAATATAATTGAGAGGTTCGGGTGGTTTATATATAGAATAACAGATACCCAGGAGTGAGTTACAGACTGGAATATAATTGAGAGGTTCGGGTGGTTTATATATAGAATAACAGATACCAAGGAGTGAGTTACAGACTGGAATATAATTGAGAGGTTCGGGTGGTTTATATATAGAATAACAGATACCCAGGAGTGAGTTACAGACTGGAATATAATTGAGAGGTTCGGGTGGTTTATATATAGAGTAATAGATACCCGGGATTGAGTTACAGACTGGGATCTAATCGAGGGGTTCAGGTGGTTTATATATAGAATAACAGATGCCCGGGAATGAGTTACTGACTGGGATCTAATCGAGGGGTTCAGGTGGTTTATATATAGAATAACAGATGCCCGGGAATGAGTTACTGACTGGGATCTAATCGAGGGGTTCAGGTGGTTTATATATAGAATAACAGATGCCCGGGAATGAGTTACTGACTGGGATCTAATCGAGGGGTTCAGGTGGTTTATATATAGAATAACATAGTTGGATGTGAGTTACAGACTGGAATCTAATCGAGGGGTTCAGGTGCTTTATATATAGAATAACAGATACCCAGGAGTGAGTTACAGACTGGAATATAATTGAGAGGTTCGGGTGGTTTATATATAGAATAACAGATACCCAGGAGTGAGTTACAGACTGGAATATAATTGAGAGGTTCGGGTGGTTTATATATAGAATAACAGATACCCAGGAGTGAGTTACAGACTGGAATATAATTGAGAGGTTCGGGTGGTTTATATATAGAATAACAGATACCCAGGAGTGAATTACAGGCTGGAATATAATCGAGGGTTTCAGGTGGTTTATATATAGAATAACAGATACCCGGGAGTGAGTTACAGGCTGGAATATAATCGAGGGTTTCAGGTGGTTTATATATAGAATAACAGATACCCAGGAGTGAGTTACAGACTGGAATATAATCGAGGGTTTCAGGTGGTTTATATATGGAATAACAGATACCCAGGAGTGAGTTACAGGCTGGAATATAATCGAGGGTTTCAGGTGGTTTATATATAGAATAACAGATACCCGGGAGTGAGTTACAGGCTGGAATATAATCGAGGGGTTCAGGTGCTTTATATATCGAATAACAGATACCCAGGAGTGAGTTACAGGCTGGAATATAATCGAGGGTTTCAGGTGGTTTATATATAGAATAACAGATACCCAGGAGTGAGTTACAGACTGGAATATAATTGAGAGGTTCGGGTGGTTTATATATAGAATAACAGATACCCAGGAGTGAGTTACAGGCTGGAATATAATCGAGGGTTTCAGGTGGTTTATATATAGAATAACAGATACCCAGGAGTGAGTTACAGACTGGAATATAATTGAGAGGTTCGGGTGGTTTATATATAGAATAACAGATACCCAGGAGTGAGTTACAGGCTGGAATATAATCGAGGGTTTCAGGTGGTTTATATATAGAATAACAGATACCCAGGAGTGAGTTACAGGGTGGAATATAATCGAGGGTTTCAGGTGGTTTATATATAGAATAACAGATACCCAGGAGTGAGTTACAGGCTGGAATATAATCGAGGGTTTCAGGTGGTTTATATATAGAATAACAGATACCCGGGAGTGAGTTACAGGCTGGAATATAATCGAGGGTTTCAGGTGGTTTATATATAGAATAACAGATACCCGGGAGTGAGTTACAGGCTGGAATATAATCGAGGGTTTCAGGTGGTTTATATATAGAATAACAGATACCCAGGAGTGAGTTACAGACAGGAATCTAATCAAGAGCTTCAGCGTGGTTTCTGTATAGAATAACAGATACCCAGGAGTGAGTTACAGACTGGAATCTAATCGAGGGGTTCAGGTGTTTTATATATAGAATAACAGATACCCGGGAGTGAGTTACAGACAGGAATCTAATCGAGAGGTTCAGGGTGGTTTATATATGGAATAACAGATACCCAGGAGTGAGTTACAGACTGGAATCTAATCGAGGGGTTCAGGGTGGTTTCTATATAGAATAACAGATACCCAGGAGTGTGTTACAGACAGGAATCTAATCAAGGAGTTCAGGGTGGTTTATATATAGAATAACAGATACCCAGGAGTGAGTTACAGACTGGTATCTAATCGAGGGGTTCAGTGTGGTTTATATATAGAATAACAGATACCCAGGAGTGAGTTACAGACTGGAATATAATCGAGGGGTTCAGGTGGTTTATATATAGAATAACAGATACCCGGGAGTGTGTTACAGACAGGAATATAATCAAGGAGTTCAGGGAGGTTTATATATAGAATAACAGATACCCAGGAGTGAGTTACAGACTGGAATATAATCGAGGGTTTCAGGTGGTTTATATATAGAATAACAGATACCCAGGAGTGAGTTACAGGCTGGAATATAATCGAGGGTTTCAGGTGGTTTATATATAGAATAACAGATACCCGGGAGTGAGTTACAGGCTGGAATATAATCGAGGGTTTCAGGGGGTTTATATATAGAATAACAGATACCCGGGAGTGAGTTACAGGCTGGAATATAATCGAGGGTTTCAGGTGGTTTATATATAGAATAACAGATACCCGGGAGTGAGTTACAGACTGGAATCTAATCGAGGGCTTCAGGCAGTTTATATATAGAATAATAGATACCTGGGAGTGAGTTACAGACTGGAATATAATTGAGAGGATCGGGTGGTTTATATATAGAATAACAGATACCCAGGAGTGAGTTACAGACTGGAATATAATTGAGAGGTTCGGGTGGTTTATATATAGAATAACAGATACCCGGGAATGAGTTACAGACTGGGATCTAATCGAGGGGTTCAGGTGGTTTATATATAGAATAACAGATGCCCGGGAATGAGTTACTGACTGGGATCTAATCGAGGGGTTCAGTGTGGTTTATATATAGAATAACATAGTTGGGTGTGAGTTACAGACTGGAATCTAATCGAGGGGTTCAGGTGCTTTATATACAGAATAACATAGCTGGGTGTGAGTTACAGACTGGAATCTAATCGAGGGGTTCAGGTGGTTTATATATAGAATAACAGATACCCAGGAGTGAGTTACAGGCTGGAATATAATCGAGGGTTTCAGGTGGTTTATATATAGAATAACAGATACCCAGGAGTGAGTTACAGACTGGAATCTAATCGAGGGGTTCAGGTGATTTATATATAGAATAACAGATACCCAGGAGTGAGTTACAGGCTGGAATATAATCGAGGGTTTCAGGTGGTTTATATATAGAATAACAGATACCCAGGAGTGAGTTACAGACTGGAATCTAATCGAGGGGTTCAGGTGGTTTATATATAGAATAACAGATACCCAGGAGTGAGTTACAGGCTGGAATATAATCGAGGGTTTCAGGTGCTTTATATATAGAATAACAGATACCCAGGAGTGAGTGACAGACTGGAATATAATTGAGAGGTTCGGGTGGTTTATATATAGAATAACAGATACCCAGGAGTGAGTTACAGACTGGAATATAATTGAGAGGTTCGGGTGGTTTATATATAGAATAACAGATACCCAGGAGTGAGTTACAGGCTGGAATATAATCGAGGGTTTCAGGTGGTTTATATATAGAATAACAGATACCCGGGAGTGAGTTACAGGCTGGAATATAATCGAGGGGTTCAGGTGCTTTATATATAGAATAACAGATACCCAGGAGTGAGTTACAGGCTGGAATATAATCGAGGGTTTCAGGTGGTTTATATATAGAATAACAGATACCCGGGAGTGAGTTACAGGCTGGAATATAATCGAGGGTTTCAGGTGGTTTATATATAGAATAACAGATACCCGGGAGTGAGTTACAGGCTGGAATATAATCGAGGGTTTCAGGTGGTTTATATATAGAATAACAGATACCCTGGAGTGAGTTACAGACTGGAATCTAATCGAGGGGTTCAGGTGGTTTATATATAGAATAACAGATACCCGGGAGTGAGTTACAGACTGGAATCTAATCGAGGGCTTCAGGCAGTTTATATATAGAATAATAGATACCTGGGAGAGAGTTACAGACAGGAATCTAATCAAGAGGTTCAGCGTGGTTTCTGTATAGAATAACAGATACCCAGGAGTGAGTTACAGACTGGAATCTAATCGAGGAGTTCAGGTGGTTTATATATAGAATAACAGATACCCGGGAGTGAGTTACAGACAGGAATCTAATCGAGAGGTTCAGGGTGGTTTATATATGGAATAACAGATACCCAGGAGTGAGTTACAGACTGGAATCTAATCGAGGGGTTCAGGGTGGTTTCTATATAGAATAACAGATACCCGGGAGTGTGTTACAGACAGGAATCTAATCAAGGAGTTCAGGGTGGTTTATATATAGAATAACAGATACCCAGGAGTGAGTTACAGACTGGTATCTAATCGAGGGGTTCAGTGTGGTTTATATATAGAATAACAGATACCCAGGAGTGAGTTACAGACTGGAATATAATCGAGGGGTTCAGGTGGTTTATATATAGAATAACAGATACCCGGGAGTGTGTTACAGACTGGAATCTAATCAAGGAGTTCAGGGTGGTTTATATATAGAATAGCAGATACCCAGGAGTGAGTTACAGACTGGAATATAATCGAGGGTTTCAGGTGGTTTATATATTGAATAACAGATACCCAGGAGTGAGTTACAGGCTGGAATATAATCGAGGGTTTCAGGTGGTTTATATATAGAATAACAGATACCCGGGAGTGAGTTACAGGCTGGAATATAATCGAGGGTTTCAGGTGGTTTATATATAGAATAACAGATACCCGGGAGTGAGTTACAGGCTGGAATATAATCGAGGGTTTCAGGTGGTTTATATATAGAATAACAGATACCCGGGAGTGAGTTGCAGACTGGAATCTAATCGAGGGCTTCAGGCAGTTTATATATAGAATAATAGATACCTGGGAGTGAGTTACAGACTGGAATCTAATCGAGGGGTTCAGGTGGTTTATATGTAGAATAACAGATACCCAGGAGTGAGTTACAGACAGGAATCTAATCAAGAGGTTCAGGGTGGTTTCTGTATAGAATAACAGATACCCAGGAGTGAGTTACAGACTGGAATCTAATCGAGGGGTTCAGGTGGTTTATATATAGAATAACAGATACCCGGGAGTGAGTTACAGACAGGAATCTAATCGAGAGGTTCAGGGTGGTTTATATATGGAATAACAGATACCCAGGAGTGAGTTACAGACTGGAATCTAATCGAGGGGTTCAGGGTGGTTTCTATATAGAATAACAGATACCCTGGAGTGAGTTACAGACAGGAATCTAATCGAGGAGTTCAGGGTGGTTTATATATGGAATAACAGATAGCCGGGAGTGTGTTACAGACAGGAATCTAATCAAGGAGTTCAGGGTGGTTTATATATAGAATAACAGATACCCAGGAGTGAGTTACAGACTGGTATCTAATCGAGGGGTTCAGTGTGGTTTATATATAGAATAACAGATACCCAGGAGTGAGTTACAGACTGGAATATAATCGAGGGGTTCAGGTGGTTTATATATGGAATAACAGATACCCAGGAGTGCGTTACTGACTGGAATCTAATCGAGGAGTTCAGGGTGGTTTATATATAGAATAACAGATACCCGGGAGTGTGTTACAGACAGGAATCTAATCAAGGAGTTCAGGGTGGTTTATATATAGAATAACAGATACCCGGGAGTGTGTGTCAGACAGGAATCTAATCAAGGAGTTCAGGGTGGTTTATATATAGAATAACAGATACCCGGGAGTGTGTTACAGACAGGAATCTAATCAAGGAGTTCAGGGTGGTTTATATATAGAATAACAGATACCCAGGAGTGAGTTACAGACTGGAATATAATTGAGAGGTTCGGGTGGTTTATATATAGAATAACAGATACCCGGGAGTGAGTTACAGGCTGGAATATAATCGAAGGTTTCAGGTGGTTTATATATAGAATAACAGATACCCAGGAGTGAGTTACAGGCTGGAATATAATCGAGGGTTTCAGGTGGTTTATATATAGAATAACAGATACCCGGGAATGAGTTACAGGCTGGAATATAATCGAGGGTTTCAGGTGGTTTATATATAGAATAACAGATACCCGGGAGTGAGTTACAGGCTGGAATATAATCGAGGGTTTCAGGTGGTTTATATATAGAATAACAGATACCCGGGAGTGAGTTACAGGCTGGAATATAATCGAGGGTTTCAGGTGGTTTATATATAGAATAACAGATACCCGGGAGTGAGTTACAGACTGGAATCTAATCGAGGGCTTCAGGCAGTTTATATATAGAATAATAGATACCTGGGAGTGAGTTACAGACTGGAATATAATTGAGAGGATCGGGTGGTTTATATATAGAATAACAGATACCCAGGAGTGAGTTACAGACTGGAATATAATTGAGAGGTTCGGGTGGTTTATATATAGAATAACAGATACCCGGGAATGAGTTACAGACTGGGATCTAATCGAGGGGTTCAGGTGGTTTATATATAGAATAACAGATGCCCGGGAATGAGTTACTGACTGGGATCTAATCGAGGGGTTCAGTGTGGTTTATATATAGAATAACATAGTTGGGTGTGATTTACAGACTGGAATCTAATCGAGGGGTTCAGGTGCTTTATATACAGAATAACATAGCTGGGTGTGAGTTACAGACTGGAATCTAATCGAGGGGTTCAGGTGGTTTATATATAGAATAACAGATACCCAGGAGTGAGTTACAGACTGGAATATAATCGAGGGGTTCAGGTGGTTTATATATAGAATAACAGATACCCGGGAGTGTGTTACAGACAGGAATCTAATCAAGGAGTTCAGGGTGGTTTATATATAGAATAGCAGATACCCAGGAGTGAGTTACAGACTGGAATATAATCGAGGGTTTCAGGTGGTTTATATATAGAATAACAGATACCCAGGAGTGAGTTACAGGCTGGAATATAATCGAGGGTTTCAGGTGGTTTATATATAGAATAACAGATACCCGGGAGTGAGTTACAGGCTGGAATATAATCGAGGGTTTCAGGTGGTTTATATATAGAATAACAGATACCCGGGAGTGAGTTACAGGCTGGAATATAATCGAGGGTTTCAGGTGGTTTATATATAGAATAACAGATACCCGGGAGTGAGTTGCAGACTGGAATCTAATCGAGGGCTTCAGGCAGTTTATATATAGAATAATAGATACCTGGGAGTGAGTTACAGACTGGAATCTAATCGAGGGGTTCAGGTGGTTTATATGTAGAATAACAGATACCCAGGAGTGAGTTACAGACAGGAATCTAATCAAGAGGTTCAGGGTGGTTTCTGTATAGAATAACAGATACCCAGGAGTGAGTTACAGACTGGAATCTAATCGAGGGGTTCAGGTGGTTTATATATAGAATAACAGATACCCGGGAGTGAGTTACAGACAGGAATCTAATCGAGAGGTTCAGGGTGGTTTATATATGGAATAACAGATACCCAGGAGTGAGTTACAGACTGGAATCTAATCGAGGGGTTCAGGGTGGTTTCTATATAGAATAACAGATACCCTGGAGTGAGTTACAGACAGGAATCTAATCGAGGAGTTCAGGGTGGTTTATATATGGAATAACAGATAGCCGGGAGTGTGTTACAGACAGGAATCTAATCAAGGAGTTCAGGGTGGTTTATATATAGAATAACAGATACCCAGGAGTGAGTTACAGACTGGTATCTAATCGAGGGGTTCAGTGTGGTTTATATATAGAATAACAGATACCCAGGAGTGAGTTACAGACTGGAATATAATCGAGGGGTTCAGGTGGTTTATATATAGAATAACAGATACCCAGGAGTGCGTTACTGACTGGAATCTAATCGAGGAGTTCAGGGTGGTTTATATATAGAATAACAGATACCCGGGAGTGTGTTACAGACAGGAATCTAATCAAGGAGTTCAGGGTGGTTTATATATAGAATAACAGATACCCGGGAGTGTGTGACAGACAGGAATCTAATCAAGGAGTTCAGGGTGGTTTATATATAGAATAACAGATACCCGGGAGTGTGTTACAGACAGGAATCTAATCAAGGAGTTCAGGGTGGTTTATATATAGAATAACAGATACCCAGGAGTGAGTTACAGACTGGAATATAATTGAGAGGTTCGGGTGGTTTATATATAGAATAACAGATACCCGGGAGTGAGTTACAGGCTGGAATATAATCGAAGGTTTCAGGTGGTTTATATATAGAATAACAGATACCCAGGAGTGAGTTACAGGCTGGAATATAATCGAGGGTTTCAGGTGGTTTATATATAGAATAACAGATACCCGGGAGTGAGTTACAGGCTGGAATATAATCGAGGGTTTCAGGTGGTTTATATATAGAATAACAGATACCCGGGAGTGAGTTACAGGCTGGAATATAATCGAGGGTTTCAGGTGGTTTATATATAGAATAACAGATACCCGGGAGTGAGTTGCAGACTGGAATCTAATCGAGGGCTTCAGGCAGTTTATATATAGAATAATAGATACCTGGGAGTGAGTTACAGACTGGAATCTAATCGAGGGGTTCAGGTGGTTTATATATAGAATAACAGATACCCAGGAGTGAGTTACAGACAGGAATCTAATCAAGAGGTTCAGGGTGGTTTCTGTATAGAATAACAGATACCCAGGAGTGAGTTACAGACTGGAATCTAATCGAGGGGTTCAGGTGGTTTATATCTAGAATAACAGATACCCGGGAGTGAGTTACAGACAGGAATCTAATCGAGAGGTTCAGGGTGGTTTATATATGGAATAACAGATACCCAGGAGTGAGTTACAGACTGGAATCTAATCGAGGGGTTCAGGGTGGTTTCTATATAGAATAACAGATACCCTGGAGTGAGTTACAGACAGGAATCTAATCGAGGAGTTCAGGGTGGTTTATATATGGAATAACAGATACCCGGGAGTGTGTTACAGACAGGAATCTAATCAAGGAGTTCAGGGTGGTTTATATATAGAATAACAGATACCCAGGAGTGAGTTACAGACTGGTATCTAATCGAGGGGTTCAGTGTGGTTTATATATAGAATAACAGATACCCAGGAGTGAGTTACAGACTGGAATATAATCGAGGGGTTCAGGTGGTTTATATATAGAATAACAGATACCCAGGAGTGCGTTACTGACTGGAATCTAATCGAGGAGTTCAGGGTGGTTTATATATAGAATAACAGATACCCGGGAGTGTGTTACAGACAGGAATCTAATCAAGGAGTTCAGGGTGGTTTATATATAGAATAACAGATACCCGGGAGTGTGTTACAGACAGGAATCTAATCAAGGAGTTCAGGGTGGTTTATATATAGAATAACAGATACCCGGGAGTGTGTTACAGACAGGAATCTAATCAAGGAGTTCAGGGTGGTTTATATATAGAATAACAGATACCAAGGAGTGAGTTACAGACTGGAATATAATTGAGAGGTTCGGGTGGTTTATATATAGAATAACAGATACCCAGGAGTGAGTTACAGACTGGAATATAATTGAGAGGTTCGGGTGGTTTATATATAGAATAACAGATACCAAGGAGTGAGTTACAGACTGGAATATAATTGAGAGGTTCGGGTGGTTTATATATAGAATAACAGATACCCAGGAGTGAGTTACAGACTGGAATATAATTGAGAGGTTCGGGTGGTTTATATATAGAGTAATAGATACCCGGGATTGAGTTACAGACTGGGATCTAATCGAGGGGTTCAGGTGGTTTATATATAGAATAACAGATGCCCGGGAATGAGTTACTGACTGGGATCTAATCGAGGGGTTCAGGTGGTTTATATATAGAATAACAGATGCCCGGGAATGAGTTACTGACTGGGATCTAATCGAGGGGTTCAGGTGGTTTATATATAGAATAACAGATGCCCGGGAATGAGTTACTGACTGGGATCTAATCGAGGGGTTCAGGTGGTTTATATATAGAATAACATAGTTGGATGTGAGTTACAGACTGGAATCTAATCGAGGGGTTCAGGTGCTTTATATATAGAATAACAGATACCCAGGAGTGAGTTACAGACTGGAATATAATTGAGAGGTTCGGGTGGTTTATATATAGAATAACAGATACCCAGGAGTGAGTTACAGACTGGAATATAATTGAGAGGTTCGGGTGGTTTATATATAGAATAACAGATACCCAGGAGTGAGTTACAGACTGGAATATAATTGAGAGGTTCGGGTGGTTTATATATAGAATAACAGATACCCAGGAGTGAATTACAGGCTGGAATATAATCGAGGGTTTCAGGTGGTTTATATATAGAATAACAGATACCCGGGAGTGAGTTACAGGCTGGAATATAATCGAGGGTTTCAGGTGGTTTATATATAGAATAACAGATACCCAGGAGTGAGTTACAGACTGGAATATAATCGAGGGTTTCAGGTGGTTTATATATGGAATAACAGATACCCAGGAGTGAGTTACAGGCTGGAATATAATCGAGGGTTTCAGGTGGTTTATATATAGAATAACAGATACCCGGGAGTGAGTTACAGGCTGGAATATAATCGAGGGGTTCAGGTGCTTTATATATCGAATAACAGATACCCAGGAGTGAGTTACAGGCTGGAATATAATCGAGGGTTTCAGGTGGTTTATATATAGAATAACAGATACCCAGGAGTGAGTTACAGACTGGAATATAATTGAGAGGTTCGGGTGGTTTATATATAGAATAACAGATACCCAGGAGTGAGTTACAGGCTGGAATATAATCGAGGGTTTCAGGTGGTTTATATATAGAATAACAGATACCCAGGAGTGAGTTACAGACTGGAATATAATTGAGAGGTTCGGGTGGTTTATATATAGAATAACAGATACCCAGGAGTGAGTTACAGGCTGGAATATAATCGAGGGTTTCAGGTGGTTTATATATAGAATAACAGATACCCAGGAGTGAGTTACAGGGTGGAATATAATCGAGGCTTTCAGGTGGTTTATATATAGAATAACAGATACCCAGGAGTGAGTTACAGGCTGGAATATAATCGAGGGTTTCAGGTGGTTTATATATAGAATAACAGATACCCGGGAGTGAGTTACAGGCTGGAATATAATCGAGGGTTTCAGGTGGTTTATATATAGAATAACAGATACCCGGGAGTGAGTTACAGGCTGGAATATAATCGAGGGTTTCAGGTGGTTTATATATAGAATAACAGATACCCAGGAGTGAGTTACAGACAGGAATCTAATCAAGAGCTTCAGCGTGGTTTCTGTATAGAATAACAGATACCCAGGAGTGAGTTACAGACTGGAATCTAATCGAGGGGTTCAGGTGTTTTATATATAGAATAACAGATACCCGGGAGTGAGTTACAGACAGGAATCTAATCGAGAGGTTCAGGGTGGTTTATATATGGAATAACAGATACCCAGGAGTGAGTTACAGACTGGAATCTAATCGAGGGGTTCAGGGTGGTTTCTATATAGAATAACAGATACCCAGGAGTGTGTTACAGACAGGAATCTAATCAAGGAGTTCAGGGTGGTTTATATATAGAATAACAGATACCCAGGAGTGAGTTACAGACTGGTATCTAATCGAGGGGTTCAGTGTGGTTTATATATAGAATAACAGATACCCAGGAGTGAGTTACAGACTGGAATATAATCGAGGGGTTCAGGTGGTTTATATATAGAATAACAGATACCCGGGAGTGTGTTACAGACAGGAATATAATCAAGGAGTTCAGGGAGGTTTATATATAGAATAACAGATACCCAGGAGTGAGTTACAGACTGGAATATAATCGAGGGTTTCAGGTGGTTTATATATAGAATAACAGATACCCAGGAGTGAGTTACAGGCTGGAATATAATCGAGGGTTTCAGGTGGTTTATATATAGAATAACAGATACCCGGGAGTGAGTTACAGGCTGGAATATAATCGAGGGTTTCAGGGGGTTTATATATAGAATAACAGATACCCGGGAGTGAGTTACAGGCTGGAATATAATCGAGGGTTTCAGGTGGTTTATATATAGAATAACAGATACCCGGGAGTGAGTTACAGACTGGAATCTAATCGAGGGCTTCAGGCAGTTTATATATAGAATAATAGATACCTGGGAGTGAGTTACAGACTGGAATATAATTGAGAGGATCGGGTGGTTTATATATAGAATAACAGATACCCAGGAGTGAGTTACAGACTGGAATATAATTGAGAGGTTCGGGTGGTTTATATATAGAATAACAGATACCCGGGAATGAGTTACAGACTGGGATCTAATCGAGGGGTTCAGGTGGTTTATATATAGAATAACAGATGCCCGGGAATGAGTTACTGACTGGGATCTAATCGAGGGGTTCAGTGTGGTTTATATATAGAATAACATAGTTGGGTGTGAGTTACAGACTGGAATCTAATCGAGGGGTTCAGGTGCTTTATATACAGAATAACATAGCTGGGTGTGAGTTACAGACTGGAATCTAATCGAGGGGTTCAGGTGGTTTATATATAGAATAACAGATACCCAGGAGTGAGTTACAGGCTGGAATATAATCGAGGGTTTCAGGTGGTTTATATATAGAATAACAGATACCCAGGAGTGAGTTACAGACTGGAATCTAATCGAGGGGTTCAGGTGATTTATATATAGAATAACAGATACCCAGGAGTGAGTTACAGGCTGGAATATAATCGAGGGTTTCAGGTGGTTTATATATAGAATAACAGATACCCAGGAGTGAGTTACAGACTGGAATCTAATCGAGGGGTTCAGGTGGTTTATATATAGAATAACAGATACCCAGGAGTGAGTTACAGGCTGGAATATAATCGAGGGTTTCAGGTGCTTTATATATAGAATAACAGATACCCAGGAGTGAGTGACAGACTGGAATATAATTGAGAGGTTCGGGTGGTTTATATATAGAATAACAGATACCCAGGAGTGAGTTACAGACTGGAATATAATTGAGAGGTTCGGGTGGTTTATATATAGAATAACAGATACCCAGGAGTGAGTTACAGGCTGGAATATAATCGAGGGTTTCAGGTGGTTTATATATAGAATAACAGATACCCGGGAGTGAGTTACAGGCTGGAATATAATCGAGGGGTTCAGGTGCTTTATATATAGAATAACAGATACCCAGGAGTGAGTTACAGGCTGGAATATAATCGAGGGTTTCAGGTGGTTTATATATAGAATAACAGATACCCGGGAGTGAGTTACAGGCTGGAATATAATCGAGGGTTTCAGGTGGTTTATATATAGAATAACAGATACCCGGGAGTGAGTTACAGGCTGGAATATAATCGAGGGTTTCAGGTGGTTTATATATAGAATAACAGATACCCTGGAGTGAGTTACAGACTGGAATCTAATCGAGGGGTTCAGGTGGTTTATATATAGAATAACAGATACCCGGGAGTGAGTTACAGACTGGAATCTAATCGAGGGCTTCAGGCAGTTTATATATAGAATAATAGATACCTGGGAGAGAGTTACAGACAGGAATCTAATCAAGAGGTTCAGCGTGGTTTCTGTATAGAATAACAGATACCCAGGAGTGAGTTACAGACTGGAATCTAATCGAGGAGTTCAGGTGGTTTATATATAGAATAACAGATACCCGGGAGTGAGTTACAGACAGGAATCTAATCGAGAGGTTCAGGGTGGTTTATATATGGAATAACAGATACCCAGGAGTGAGTTACAGACTGGAATATAATTGAGAGGTTCGGGTGGTTTATATATAGAATAACAGATACCCGGGAATGAGTTACAGACTGGGATCTAATCGAGGGGTTCAGGTGGTTTATATATAGAATAACAGATGCCCGGGAATGAGTTACTGACTGGGATCTAATCGAGGGGTTCAGTGTGGTTTATATATAGAATAACATAGTTGGGTGTGAGTTACAGACTGGAATCTAATCGAGGGGTTCAGGTGCTTTATATACAGAATAACATAGCTGGGTGTGAGTTACAGACTGGAATCTAATCGAGGGGTTCAGGTGGTTTATATATAGAATAACAGATACCCAGGAGTGAGTTACAGGCTGGAATATAATCGAGGGTTTCAGGTGGTTTATATATAGAATAACAGATACCCAGGAGTGAGTTACAGACTGGAATCTAATCGAGGGGTTCAGGTGATTTATATATAGAATAACAGATACCCAGGAGTGAGTTACAGGCTGGAATATAATCGAGGGTTTCAGGTGGTTTATATATAGAATAACAGATACCCAGGAGTGAGTTACAGACTGGAATCTAATCGAGGGGTTCAGGTGGTTTATATATAGAATAACAGATACCCAGGAGTGAGTTACAGGCTGGAATATAATCGAGGGTTTCAGGTGCTTTATATATAGAATAACAGATACCCAGGAGTGAGTGACAGACTGGAATATAATTGAGAGGTTCGGGTGGTTTATATATAGAATAACAGATACCCAGGAGTGAGTTACAGACTGGAATATAATTGAGAGGTTCGGGTGGTTTATATATAGAATAACAGATACCCAGGAGTGAGTTACAGGCTGGAATATAATCGAGGGTTTCAGGTGGTTTATATATAGAATAACAGATACCCGGGAGTGAGTTACAGGCTGGAATATAATCGAGGGGTTCAGGTGCTTTATATATAGAATAACAGATACCCAGGAGTGAGTTACAGGCTGGAATATAATCGAGGGTTTCAGGTGGTTTATATATAGAATAACAGATACCCGGGAGTGAGTTACAGGCTGGAATATAATCGAGGGTTTCAGGTGGTTTATATATAGAATAACAGATACCCGGGAGTGAGTTACAGGCTGGAATATAATCGAGGGTTTCAGGTGGTTTATATATAGAATAACAGATACCCTGGAGTGAGTTACAGACTGGAATCTAATCGAGGGGTTCAGGTGGTTTATATATAGAATAACAGATACCCGGGAGTGAGTTACAGGCTGGAATATAATCGAGGGTTTCAGGTGGTTTATATATAGAATAACAGATACCCGGGAGTGAGTTACAGGCTGGAATATAATCGAGGGGTTCAGGTGCTTTATATATCGAATAACAGATACCCAGGAGTGAGTTACAGGCTGGAATATAATCGAGGGTTTCAGGTGGTTTATATATAGAATAACAGATACCCAGGAGTGAGTTACAGACTGGAATATAATTGAGAGGTTCGGGTGGTTTATATATAGAATAACAGATACCCAGGAGTGAGTTACAGGCTGGAATATAATCGAGGGTTTCAGGTGGTTTATATATAGAATAACAGATACCCAGGAGTGAGTTACAGACTGGAATATAATTGAGAGGTTCGGGTGGTTTATATATAGAATAACAGATACCCAGGAGTGAGTTACAGGCTGGAATATAATCGAGGGTTTCAGGTGGTTTATATATAGAATAACAGATACCCAGGAGTGAGTTACAGGGTGGAATATAATCGAGGCTTTCAGGTGGTTTATATATAGAATAACAGATACCCAGGAGTGAGTTACAGGCTGGAATATAATCGAGGGTTTCAGGTGGTTTATATATAGAATAACAGATACCCGGGAGTGAGTTACAGGCTGGAATATAATCGAGGGTTTCAGGTGGTTTATATATAGAATAACAGATACCCGGGAGTGAGTTACAGGCTGGAATATAATCGAGGGTTTCAGGTGGTTTATATATAGAATAACAGATACCCAGGAGTGAGTTACAGACAGGAATCTAATCAAGAGCTTCAGCGTGGTTTCTGTATAGAATAACAGATACCCAGGAGTGAGTTACAGACTGGAATCTAATCGAGGGGTTCAGGTGTTTTATATATAGAATAACAGATACCCGGGAGTGAGTTACAGACAGGAATCTAATCGAGAGGTTCAGGGTGGTTTATATATGGAATAACAGATACCCAGGAGTGAGTTACAGACTGGAATCTAATCGAGGGGTTCAGGGTGGTTTCTATATAGAATAACAGATACCCAGGAGTGTGTTACAGACAGGAATCTAATCAAGGAGTTCAGGGTGGTTTATATATAGAATAACAGATACCCAGGAGTGAGTTACAGACTGGTATCTAATCGAGGGGTTCAGTGTGGTTTATATATAGAATAACAGATACCCAGGAGTGAGTTACAGACTGGAATATAATCGAGGGGTTCAGGTGGTTTATATATAGAATAACAGATACCCGGGAGTGTGTTACAGACAGGAATATAATCAAGGAGTTCAGGGAGGTTTATATATAGAATAACAGATACCCAGGAGTGAGTTACAGACTGGAATATAATCGAGGGTTTCAGGTGGTTTATATATAGAATAACAGATACCCAGGAGTGAGTTACAGGCTGGAATATAATCGAGGGTTTCAGGTGGTTTATATATAGAATAACAGATACCCGGGAGTGAGTTACAGGCTGGAATATAATCGAGGGTTTCAGGGGGTTTATATATAGAATAACAGATACCCGGGAGTGAGTTACAGGCTGGAATATAATCGAGGGTTTCAGGTGGTTTATATATAGAATAACAGATACCCGGGAGTGAGTTACAGACTGGAATCTAATCGAGGGCTTCAGGCAGTTTATATATAGAATAATAGATACCTGGGAGTGAGTTACAGACTGGAATATAATTGAGAGGATCGGGTGGTTTATATATAGAATAACAGATACCCAGGAGTGAGTTACAGACTGGAATATAATTGAGAGGTTCGGGTGGTTTATATATAGAATAACAGATACCCGGGAATGAGTTACAGACTGGGATCTAATCGAGGGGTTCAGGTGGTTTATATATAGAATAACAGATGCCCGGGAATGAGTTACTGACTGGGATCTAATCGAGGGGTTCAGTGTGGTTTATATATAGAATAACATAGTTGGGTGTGAGTTACAGACTGGAATCTAATCGAGGGGTTCAGGTGCTTTATATACAGAATAACATAGCTGGGTGTGAGTTACAGACTGGAATCTAATCGAGGGGTTCAGGTGGTTTATATATAGAATAACAGATACCCAGGAGTGAGTTACAGGCTGGAATATAATCGAGGGTTTCAGGTGGTTTATATATAGAATAACAGATACCCAGGAGTGAGTTACAGACTGGAATCTAATCGAGGGGTTCAGGTGATTTATATATAGAATAACAGATACCCAGGAGTGAGTTACAGGCTGGAATATAATCGAGGGTTTCAGGTGGTTTATATATAGAATAACAGATACCCAGGAGTGAGTTACAGACTGGAATCTAATCGAGGGGTTCAGGTGGTTTATATATAGAATAACAGATACCCAGGAGTGAGTTACAGGCTGGAATATAATCGAGGGTTTCAGGTGCTTTATATATAGAATAACAGATACCCAGGAGTGAGTGACAGACTGGAATATAATTGAGAGGTTCGGGTGGTTTATATATAGAATAACAGATACCCAGGAGTGAGTTACAGACTGGAATATAATTGAGAGGTTCGGGTGGTTTATATATAGAATAACAGATACCCAGGAGTGAGTTACAGGCTGGAATATAATCGAGGGTTTCAGGTGGTTTATATATAGAATAACAGATACCCGGGAGTGAGTTACAGGCTGGAATATAATCGAGGGGTTCAGGTGCTTTATATATAGAATAACAGATACCCAGGAGTGAGTTACAGGCTGGAATATAATCGAGGGTTTCAGGTGGTTTATATATAGAATAACAGATACCCGGGAGTGAGTTACAGGCTGGAATATAATCGAGGGTTTCAGGTGGTTTATATATAGAATAACAGATACCCGGGAGTGAGTTACAGGCTGGAATATAATCGAGGGTTTCAGGTGGTTTATATATAGAATAACAGATACCCTGGAGTGAGTTACAGACTGGAATCTAATCGAGGGGTTCAGGTGGTTTATATATAGAATAACAGATACCCGGGAGTGAGTTACAGACTGGAATCTAATCGAGGGCTTCAGGCAGTTTATATATAGAATAATAGATACCTGGGAGAGAGTTACAGACAGGAATCTAATCAAGAGGTTCAGCGTGGTTTCTGTATAGAATAACAGATACCCAGGAGTGAGTTACAGACTGGAATCTAATCGAGGAGTTCAGGTGGTTTATATATAGAATAACAGATACCCGGGAGTGAGTTACAGACAGGAATCTAATCGAGAGGTTCAGGGTGGTTTATATATGGAATAACAGATACCCAGGAGTGAGTTACAGACTGGAATATAATTGAGAGGTTCGGGTGGTTTATATATAGAATAACAGATACCCGGGAATGAGTTACAGACTGGGATCTAATCGAGGGGTTCAGGTGGTTTATATATAGAATAACAGATGCCCGGGAATGAGTTACTGACTGGGATCTAATCGAGGGGTTCAGTGTGGTTTATATATAGAATAACATAGTTGGGTGTGAGTTACAGACTGGAATCTAATCGAGGGGTTCAGGTGCTTTATATACAGAATAACATAGCTGGGTGTGAGTTACAGACTGGAATCTAATCGAGGGGTTCAGGTGGTTTATATATAGAATAACAGATACCCAGGAGTGAGTTACAGGCTGGAATATAATCGAGGGTTTCAGGTGGTTTATATATAGAATAACAGATACCCAGGAGTGAGTTACAGACTGGAATCTAATCGAGGGGTTCAGGTGATTTATATATAGAATAACAGATACCCAGGAGTGAGTTACAGGCTGGAATATAATCGAGGGTTTCAGGTGGTTTATATATAGAATAACAGATACCCAGGAGTGAGTTACAGACTGGAATCTAATCGAGGGGTTCAGGTGGTTTATATATAGAATAACAGATACCCAGGAGTGAGTTACAGGCTGGAATATAATCGAGGGTTTCAGGTGCTTTATATATAGAATAACAGATACCCAGGAGTGAGTGACAGACTGGAATATAATTGAGAGGTTCGGGTGGTTTATATATAGAATAACAGATACCCAGGAGTGAGTTACAGACTGGAATATAATTGAGAGGTTCGGGTGGTTTATATATAGAATAACAGATACCCAGGAGTGAGTTACAGGCTGGAATATAATCGAGGGTTTCAGGTGGTTTATATATAGAATAACAGATACCCGGGAGTGAGTTACAGGCTGGAATATAATCGAGGGGTTCAGGTGCTTTATATATAGAATAACAGATACCCAGGAGTGAGTTACAGGCTGGAATATAATCGAGGGTTTCAGGTGGTTTATATATAGAATAACAGATACCCGGGAGTGAGTTACAGGCTGGAATATAATCGAGGGTTTCAGGTGGTTTATATATAGAATAACAGATACCCGGGAGTGAGTTACAGGCTGGAATATAATCGAGGGTTTCAGGTGGTTTATATATAGAATAACAGATACCCTGGAGTGAGTTACAGACTGGAATCTAATCGAGGGGTTCAGGTGGTTTATATATAGAATAACAGATACCCGGGAGTGAGTTACAGACTGGAATCTAATCGAGGGCTTCAGGCAGTTTATATATAGAATAATAGATACCTGGGAGAGAGTTACAGACAGGAATCTAATCAAGAGGTTCAGCGTGGTTTCTGTATAGAATAACAGATACCCAGGAGTGAGTTACAGACTGGAATCTAATCGAGGAGTTCAGGTGGTTTATATATAGAATAACAGATACCCGGGAGTGAGTTACAGACAGGAATCTAATCGAGAGGTTCAGGGTGGTTTATATATGGAATAACAGATACCCAGGAGTGAGTTACAGACTGGAATCTAATCGAGGGTTTCAGGTGGTTTATATATAGAATAACAGATACCCGGGAGTGTGTTACAGACAGGAATCTAATCAAGGAGTTCAGGGTGGTTTATATATAGAATAACAGATAGCCAGGAGTGAGTTACAGACTGGTATCTAATCGAGGGGTTCAGTGTGGTTTATATATAGAATAACAGATACCCAGGAGTGAGTTACAGACTGGAATATAATCGAGGGGTTCAGGTGGTTTATATATAGAATAACAGATACCCGGGAGTGTGTTACAGACAGGAATCTAATCAAGGAGTTCAGGGTGGTTTATATATAGAATAGCAGATACCCAGGAGTGAGTTACAGACTGGAATCTAATCGAGGGGTTCAGGTGGTTTATATGTAGAATAACAGATACCCAGGAGTGAGTTACAGACAGGAATCTAATCAAGAGGTTCAGGGTGGTTTCTGTATAGAATAACAGATACCCAGGAGTGAGTTACAGACTGGTATCTAATCGAGGGGTTCAGTGTGGTTTATATATAGAATAACAGATACCCAGGAGTGAGTTACAGACTGGAATATAATCGAGGGTTTCAGGTGGTTTATATATTGAATAACAGATACCCAGGAGTGAGTTACAGGCTGGAATATAATCGAGGGTTTCAGGTGGTTTATATATAGAATAACAGATACCCGGGAGTGAGTTACAGGCTGGAATATAATCGAGGGTTTCAGGTGGTTTATATATAGAATAACAGATACCCGGGAGTGAGTTACAGGCTGGAATATAATCGAGGGTTTCAGGTGGTTTATATATAGAATAACAGATACCCGGGAGTGAGTTGCAGACTGGAATCTAATCGAGGGCTTCAGGCAGTTTATATATAGAATAATAGATACCTGGGAGTGAGTTACAGACTGGAATCTAATCGAGGGGTTCAGGTGGTTTATATGTAGAATAACAGATACCCAGGAGTGAGTTACAGACAGGAATCTAATCAAGAGGTTCAGGGTGGTTTCTGTATAGAATAACAGATACCCAGGAGTGAGTTACAGACTGGAATCTAATCGAGGGGTTCAGGTGGTTTATATATAGAATAACAGATACCCGGGAGTGAGTTACAGACAGGAATCTAATCGAGAGGTTCAGGGTGGTTTATATATGGAATAACAGATACCCAGGAGTGAGTTACAGACTGGAATCTAATCGAGGGGTTCAGGGTGGTTTCTATATAGAATAACAGATACCCTGGAGTGAGTTACAGACAGGAATCTAATCGAGGAGTTCAGGGTGGTTTATATATGGAATAACAGATAGCCGGGAGTGTGTTACAGACAGGAATCTAATCAAGGAGTTCAGGGTGGTTTATATATAGAATAACAGATACCCAGGAGTGAGTTACAGACTGGTATCTAATCGAGGGGTTCAGTGTGGTTTATATATAGAATAACAGATACCCAGGAGTGAGTTACAGACTGGAATATAATCGAGGGGTTCAGGTGGTTTATATATGGAATAACAGATACCCAGGAGTGCGTTACTGACTGGAATCTAATCGAGGAGTTCAGGGTGGTTTATATATAGAATAACAGATACCCGGGAGTGTGTTACAGACAGGAATCTAATCAAGGAGTTCAGGGTGGTTTATATATAGAATAACAGATACCCGGGAGTGTGTGACAGACAGGAATCTAATCAAGGAGTTCAGGGTGGTTTATATATAGAATAACAGATACCCGGGAGTGTGTTACAGACAGGAATCTAATCAAGGAGTTCAGGGTGGTTTATATATAGAATAACAGATACCCAGGAGTGAGTTACAGACTGGAATATAATTGAGAGGTTCGGGTGGTTTATATATAGAATAACAGATACCCGGGAGTGAGTTACAGGCTGGAATATAATCGAAGGTTTCAGGTGGTTTATATATAGAATAACAGATACCCAGGAGTGAGTTACAGGCTGGAATATAATCGAGGGTTTCAGGTGGTTTATATATAGAATAACAGATACCCGGGAGTGAGTTACAGGCTGGAATATAATCGAGGGTTTCAGGTGGTTTATATATAGAATAACAGATACCCGGGAGTGAGTTACAGGCTGGAATATAATCGAGGGTTTCAGGTGGTTTATATATAGAATAACAGATACCCGGGAGTGAGTTACAGGCTGGAATATAATCGAGGGTTTCAGGTGGTTTATATATAGAATAACAGATACCCGGGAGTGAGTTACAGACTGGAATCTAATCGAGGGCTTCAGGCAGTTTATATATAGAATAATAGATACCTGGGAGTGAGTTACAGACTGGAATATAATTGAGAGGATCGGGTGGTTTATATATAGAATAACAGATACCCAGGAGTGAGTTACAGACTGGAATATAATTGAGAGGTTCGGGTGGTTTATATATAGAATAACAGATACCCGGGAATGAGTTACAGACTGGGATCTAATCGAGGGGTTCAGGTGGTTTATATATAGAATAACAGATGCCCGGGAATGAGTTACTGACTGGGATCTAATCGAGGGGTTCAGTGTGGTTTATATATAGAATAACATAGTTGGGTGTGATTTACAGACTGGAATCTAATCGAGGGGTTCAGGTGCTTTATATACAGAATAACATAGCTGGGTGTGAGTTACAGGCTGGAATATAATCGAGGGTTTCAGGTGGTTTATATATAGAATAACAGATACCCGGGAGTGAGTTACAGGCTGGAATATAATCGAGGGGTTCAGGTGCTTTATATATAGAATAACAGATACCCAGGAGTGAGTTACAGGCTGGAATATAATCGAGGGTTTCAGGTGGTTTATATATAGAATAACAGATACCCGGGAGTGAGTTACAGGCTGGAATATAATCGAGGGTTTCAGGTGGTTTATATATAGAATAACAGATACCCGGGAGTGAGTTACAGGCTGGAATATAATCGAGGGTTTCAGGTGGTTTATATATAGAATAACAGATACCCTGGAGTGAGTTACAGACTGGAATCTATTCGAGGGGTTCAGGTGGTTTATATATAGAATAACAGATACCCGGGAGTGAGTTACAGACTGGAATCTAATCGAGGGCTTCAGGCAGTTTATATATAGAATAATAGATACCTGGGAGAGAGTTACAGACAGGAATCTAATCAAGAGGTTCAGCGTGGTTTCTGTATAGAATAACAGATACCCAGGAGTGAGTTACAGACTGGAATCTAATCGAGGAGTTCAGGTGGTTTATATATAGAATAACAGATACCCGGGAGTGAGTTACAGACAGGAATCTAATCGAGAGGTTCAGGGTGGTTTATATATGGAATAACAGATACCCAGGAGTGAGTTACAGACTGGAATCTAATCGATGGTTTCAGGTGGTTTATATATAGAATAACAGATACCCGGGAGTGTGTTACAGACAGGAATCTAATCAAGGAGTTCAGGGTGGTTTATATATAGAATAACAGATACCCAGGAGTGAGTTACAGACTGGTATCTAATCGAGGGGTTCAGTGTGGTTTATATATAGAATAACAGATACCCAGGAGTGAGTTACAGACTGGAATATAATCGAGGGGTTCAGGTGGTTTATATATAGAATAACAGATACCCGGGAGTGTGTTACAGACAGGAATCTAATCAAGGAGTTCAGGGTGGTTTATATATAGAATAGCAGATACCCAGGAGTGAGTTACAGACTGGAATATAATCGAGGGTTTCAGGTGGTTTATATATTGAATAACAGATACCCAGGAGTGAGTTACAGGCTGGAATATAATCGAGGGTTTCAGGTGGTTTATATATAGAATAACAGATACCCGGGAGTGAGTTACAGGCTGGAATATAATCGAGGGTTTCAGGTGGTTTATATATAGAATAACAGATACCCGGGAGTGAGTTACAGGCTGGAATATAATCGAGGGTTTCAGGTGGTTTATATATAGAATAACAGATACCCGGGAGTGAGTTGCAGACTGGAATCTAATCGAGGGCTTCAGGCAGTTTATATATAGAATAATAGATACCTGGGAGTGAGTTACAGACTGGAATCTAATCGAGGGGTTCAGGTGGTTTATATGTAGAATAACAGATACCCAGGAGTGAGTTACAGACAGGAATCTAATCAAGAGGTTCAGGGTGGTTTCTGTATAGAATAACAGATACCCAGGAGTGAGTTACAGACTGGAATCTAATCGAGGGGTTCAGGTGGTTTATATATAGAATAACAGATACCCGGGAGTGAGTTACAGACAGGAATCTAATCGAGAGGTTCAGGGTGGTTTATATATGGAATAACAGATACCCAGGAGTGAGTTACAGACTGGAATCTAATCGAGGGGTTCAGGGTGGTTTCTATATAGAATAACAGATACCCTGGAGTGAGTTACAGACAGGAATCTAATCGAGGAGTTCAGGGTGGTTTATATATGGAATAACAGATAGCCGGGAGTGTGTTACAGACAGGAATCTAATCAAGGAGTTCAGGGTGGTTTATATATAGAATAACAGATACCCAGGAGTGAGTTACAGACTGGTATCTAATCGAGGGGTTCAGTGTGGTTTATATATAGAATAACAGATACCCAGGAGTGAGTTACAGACTGGAATATAATCGAGGGGTTCAGGTGGTTTATATATGGAATAACAGATACCCAGGAGTGCGTTACTGACTGGAATCTAATCGAGGAGTTCAGGGTGGTTTATATATAGAATAACAGATACCCGGGAGTGTGTTACAGACAGGAATCTAATCAAGGAGTTCAGGGTGGTTTATATATAGAATAACAGATACCCGGGAGTGTGTGACAGACAGGAATCTAATCAAGGAGTTCAGGGTGGTTTATATATAGAATAACAGATACCCGGGAGTGTGTTACAGACAGGAATCTAATCAAGGAGTTCAGGGTGGTTTATATATAGAATAACAGATACCCAGGAGTGAGTTACAGACTGGAATATAATTGAGAGGTTCGGGTGGTTTATATATAGAATAACAGATACCCGGGAGTGAGTTACAGGCTGGAATATAATCGAAGGTTTCAGGTGGTTTATATATAGAATAACAGATACCCAGGAGTGAGTTACAGGCTGGAATATAATCGAGGGTTTCAGGTGGTTTATATATAGAATAACAGATACCCGGGAGTGAGTTACAGGCTGGAATATAATCGAGGGTTTCAGGTGGTTTATATATAGAATAACAGATACCCGGGAGTGAGTTACAGGCTGGAATATAATCGAGGGTTTCAGGTGGTTTATATATAGAATAACAGATACCCGGGAGTGAGTTACAGGCTGGAATATAATCGAGGGTTTCAGGTGGTTTATATATAGAATAACAGATACCCGGGAGTGAGTTACAGACTGGAATCTAATCGAGGGCTTCAGGCAGTTTATATATAGAATAATAGATACCTGGGAGTGAGTTACAGACTGGAATATAATTGAGAGGATCGGGTGGTTTATATATAGAATAACAGATACCCAGGAGTGAGTTACAGACTGGAATATAATTGAGAGGTTCGGGTGGTTTATATATAGAATAACAGATACCCGGGAATGAGTTACAGACTGGGATCTAATCGAGGGGTTCAGGTGGTTTATATATAGAATAACAGATGCCCGGGAATGAGTTACTGACTGGGATCTAATCGAGGGGTTCAGTGTGGTTTATATATAGAATAACATAGTTGGGTGTGATTTACAGACTGGAATCTAATCGAGGGGTTCAGGTGCTTTATATACAGAATAACATAGCTGGGTGTGAGTTACAGACTGGAATCTAATCGAGGGGTTCAGGTGGTTTATATATAGAATAACAGATACCCAGGAGTGAGTTACAGGCTGGAATATAATCGAGGGTTTCAGGTGGTTTATATATAGAATAACAGATACCCAGGAGTGAGTTACAGACTGGAATCTAATCGAGGGGTTCAGGTGGTTTATATATAGAATAACAGATACCCAGGAGTGAGTTACAGGCTGGAATATAATCGAGGGTTTCAGGTGGTTTATATATAGAATAACAGATACCCAGGAGTGAGTTACAGACTGGAATCTAATCGAGGGGTTCAGGTGGTTTATATATAGAATAACAGATACCCAGGAGTGAGTTACAGGCTGGAATATAATCGAGGGTTTCAGGTGGTTTATATATAGAATAACAGATACCCAGGAGTGAGTGACAGACTGGAATATAATTGAGAGGTTCGGGTGGTTTATATATAGAATAACAGATACCCAGGAGTGAGTTACAGACTGGAATATAATTGAGAGGTTCGGGTGGTTTATATATAGAATAACAGATACCCAGGAGTGAGTTACAGGCTGGAATATAATCGAGGGTTTCAGGTGGTTTATATATAGAATAACAGATACCCGGGAGTGAGTTACAGGCTGGAATATAATCGAGGGGTTCAGGTGCTTTATATATAGAATAACAGATACCCAGGAGTGAGTTACAGGCTGGAATATAATCGAGGGTTTCAGGTGGTTTATATATAGAATAACAGATACCCGGGAGTGAGTTACAGGCTGGAATATAATCGAGGGTTTCAGGTGGTTTATATATAGAATAACAGATACCCGGGAGTGAGTTACAGGCTGGAATATAATCGAGGGTTTCAGGTGGTTTATATATAGAATAACAGATACCCAGGAGTGAGTTACAGACTGGAATCTAATCGAGGGGTTCAGGTGGTTTATATATAGAATAACAGATACCCGGGAGTGAGTTACAGACTGGAATCTAATCGAGGGCTTCAGGCAGTTTATATATAGAATAATAGATACCTGGGAGAGAGTTACAGACAGGAATCTAATCAAGAGGTTCAGCGTGGTTTCTGTATAGAATAACAGATACCCAGGAGTGAGTTACAGACTGGAATCTAATCGAGGAGTTCAGGTGGTTTATATATAGAATAACAGATACCCGGGAGTGAGTTACAGACAGGAATCTAATCGAGAGGTTCAGGGTGGTTTATATATGGAATAACAGATACCCAGGAGTGAGTTACAGACTGGAATCTAATCGAGGGGTTCAGGGTGGTTTCTATATAGAATAACAGATACCCGGGAGTGTGTTACAGACAGGAATCTAATCAAGGAGTTCAGGGTGGTTTATATATAGAATAACAGATACCCAGGAGTGAGTTACAGACTGGTATCTAATCGAGGGGTTCAGTGTGGTTTATATATAGAATAACAGATACCCAGGAGTGAGTTACAGACTGGAATATAATCGAGGGGTTCAGGTGGTTTATATATAGAATAACAGATACCCGGGAGTGTGTTACAGACAGGAATCTAATCAAGGAGTTCAGGGTGGTTTATATATAGAATAGCAGATACCCAGGAGTGAGTTACAGACTGGAATATAATCGAGGGTTTCAGGTGGTTTATATATAGAATAACAGATACCCAGGAGTGAGTTACAGGCTGGAATATAATCGAGGGTTTCAGGTGGTTTATATATAGAATAACAGATACCCGGGAGTGAGTTACAGGCTGGAATATAATCGAGGGTTTCAGGTGGTTTATATATAGAATAACAGATACCCGGGAGTGAGTTACAGGCTGGAATATAATCGAGGGTTTCAGGTGGTTTATATATAGAATAACAGATACCCGGGAGTGAGTTGCAGACTGGAATCTAATCGAGGGCTTCAGGCAGTTTATATATAGAATAATAGATACCTGGGAGTGAGTTACAGACTGGAATCTAATCGAGGGGTTCAGGTGGTTTATATGTAGAATAACAGATACCCAGGAGTGAGTTACAGACAGGAATCTAATCAAGAGGTTCAGGGTGGTTTCTGTATAGAATAACAGATACCCAGGAGTGAGTTACAGACTGGAATCTAATCGAGGGGTTCAGGTGGTTTATATATAGAATAACAGATACCCGGGAGTGAGTTACAGACAGGAATCTAATCGAGAGGTTCAGGGTGGTTTATATATGGAATAACAGATACCCAGGAGTGAGTTACAGACTGGAATCTAATCGAGGGGTTCAGGGTGGTTTCTATATAGAATAACAGATACCCTGGAGTGAGTTACAGACAGGAATCTAATCGAGGAGTTCAGGGTGGTTTATATATGGAATAACAGATAGCCGGGAGTGTGTTACAGACAGGAATCTAATCAAGGAGTTCAGGGTGGTTTATATATAGAATAACAGATACCCAGGAGTGAGTTACAGACTGGTATCTAATCGAGGGGTTCAGTGTGGTTTATATATAGAATAACAGATACCCAGGAGTGAGTTACAGACTGGAATATAATCGAGGGGTTCAGGTGGTTTATATATGGAATAACAGATACCCAGGAGTGCGTTACTGACTGGAATCTAATCGAGGAGTTCAGGGTGGTTTATATATAGAATAACAGATACCCGGGAGTGTGTTACAGACAGGAATCTAATCAAGGAGTTCAGGGTGGTTTATATATAGAATAACAGATACCCGGGAGTGTGTGACAGACAGGAATCTAATCAAGGAGTTCAGGGTGGTTTATATATAGAATAACAGATACCCGGGAGTGTGTTACAGACAGGAATCTAATCAAGGAGTTCAGGGTGGTTTATATATAGAATAACAGATACCCAGGAGTGAGTTACAGACTGGAATATAATTGAGAGGTTCGGGTGGTTTATATATAGAATAACAGATACCCGGGAGTGAGTTACAGGCTGGAATATAATCGAAGGTTTCAGGTGGTTTATATATAGAATAACAGATACCCAGGAGTGAGTTACAGGCTGGAATATAATCGAGGGTTTCAGGTGGTTTATATATAGAATAACAGATACCCGGGAGTGAGTTACAGGCTGGAATATAATCGAGGGTTTCAGGTGGTTTATATATAGAATAACAGATACCCGGGAGTGAGTTACAGGCTGGAATATAATCGAGGGTTTCAGGTGGTTTATATATAGAATAACAGATACCCGGGAGTGAGTTGCAGACTGGAATCTAATCGAGGGCTTCAGGCAGTTTATATATAGAATAATAGATACCTGGGAGTGAGTTACAGACTGGAATCTAATCGAGGGGTTCAGGTGGTTTATATATAGAATAACAGATACCCAGGAGTGAGTTACAGACAGGAATCTAATCAAGAGGTTCAGGGTGGTTTCTGTATAGAATAACAGATACCCAGGAGTGAGTTACAGACTGGAATCTAATCGAGGGGTTCAGGTGGTTTATATATAGAATAACAGATACCCGGGAGTGAGTTACAGACAGGAATCTAATCGAGAGGTTCAGGGTGGTTTATATATGGAATAACAGATACCCAGGAGTGAGTTACAGACTGGAATCTAATCGAGGGGTTCAGGGTGGTTTCTATATAGAATAACAGATACCCTGGAGTGAGTTACAGACAGGAATCTAATCGAGGAGTTCAGGGTGGTTTATATATGGAATAACAGATACCCGGGAGTGTGTTACAGACAGGAATCTAATCAAGGAGTTCAGGGTGGTTTATATATAGAATAACAGATACCCAGGAGTGAGTTACAGACTGGTATCTAATCGAGGGGTTCAGTGTGGTTTATATATAGAATAACAGATACCCAGGAGTGAGTTACAGACTGGAATATAATCGAGGGGTTCAGGTGGTTTATATATAGAATAACAGATACCCAGGAGTGCGTTACTGACTGGAATCTAATCGAGGAGTTCAGGGTGGTTTATATATAGAATAACAGATACCCGGGAGTGTGTTACAGACAGGAATCTAATCAAGGAGTTCAGGGTGGTTTATATATAGAATAACAGATACCCGGGAGTGTGTTACAGACAGGAATCTAATCAAGGAGTTCAGGGTGGTTTATATATAGAATAACAGATACCCGGGAGTGTGTTACAGACAGGAATCTAATCAAGGAGTTCAGGGTGGTTTATATATAGAATAACAGATACCAAGGAGTGAGTTACAGACTGGAATATAATTGAGAGGTTCGGGTGGTTTATATATAGAATAACAGATACCCAGGAGTGAGTTACAGACTGGAATATAATTGAGAGGTTCGGGTGGTTTATATATAGAATAACAGATACCAAGGAGTGAGTTACAGACTGGAATATAATTGAGAGGTTCGGGTGGTTTATATATAGAATAACAGATACCCAGGAGTGAGTTACAGACTGGAATATAATTGAGAGGTTCGGGTGGTTTATATATAGAGTAATAGATACCCGGGATTGAGTTACAGACTGGGATCTAATCGAGGGGTTCAGGTGGTTTATATATAGAATAACAGATGCCCGGGAATGAGTTACTGACTGGGATCTAATCGAGGGGTTCAGGTGGTTTATATATAGAATAACAGATGCCCGGGAATGAGTTACTGACTGGGATCTAATCGAGGGGTTCAGGTGGTTTATATATAGAATAACAGATGCCCGGGAATGAGTTACTGACTGGGATCTAATCGAGGGGTTCAGGTGGTTTATATATAGAATAACATAGTTGGATGTGAGTTACAGACTGGAATCTAATCGAGGGGTTCAGGTGCTTTATATATAGAATAACAGATACCCAGGAGTGAGTTACAGACTGGAATATAATTGAGAGGTTCGGGTGGTTTATATATAGAATAACAGATACCCAGGAGTGAGTTACAGACTGGAATATAATTGAGAGGTTCGGGTGGTTTATATATAGAATAACAGATACCCAGGAGTGAGTTACAGACTGGAATATAATTGAGAGGTTCGGGTGGTTTATATATAGAATAACAGATACCCAGGAGTGAATTACAGGCTGGAATATAATCGAGGGTTTCAGGTGGTTTATATATAGAATAACAGATACCCGGGAGTGAGTTACAGGCTGGAATATAATCGAGGGTTTCAGGTGGTTTATATATAGAATAACAGATACCCAGGAGTGAGTTACAGACTGGAATATAATCGAGGGTTTCAGGTGGTTTATATATGGAATAACAGATACCCAGGAGTGAGTTATAGGCTGGAATATAATCGAGGGTTTCAGGTGGTTTATATATAGAATAACAGATACCCGGGAGTGAGTTACAGGCTGGAATATAATCGAGGGGTTCAGGTGCTTTATATATCGAATAACAGATACCCAGGAGTGAGTTACAGACTGGAATATAATTGAGAGGTTCGGGTGGTTTATATATAGAATAACAGATACCCAGGAGTGAGTTACAGGCTGGAATATAATCGAGGGTTTCAGGTGGTTTATATATAGAATAACAGATACCCAGGAGTGAGTTACAGGGTGGAATATAATCGAGGGTTTCAGGTGGTTTATATATAGAATAACAGATACCCAGGAGTGAGTTACAGGCTGGAATATAATCGAGGGTTTCAGGTGGTTTATATATAGAATAACAGATACCCGGGAGTGAGTTACAGGCTGGAATATAATCGAGGGTTTCAGGTGGTTTATATATAGAATAACAGATACCCGGGAGTGAGTTACAGGCTGGAATATAATCGAGGGTTTCAGGTGGTTTATATATAGAATAACAGATACCCAGGAGTGAGTTACAGACAGGAATCTAATCAAGAGCTTCAGCGTGGTTTCTGTATAGAATAACAGATACCCAGGAGTGAGTTACAGACTGGAATCTAATCGAGGGGTTCAGGTGTTTTATATATAGAATAACAGATACCCGGGAGTGAGTTACAGACAGGAATCTAATCGAGAGGTTCAGGGTGGTTTATATATGGAATAACAGATACCCAGGAGTGAGTTACAGACTGGAATCTAATCGAGGGGTTCAGGGTGGTTTCTATATAGAATAACAGATACCCGGGAGTGTGTTACAGACAGGAATCTAATCAAGGAGTTCAGGGTGGTTTATATATAGAATAACAGATACCCAGGAGTGAGTTACAGACTGGTATCTAATCGAGGGGTTCAGTGTGGTTTATATATAGAATAACAGATACCCAGGAGTGAGTTACAGACTGGAATATAATCGAGGGGTTCAGGTGGTTTATATATAGAATAACAGATACCCGGGAGTGTGTTACAGACAGGAATATAATCAAGGAGTTCAGGGAGGTTTATATATAGAATAACAGATACCCAGGAGTGAGTTACAGACTGGAATATAATCGAGGGTTTCAGGTGGTTTATATATAGAATAACAGATACCCAGGAGTGAGTTACAGGCTGGAATATAATTGAGGGTTTCAGGTGGTTTATATATAGAATAACAGATACCCGGGAGTGAGTTACAGGCTGGAATATAATCGAGGGTTTCAGGGGGTTTATATATAGAATAACAGATACCCGGGAGTGAGTTACAGGCTGGAATATAATCGAGGGTTTCAGGTGGTTTATATATAGAATAACAGATACCCGGGAGTGAGTTACAGACTGGAATCTAATCGAGGGCTTCAGGCAGTTTATATATAGAATAATAGATACCTGGGAGTGAGTTACAGACTGGAATCTAATCGAGGGGTTCAGGTGGTTTATATATAGAATAACAGATACCCAGGAGTGAGTTACAGACAGGAATCTAATCAAGAGGTTCAGGGTGGTTTCTGTATAGAATAACAGATACCCAGGAGTGAGTTACAGACTGGAATCTAATCGAGGGGTTCAGGTGGTTTATATATAGAATAACAGATACCCAGGAGTGAGTTACAGACAGGAATCTAATCGAGAGGTTCAGGGTGGTTTATATATGGAATAACAGATACCCAGGAGTGAGTTACAGACTGGTATCTAATCGAGGGGTTCAGGGTGGTTTCTATATAGAATAACAGATACCCAGGAGTGAGTTACAGACTGGAATATAATCGAGGGGTTCAGGTGGTTTATATATAGAATAACAGATACCCGGGAGTGTGTTATAGACAGGAATATAATCAAGGAGTTCAGGGTGGTTTATATATCGAATAACAGATACCCAGGAGTGAGTTACAGACTGGAATATAATCGAGGGTTTCAGGTGGTTTATATATAGAATAACAGATACCCAGGAGTGAGTTACAGGCTGGAATATAATCGAGGGTTTCAGGTGGTTTATATATAGAATAACAGATACCCGGGAGTGAGTTACAGGCTAGAATATAATCGAGGGTTTCAGGTGGTTTATATATAGAATAACAGATACCCGGGAGTGAGTTACAGGCTGGAATATAATCGAGGGTTTCAGGTGGTTTATATATAGAATAACAGATACCCGGGAGTGAGTTGCAGACTGGAATCTAATCGAGGGCTTCAGGCAGTTTATATATAGAATAATAGATACCTGGGAGTGAGTTACAGACTGGAATCTAATCGAAGGGTTCAGGTGGTTTATGTATAGAATAACAGATACCCAGGAGTGAGTTACAGACAGGAATCTAATCAAGAGGTTCAGGGTGGTTTCTGTATAGAATAACAGATACCCAGGAGTGAGTTACAGACTGGAATCTAATCGAGGGGTTCAGGTGGTTTATATATAGAATAACAGATACCCGGGAGTGAGTTACAGACAGGAATCTAATCGAGAGGTTCAGGGTGGTTTATATATGGAATAACAGATACCCAGGAGTGAGTTACAGGGTGGAATATAATCGAGGGTTTCAGGTGGTTTATATATAGAATAACAGATACCCAGGAGTGAGTTACAGGCTGGAATATAATCGAGGGTTTCAGGTGGTTTATATATAGAATAACAGATACCCGGGAGTGAGTTACAGGCTGGAATATAATCGAGGGTTTCAGGTGGTTTATATATAGAATAACAGATACCCGGGAGTGAGTTACAGGCTGGAATATAATCGAGGGTTTCAGGTGGTTTATATATAGAATAACAGATACCCAGGAGTGAGTTACAGACTGGAATCTAATCGAGGGGTTCAGGTGGTTTATATATAGAATAACAGATACCTGGGAGTGAGTTACAGACTGTAATCTAATCGAGGGCTTCAGGCAGTTTATATACAGAATAATAGATACCTGGGAGTGAGTTACAGACAGGAATCTAATCAAGAGCTTCAGCGTGGTTTCTGTATAGAATAACAGATACCCAGGAGTGAGTTACAGACTGGAATCTAATCGAGGGGTTCAGGTGTTTTATATATAGAATAACAGATACCCGGGAGTGAGTTACAGACAGGAATCTAATCGAGAGGTTCAGGGTGGTTTATATATGGAATAACAGATACCCAGGAGTGAGTTACAGACTGGAATCTAATCGAGGGGTTCAGGGTGGTTTCTATATAGAATAACAGATACCCGGGAGTGTGTTACAGACAGGAATCTAATCAAGGAGTTCAGGGTGGTTTATATATAGAATAACAGATACCCAGGAGTGAGTTACAGACTGGTATCTAATCGAGGGGTTCAGTGTGGTTTATATATAGAATAACAGATACCCAGGAGTGAGTTACAGACTGGAATATAATCGAGGGGTTCAGGTGGTTTATATATAGAATAACAGATACCCGGGAGTGTGTTACAGACAGGAATATAATCAAGGAGTTCAGGGTGGTTTATATATAGAATAACAGATACCCAGGAGTGAGTTACAGACTGGAATATAATCGAGGGTTTCAGGTGGTTTATATATAGAATAACAGATACCCAGGTGTGAGTTACAGGCTGGAATATAATCGAGGGTTTCAGGTGGTTTATATATAGAATAACAGATACCCGGGAGTGAGTTACAGGCTGGAATATAATCGAGGGTTTCAGGTGGTTTATATATAGAATAACAGATACCCGGGAGTGAGTTGCAGACTGGAATCTAATCGAGGGCTTCAGGCAGTTTATATATAGAATAATAGATACCTGGGAGTGAGTTACAGACTGGAATCTAATCGAGGGGTTCAGGTGGTTTATATATAGAATAACAGATACCCAGGAGTGAGTTACAGACAGGAATCTAATCAAGAGGTTCAGGGTGGTTTCTGTATAGAATAACAGATACCCAGGAGTGAGTTACAGACTGGAATCTAATCGAGGGGTTCAGGTGGTTTATATATAGAATAACAGATACCCGGGAGTGAGTTACAGACAGGAATCTAATCGAGAGGTTCAGGGTGGTTTATATATAGAATAACAGATACCCAGGAGTGAGTTACAGACTGGTATCTAATCGAGGGGTTCAGGGTGGTTTCTATATAGAATAACAGATACCCAGGAGTGAGTTACAGACTGGAATATAATCGAGGGGTTCAGGTGGTTTATATATAGAATAACAGATACCCGGGAGTGTGTTACAGACAGGAATATAATCAAGGAGTTCAGGGTGGTTTATATATAGAATAACAGATACCCAGGAGTGAGTTACAGACTGGAATATAATCGAGGGTTTCAGGTGGTTTATATATAGAATAACAGATACCCAGGAGTGAGTTACAGGCTGGAATATAATCGAGGGTTTCAGGTGGTTTATATATAGAATAACAGATACCCGGGAGTGAGTTACAGGCTGGAATATAATCGAGGGTTTCAGGTGGTTTATATATAGAATAACAGATACCCGGGAGTGAGTTACAGGCTGGAATATAATCGAGGGTTTCAGGTGGTTTATATATAGAATAACAGATACCCGGGAGTGAGTTGCAGACTGGAATCTAATCGAGGGCTTCAGGCAGTTTATATATAGAATAATAGATACCTGGGAGTGAGTTACAGACTGGAATCTAATCGAGGGGTTCAGGTGGTTTATATATAGAATAACAGATACCCAGGAGTGAGTTACAGACAGGAATCTAATCAAGAGGTTCAGGGTGGTTTCTGTATAGAATAACAGATACCCAGGAGTGAGTTACAGACTGGAATCTAATCGAGGGGTTCAGGTGGTTTATATATAGAATAACAGATACCCGGGAGTGAGTTACAGACAGGAATCTAATCGAGAGGTTCAGGGTGGTTTATATATGGAATAACAGATACCCAGGAGTGAGTTACAGACTGGAATCTAATCGAGGGGTTCAGGGTGGTTTCTATATAGAATAACAGATACCCTGGAGTGAGTTACAGACAGGAATCTAATCGAGGAGTTCAGGGTGGTTTATATATGGTATAACAGATACCCGGGAGTGTGTTACAGACAGGAATCTAATCGAGGAGTTCAGGGTGGTTTATATATAGAATAACAGATACCCGGGAGTGTGTTACAGACAGGAATCTAATCAAGGAGTTCAGGGTGGCTTATATATAGAATAACAGATACCCGGGAGTGTGTTACGGACAGGAATCTAATCAAGGAGTTCAGGGTGGTTTATATATAGAATAACAGATACCCAGGAGTGAGTTACAGACTGGAATCTAATCGAGGGGTTCAGGTGGTTTATATATAGAATAACAGATACCCAGGAGTGAGTTACAGGCTGGAATATAATCGAGGGTTTCAGGTGGTTTATATATCGAATAACAGATACCCAGGAGTGAGTTACAGACTGGAATATAATTGAGAGGTTCGGGTGGTTGAGATACAGAATAACAGATACCCAGGAGTGAGTTACAGACTGGAATATAATTGAGAGGTTCGGGTGGTTTATATATAGAATAACAGATACCCGGGATTGAGTTACAGACTGGGATCTAATCGAGGGGTTCAGGTGGTTTATATATAGAATAACAGATGCCCGGGAATGAGTTACTGACTGGGATCTAATCGAGGGGTTCAGGTGGTTTATATATAGAATAACAGATGCCCGGGAATGAGTTACTGACTGGGATCTAATCGAGGGGTTCAGGTGGTTTATATATAGAATAACAGATGCCCGGGAATGAGTTACTGACTGGGATCTAATCGAGGGGTTCAGGTGGTTTATATATAGAATAACATAGTTGGTGTGAGTTACAGACTGGAATCTAATCGAGGGGTTCAGGTGCTTTATATATAGAATAACAGATACCCAGGAGTGAGTTACAGACTGGAATATAATTGAGAGGTTCGGGTGGTTTATATATAGAATAACAGATACCCAGGAGTGAGTTACAGACTGGAATGTAATTGAGAGGTTCGGGTGGTTTATCGATAGAATAACAGATACCCAGGAGTGAGTTACAGACTGGAATATAATTGAGAGGTTCGGGTGGTTTATATGTAGAATAACAGATACCCAGGAGTGAGTTACAGGCTGGAATATAATCGAGGGTTTCAGGTGGTTTATATATAGAATAACAGATACCCGGGAGTGAGTTACAGGCTGGAATATAATCGAGGGTTTCAGGTGGTTTATATATAGAATAACAGATACCCAGGAGTGAGTTACAGACTGGAATATAATCGAGGGTTTCAGGTGGTTTATATATAGAATAACAGATACCCAGGAGTGAGTTACAGACTGGAATATAATTGAGAGGTTCGGGTGGTTTATATATAGAATAACAGATACCCAGGAGTGAGTTACAGGCTGGAATATAATCGAGGGTTTCAGGTGGTTTATATATAGAATAACAGATACCCGGGAGTGAGTTACAGGCTGGAATATAATCGAGGGTTTCAGGTGGTTTATATATAGAATAACAGATACCCAGGAGTGAGTTACAGACTGGAATATAATTGAGAGGTTCGGGTGGTTTATATATAGAATAACAGATACCCAGGAGTGAGTTACAGGCTGGAATATAATCGAGGGTTTCAGGTGGTTTATATATAGAATAACAGATACCCAGGAGTGAGTTACAGGCTGGAATATAATCGAGGGTTTCAGGTGGTTTATATATAGAATAACAGATACCCGGGAGTGAGTTACAGGCTGGAATATAATCGAGGGTTTCAGGTGGTTTATATATAGAATAACAGATACCCAGGAGTGAGTTACAGACTGGAATCTAATCGAGGGGTTCAGGTGGTTTATATATAGAATAACAGATACCCGGGAGTGAGTTACAGACTGGATTCTAATCGAGGGCTTCAGGCAGTTTATATATAGAATAATAGATACCTGGGAGTGAGTTACAGACAGGAATCTGATCAAGAGGTTCAGCGTGGTTTCTGTATAGAATAACAGATACCCAGGAGTGAGTTACAGACTGGAATCTAATCGAGGGGTTCAGGTGGTTTATATATAGAATAACAGATACCCGGGAGTGAGTTACAGACAGGAATCTAATCGAGAGGTTCAGGGTGGTTTATATATGGAATAACAGATACCCAGGAGTGAATTACAGACTGGAATCTAATCGAGAGGTTCAGGGTGGTTTATATATGGAATAACAGATACCCGGGAGTGTGTTACAGACAGGAATCTAATCAAGGAGTTCAGGGTGGTTTATATATAGAATAACAGATATCCAGGAGTGAGTTTCAGACTGGAATATAATCGAGGGTTTCAGGTGGTTTATATATAGAATAACAGATACCCAGGAGTGAGTTACAGGCTGGAATATAATCGAGGGTTTCAGGTGGTTTATATATAGAATAACAGATACCCAGGAGTGAGTTACAGGCTGGAATATAATCGAGGGTTTCAGGTGGTTTATATATAGAATAACAGATACCCAGGAGTGAGTTACAGGCTGGAATATAATCGAGGGTTTCAGGTGGTTTATATATAGAATAACAGATACCCGGGAGTGAGTTACAGGCTGGAATATAATCGAGGGTTTCAGGTGGTTTATATATAGAATAACAGATACCCGGGAGTGAGTTCCAGGCTGGAATATAATCGAGGGTTTCAGGTGGTTTATATATAGAATAACAGATACCCAGGAGTGAGTTACAGACTGGAATCTAATCGAGGGGTTCAGGTGGTTTATATATAGAATAACAGATACCCGGGAGTGAGTTGCAGACTGGAATCTAATCGAGGGCTTCAGGCAGTTTATATATAGAATAATAGATACCTGGGAGTGAGTTACAGACTGGAATCTAATCGAGGGGTTCAGGTGGTTTATATATAGAATAACAGATACCCAGGAGTGAGTTCCAGACAGGAATCTAATCAAGAGGTTCAGGGTGGTTTCTGTATAGAATAACAGATACCCAGGAGTGAGTTACAGACTGGAATCTAATCGAGGGGTTCAGGTGGTTTATATATAGAATAACAGATACCCGGGAGTGAGTTACAGACAGGAATCTAATCGAGAGGTTCAGGGTGGTTTATATATGGAATAACAGATACCCAGGAGTGAGTTACAGACTGGAATCTAATCGAGGGGTTCAGGGTGGTTTCTATATAGAATAACAGATACCTTGGAGTGAGTTACAGACAGGAATCTAATCGAGGAGTTCAGGGTGGTTTATATATGGAATAACAGATACCCGGGAGTGTGTTACAGACTGGTATCTAATCGAGGGGTTCAGTGTGGTTTATATATAGAATAACAGATACCCAGGAGTGAGTTACAGACTGGAATATAATCGAGGGGTTCAGGTGGTTTATATATAGAATAACAGATACCCAGGAGTGCGTTACTGACTGGAATCTAATCGAGGAGTTCAGGGTGGTTTATATATAGAATAACAGATACCTGGGAGTGTGTTACAGACAGGAATCTAATCAAGGAGTTCAGGGTGGTTTATATATAGAATAACAGATACCCGGGAGTGTGTTACAGACAGGAATCTAATCAAGGAGTTCAGGGTGGTTTATATATAGAATAACAGATACCCAGGAGTGTGTTACAGACAGGAATCTAATCAAGGAGTTCAGGGTGGTTTATATATAGAATAACAGATACCCGGGAGTGTGTTACAGACAGGAATCTAACCAAGGAGTTCAGGGTGGTTTATATATAGAATAACAGATACCCAGGAGTGAGTTACAGACTGGAATATAATCGAGGGGTTCAGGTGGTTTATATATAGAATAACAGATACCCAGGAGTGCGTTACTGACTGGAATCTAATCGAGGAGTTCAGGGTGGTTTATATATAGAATAACAGATACCCGGGAGTGTGTTACAGACAGGAATCTAATCAAGGAGTTCAGGGTGGTTTATATATAGAATAACAGATACCCAGGAGTGTGTTACAGACAGGAATCTAATCAAGGAGTTCAGGGTGGTTTATATATAGAATAACAGATACCCAGGAGTGAGTTACAGACTGGAATATAATCGAGGGGTTCAGGTGGTTTATATATAGAATAACAGATACCCAGGAGTGCGTTACTGACTGGAATCTAATCGAGGAGTTCAGGGTGGTTTATATATAGAATAACAGATACCCGGGAGTGTGTTACAGACAGGAATCTAATCAAGGAGTTCAGGGTGGTTTATATATAGAATAACAGATACCCAGGAGTGAGTTAAAGACTGGAATATAATCGAGGGGTTCAGGTGGTTTATATATAGAATAATAGATACCCAGGAGTGAGTTACTGACTGGAATCTAATCGAGGAGTTCAGGGTGGTTTATATATAGAATAACAGATGCCCGGGAGTGAGTTGCAGTCTGGAATCTAATCAAAGGGTTCAGGGGTTTATATATAGAATAACATAGCTGGGTGTGTGTTATAGGCCTCAGCTCAACACGCAGCCTTCAAATGTTCGCCTAACGGCCCTCAATAGGCTGCCCCACGTACCCAGCTCTCCCCAAATACCCACGGCGGAGTACTGAACGACATCACGGGGAGGAAGGTCACAACCTGCAGCCAGCGGATATATAGCTCCTCATCCGCTAGGAATCCATTCGTCAGTGAGCCTCCTGAAAGGTCAAAGGCCACAAAGTAAAGATCTTTCAAATGTTTTGCTTTGGAGGATAGAAGCAGCTTGCATTCATTATTAAACTTCTTTAACAGAAAGTGAGGGATTCTCATTTGCTGTCATATGTGTGCCAGCCATGGTGGATCTGTATTTCAGGACTGGGCCTTAAGCAGCCAGATACTTGCCCAGTGAAGTCTCTGCTCCCTGCTGGCAGAGATTACTGAAGGGGATCTGTGTAACCACAATCTCCCTGGCCCTTAGGTACAGATAACGCTCAACCTTTTCCCAGCCACCAATAACCACTGAAACCAGTTTATTCATCGCTCCTCTCCCAACAGGTCTTGTGTAACAGTCCACATAGGCAGCAGATATGCTCTAGAGTACTGGGGAAAGGTGCAGTGTCAGACCTGGGGGGAGCAGCTGCCAGAAGTCTGGGGTCTATGACCAGACCTGAGCTGTGTCCAAAACTAATACTTACCTCCTTGATTTACAGGTAACAAAACTGTCGAGAGGTAGAGACAGAGGGAGAGGGCACGGGTCTCCCAGGAGTGTTCACTGAGGCAGAGGGTGAGGGCACAGGTTTCCCAGTAGTGTTCACTGAGGCAGAGGGTGAGGGCACGGGTTTCCCAGGAGTGGGCAATGAGACAGAGGGTGAGGGCATGGGTCTCCCAGGAGTGTTCACTGAGGCAGAGGGTGAGGGCATAGGTTTCCCAGGAGTGTTCACTGAGGCAGAGGGTGAGGGCACGGGTTTCCCAGGAGTGGGCAATGAGACAGAGGGTGAGGGCATGGGTCTCCCAGGAGTATTCACTGAGACAGAGGGTGAGGGCATGGGTTTCCCAGGAGTGGGCAATGAGACAGAGGATGATAGTGAGAAATTTTCAGGAGTGGTGGAGTGATGGAGGCTGGGAACAAGGGATTACCAGGAATTGGGTAAGAGATAATCAGGGGTGTGGGGAACTGTGAAAGGGGTCAGGGCTGGAATGGTTTGGATTCTGGAAGAACCTCTAAGATGTATAGGGTAGGAAGACAGAAGTAGCAGAAACTGTTGTACAGTTGGTCCCAACCTTAAAAAGACAACAAATTCCAATGGAATGGCATCAATCCGTGAGGTAACGTACCACAGGGATAGTCTTCAGGGGAAGTGTTAATGTATCAGAGGAATGGGTTTACTGAGAGCAGTCACTGAAGATGGGAATTATTGAGCTTCTTTTCCTGGTAGCTGTAAGTCACCAATGTTTCACAGCCATACAGCAAGGTGCTGAGAACACAGGCCTTATAAATTAGTAAACCAGAAGACAGCCATACAAAGGAGAAGGAGATACTAAGCAAACAAACACTGGAGCAGCTAATGTCAAGAAATCCAAACTGCACGTGATGATGGAAATCTATGATCTATATTTGAAGGGATCAAGAGGGCCCTTGGCCCCACCCTCACCAAAGTTCAGGTTAAATACAGGGTAAAGCTCCTGCTACACTGGCCACAACATTGGAGCAGACTTCTGATTGGTCCCCTTGGAGGACAGGACACACCCAGCAGTTTGTCCGGAATGTGTAATTTGATTCTGTTTTCTGTGGAATAATTCAAGGTCTCTGCAATGTGTAATTTGATCAGTCATTGCGATGAAGGTCAATTCTAGAGCTGACAGTGCTGCTGTGATTGTCCAGTATGGCTGAGGAAGGTAGAATGCACAAGTGGAGCTGTAGTTAACTTTGTGACAATCCTGTTATCTAGTGTAATTACAGTTATCTTTGGCTGATAAAATAAAGGACATTGTACTCTAATTAGAACATTTGTTACTTTGGAGATTTATGGATTTTTTCCTGTTCAGAATGATGGGGCCAAGATCAGGGCTACAGCTCTAAGGCAGAAACATATATTCAAATCCAACAAACTGGTGAGACACTGGCCTAGACACGCTAGTGAGTGGCTCTTTCTGTCCAGCATGAGCAACAAGGTCTTCCCTCAATAATAAAAACAGGAAATGCTGGAAACACTCAGCAGGTCTGGCAGCATCTGTGGAGAGAGAAGCAGAGTTAACATTTCAGGTCAGTGACCTTTCATCAGAACTCTGAGTTCACAGACCTGAAAAGTTAACTCTGCATCTCTCTCCACAGATGCTGCCAGACCTGCTGAGTATTTCCAACATTTCTTGTTTTTATTTCAGATTTCCAGCACCTGCAGTATTTTTCTTTTATTTTATTTTGCCGCTACAGCCTGATTGGCTGCCAATGTGTCCACACAGCCGAGAAGGCCTTCCTTCCATTGCCCAGCCTGCGGGAAGGGCTTTGTGACAGTCCACACGGAGAAGCATTTCCGCTGTGAGGAATGCTCCAACCACTTCCATTTGGTGTTCCACTGGAGCACAACCTCACCCGGGACAAACAGCAAACAATGTCACTCCACAGTCCCACTTCTAGTTTCCTCTCCAGTCGGCTCATCAGAGTTGCAGACAGGCAAGAGCCATCAAGTGCACATGCACAGTCTTAAAACAGTCTTCAGGCTCCCCAAACGGGCGCACATCTGCTGAAGGACTGATATCCTTTGCAAGCATTCACTCCGATCAAACCCTCCCAAAGCAGGTACAGCATGGGTTAGATACAGGGGCCTGAGGAATAAAGGTCATCCTGACAAAATACATAAAAGGAGCCTGGGGTATAAAGGCCACCTTCTAAAAAGGTTAGATACAAAGTAAAGCTCCCAATACAAATAAAAAGAAAAAAAAAACAGGTTAGATACAGAGTAAAGCTCCCTCTACAATGTCCCATCAAACACTCCCAGGACAAGTACAGCACAGGGATAGATACAGAAAAAAAAGATAAGAAAAAAACGGGGTTGGCTGCTCTCTGATTGGGAAGCCTGAGTGCTGAATGCATCAACGAGGTGCAGCTGACTGTGCTGCAGTCAGTTGCTGGAGGTGCTGCTGGAGAGGGAGAGCTGAGGAGAGAACTGCAAAAACCTTTCAACAACTTTTGCTGCAGAGGAAAGACTTTGGAATACGGCTGTATTTTGAGGTGGGTGTCGAGCACCAGACTTATATTTATTTGGACTGTTGGGAGAGGTTGGAGAGGCCAGAACAAGGGGTGGGGGGCTGTACAATTCTGCAGGGAGCTGTGCAGTTGCACTAAAGTTACAAGGAAGCTCCCTCCCCACCCCAATTGCCCAGCCTGGGCAGCTTCAGCTGACTCAGGTGAAGACGCCTCCCCCAACCAGAAGACAGAGGACCGGAAGACCAAGTGTGCTGGCAGAGACTGTTTTAAGTGTGCTGTGTGCACCACCTCCTGACAGCAAGTCATCCTTCACAGCCTGTCTTTCCCTCTGCTCTATTCCCTCAGCCTCTCCCCTAACCTGTTGTTTGTTAGTGAATCTTTCAAGTTTTTTGAAATACAAGCCTACAATTTGGGTTTAGCTCTTAGACCCATGGCAAGCACTTCATCACCGGTGGCGGAAACCTCTACTGCCTATGCAGCTGTAGCCTCTGTGGCTGCCCACGTGGCCCCGTCACCCTTTAAATTGCTAACATCCAGACATGGGGTGAAGAGCTATCCCCACCCCAACATGTCCATTGAGGCCTGCGTGAAGGCAATAGCCAAGGTTGTTGGCCCCTCGGCCATTGTTGCAGCCTCAAAGATGTACGGGAAGGCTGTGTTTTTTCTGAAGACCGAGTGGGCAGTGTCCCTGGCCCTGAGTAATGGGATCACTGTGGGGGGGGACCTTCCTGCTGGTGGACCCTCGGTGGGCCACTGCGCAGAGGATAATATTGTCCAATGTCCCGCCCTTCATTCCCAGTGAGCTCCTCCTCCCCCGCCTGGGGGAGGTGAGGTCGGGGATCACCCCAATCCCGCTCAGTCTTCGGGAAAATAGCCTCCGGCATTTGTACTCCTTCCACCGCCAGCTATTTATGCAGCTGGCGCGGGAGGAGGTCTCGGAGGGCCAATTTAATATGGAATTCCAGGGGACGGCCTATCGCGTCTTCTGGACCTCGGACGGGGCGCGATGCTGTGCCTGCAAGGGGGTGGGGCACGTTCGTAAGAACTGCCCCAACCTCCCAGCAGCCAACTCCACCTCGGCGGCCCAGGGTGGCGCCTGTGCACATCCTTCCACTCCCCCCACACATCGTACAGACACTGCTCAGTCGGTCCCGGAGAATGTGGTTTTCACAGCCTCCGGCAGGGAGGCGAGTGCCCATCCGGGTGGAAGGAAAGTGCGGAGCAAAAATAAACACCGAGAGGCGCATCCCCTGGACAACGTGACACAACCCGAGCCTGAGCTCAGCCCAAGGCCCGTTCCCATGGAATCCACCTGTCCCAGGGCTGGGCTCAGGCCAAAAAAAATGAGGGGGCAGAGGCGGAGGCCTCTGATGACATGGAGGTCTCTGAGCCTCCGCGCCCTAGTGGGAAAAAGAGGAGAAGGCACCCCCCCACAGAGGTAACTCAGGGCCCTGAGGTGCAGGGTCCATCTGTTGGAGGGCAGTTGTCTCCTGTTTCAGGTCCCCAGGGTCCCCCTGCTACTACCACCCTCAAATCTGTAAATCCTGAGCAAGAGCTCCCTACCCCTCAGAATGGAGGGGCGGGGGAGACACCTGTACATGTGGCCCCTCCGGGGGAAGCCAGTGGAGCCCTGCTTGTGGTGGGGGAGCCTGGGGATGCCTCCCATTCTGCCACTGGGTCGGGTGCCCTGAGTAGAGGAGAGGGCGAGGCGCAGAAGGGTCGGCCCTCCCAGCCAGAATCCACCACCAACCAGGAGACACCCGACCTGGTTATAACTGAAAATGCTGCCCCATCTGTTGGCCCTGTGGGTGCTGGCGGAGCGGGAGATGGCCTCCTCTCTCCGCCTCCGGTCTCGGCTCTGGTTGGATTTCCGGAGTCGGGAACTTCCGTCTCCCCTGGACTGCTCATTGGCCTGGGGACGGAGGTGGAGGGGGGTCCTGAACCGTTGGCGCCCACAGGCTCCAGTTTCACAGTAGAACCCGGAGAGGACTCCTCCGTCATCGATACTGGGGGTGGGATTGTGACGGAGGCGGAACCAGCTGGCGGGGCCGGGGGGTCCGCCCCACAGTGTGTGGTGGGTGTGTCGGCCGCTGGCGGTGACGACCCGGAGGAGGACGGGTACTCGGTGTGGGGCACAGTGGACGACCTTAATTCCATCGCCAGTGAGGTGGTGGAGTCCCTCGTGCCTCCCACCGAGTCTCCTCTCATCCCAACGTCGGAACTCTGGGATTTCCTCGCGGCTTGCAGTGATTGCCGCAATAACGTTCAGCTGGCCCTCGGCCGTTGGTCGAGTCTGGCGCTGATCATTCAGTCCGTCCTTGCCGCCCTCAAGAAAGCGGGCAAGGGCATGGGTGTGACACTGGGTGAGGGGCACCATTTTAATGCGTTCCTCAATGGGTTGCTGGGGGAGTGGAGGGCCAGGTGCACTTCCATTCCCTCCTCACAGTGAGGTGTTGGTGACGGGTTTTAAGTACCTTTGACATGAAGATAACCATAGCCAGCCTCAACATCAACGGCAGCAGGGGGTCTCACCATAGACTTCACAATCTCTCTTTGTGGACGTGTACGCGCCCAGGCCCGGCGCGTTGCAAGCGCGCTTCTTTGAAGAAGTGTCCGCTCTCTTGAACTCCATCGACAGCGGCGAGTGCATCATCCTCCGGGGGGATTTTAACTGTACCCTCGAGGTGGGGGATCGCTCCGGTCCCCAGCGCGGCCAAACATCGGTGGAGAAGTTGAGGGAACTGATCAGCTCCCTCAACTTGGTGGACGCCTGGCAGAATCTCCATCCCGACTCCAGCGCCTTCACGTGGAGGTCTGGAGGAGGGGCCCAAATCGACCGCCTCTACTGTTTGCAGGCATACGTCTCCCACGTCTTGGAGGCCTCCATGCGGCTGGTGCCGTGCTCGGACCACCACTTGGTGTGGACGGAGTTCATTCCGCTCCACATGAGGGCGGGGTCCGCGTACTGGCACTTTAACAACCGGCTGCTGGAGGACGAGTGATTCCGGGACTCGTCCGTCGATTCTGGGCCGACTGGAGAAGGAAGCAGGGGGACTTCCCCTCCTTGAGGCTATGGTGGCATGTGGGCAAGACTCACATCCATATCTTCTGTCAGGAGTACGCGAAGGGGTCGACCAAGGGAAGCCGAGATCGGGCGCCTACAGAGGGAGGTGCTCAACTTGGAGTCCCACCTCGGTCATGCCGTCGTGGACCCGGCCCTGTGGTAGGCACACAAAGAGAAGAATGGTGCGCTGAGGGACCTGCAGCTCATAGGGTCCCGAGATGCGTACGTGAGGTCGCGGATCCAGATCCTGGAAGATCTGGACCGCGCCTCACCCTTCTTCTACTTGCTTGAAAAATGGCGGGGGGTCCGTAAGCAGCTCATTGAGCTGCTGGCCGACGACGGATTCTCCATCACGGATCAGAAGGGAATGGGCCTCCTGGTCCATGCTTATTACAGTGCGTTGTTCTCTCCGGATCCGTCGAGCGAGGACACGCACAGGGTTTTGTGGGAGGATCTGCTGCAGGTCAGCCCGGAGGGCGCCGAAGGATTGGACGCTCCGCTCACGTTGGCGAAGCTGACTGGCACCCTCCACCAGCTCTCGAGGGGCAAATCCCCGGGGCTGGACGGGCTGACCGTGGAGTTCCTCAGGGCGTTCTAGGACGTCCTGGGGGATGATTACGCGCGGGTCCTGGGGGAAAGCCTGGTGACCGGGGAGATGCCCCTCTCATGGCACAGGGCGGTCATCGTCCTGCTGTTGAAGAAGGGCGATCTCCGCCTGCTTAAAAACTGGCGTCCGGTCTCCCTCCTCAGCAGGGATTATAAGATCTTTGCCCGGGCTATGTCTACCCGCCTGGGCTCCATGCTGGCCCACATGATCCACCCCAACCAGTCCTACACGGTCCCGGGCCGGTCCATCCAGGACAGCATCCACTTAGTCCGGGACCTGATCCATCTTTCCCAGAGGACTGGTCAGTCTGTCGCCTTTCCCTCGATCAGGAGAAGGCGTTCGACAGGGTGGATCACGAATACCTTTTTGGGACTCTGCGCGTTTTCGGACTCGGGCCGCAGAGTGTCTAGTCAAGGTTAACGGGACCTTGACGGTGCCCCTTTGCTTTGGGAGAGGAGTGCGTCAGGGATGCCCCATCCGGCCAATTGTATACCACCTGCGTGGAGCCCTTCCTGTGCCTGCTTCGCAGGAGATTGACGGGATTGGCTCTGCGCGGGCCAGCCATGCGGGTCGTCCTCTCAGCGTACGCCGACGATGTGCTCCTCGCGGTCACAGATCCCGTTGACTTGCGCAGGATGCGCGACTGCCAGCAGACCTTTTCTGCCGCGTCCTCCGCGAGGATCAATTGGGAGAAATGTTCTGGACTCCTGGTGGGTCAGTGGCGGCTGGACTCCCTGCTGGAGGAGTTGACACCTTTTGCGTGGAGCACCACGCACCTCCTCTATCTGGGAGTGCACCTTAGCCCCGCTGAGGAAGCCTGGCCAGCAAACTGGCATGAGTTGGAGGCGAAAGTCACCACTCGGCTGGGGCGCTGGACAGGACTGCTCCGAGTGCTTTCCTGCAGGTGCCGAGCGCTGGTCATAAACCAACTGGTGGCCTCGATGCTGTGGTACCGGTTGGTCACTTTGGCCCCGCCCCCTGCATTCACCACCAAGATCCAGAAGAAACTCGTCGATTTCTTCTGGGGCAAGAGGAAACACTGGGTCTCTGCCGCGGTCCTGAGTCTCCCGATCGAGGAGGGCGGCCAGTCGCTGGTGTGCGTCCGCACCCAGGCTGCGACTCTCCGCCTTCGGACCCTGCAGAGATACCTGTACGTCGAGCGTCCTCCCAGATGGTGTGTGCTGGCGACGTATTTTTTCCGCCAGTGTTACTGCCTTCAAGACGACACGCAGCTCCCGGCGGAGTCCGTTAGCTGCGCCTCTCTGAGGGAGTTGCCTGTCTTTTACCGGGATCTATTCTGAGTCTGGAACATGGTCGCCTCCAGTCAGGGCGCTCCTCCGCCGGCGGAGGAGAGCGCCTCGGCTGTCCGGGCGGCCGACTCCGGGGATGGACTGGCGGGCGGAGGAGTAGCCGAAGCCCCCGGGATACCCTTCACTGCGGGTGGCGAGGGGGCTTGGGAGAGCGGAGTGCTCCCGGCTGAGCTGACCCCCACTCGGCCTGAACTGCTCATTGGACCCAGGCCCCGAACCCTTCCTCGGGAGCCGGTCCCGCGCAACCCGAGCTGGTTCTCGGAAATGCCCTGCGTGCCATTCCAATCGGCGCGGAGGGGTTTCCTGTAGGGGCTGCTCCTGCACACTCTTCACTTCCTCGCCTTCGTCAGCTGGCCGGACACACTCTGGCAGTCCGCGTTGCCATCTGGCGGCGAGGGGAAACCCCAATGGAGGTCTCTCTACGCGGGAGTCCTCTCTCTTTACATCGGGGACCAGGGGTGGAGTGTGTTGCACAGGGCAGTCCTGTGCAATAGACTTTTAAGTAGGTTCACGGACTCCCAGGCCGCCTGTACCTTCTGCGGTCTGGACGAGTCCGTGTTTCACGTATATATGGAGTGTGCGAGGTTGCAGTCCCTCTTTGAGTATTTGAAGGGGCTGCTCCTCAAGTTCTGGCTGCACTTCAGTCCCACGCTCCTGAACTTTGGGCACCTGGTGCGGAGGGGCGTAGGCCGAGAGGGGGATCTCCTCGTCGGTCTGCTCCTGGGCCTGTCCAAGGTGGCAATTCCCAGGTCCAGGCTTTGGGCCGTCAGGGGGTCTGTCCTCCCCGATTGCCTGCCCCTCTTCTGCGGTTACGTTTGCGCCCGGGTGTCCCTGGAGAAGGAGCATGCGGTGTCCGCCGGTACGCTTGAGGCCTTCCGTGACCGGTGGGCACCACAGGGACTGGAGTGCATTGTCGACGCCGAGAATTGCAATTTAATTTCAGTTTATTTTGTTTATTTATGTGTTTTTAATAGTTATTTTAAAAATATGTATATAAAGGGGGCCTGCCCCCTCGCCATAAAATATATAAAAAAAAGAAAAAAAAACAGGTTAGTTTACACTGTCCCATCAAACACTCCCAGGACAAGTACAGCACAGGGTTAGATACAGAAAAAACAGATAAGAAAAAACGGGATCGGCTGCTCTCTGATTGGGAAGCCTGAGTGCTGAATGCATCAACAAGGTGCAGCTGACAGTGCTGCAGTCAGTTGCTGGAGGTGCTGCTGGAGAGGGAGAGCTGAGGAGAGAACTGCAAAAACCTTTCAACAACTTTTGCTGCAGAGGAAAGACTTTGGAAAAAGGCTGTATTTCGAGGTGGGTGTCGAGCACTAGAGTTATATTCATCTGGACTGTTGGGAGAGGTTGGAGAGGCCAGAAGAATAAGGGGTGGGGGGCTGTACAATTCTGCAGGGAGCTGTGCAGTTGCACTAAAAATACAAGGAAGCTCCCTCCCCACCCCAATTGCCCAGCCTGGGTCAGTTGAAGCTGCCTGGCTAAGAAGAAAGCAAAAGACAGATGGTGCTTGGGCAGCTGTCAGCTGACCCAGGTGAAGACACCTCTCCCCAACCAGAAGAGCTTGTGAAGGACTGTTTTACTGAACTGTTGTCTGTCATATCACCTCGGTGAAGCAAGTCATCACTCCCAGCCTCCCTTTTCCTCTTCAGTATCCCTCTGCCTCTCCCCTCACTTATTATATATTTATTTACAAATGTTCTTGCTTTATTTGAAATCTGCAGGCCTACCGGTGGGGTGAGGTTTAGCTCTTGACCCATGGCAAGTCCATCTGTGCCAGTGGCGGGGCCCTCTAACACCTATGCGGCTGCAGTCTCTGTGGCTGCCCATGTGGCCCGGTCGCCATTCAAGCTGATCACCTCTAGTCATGGGGTGAAGAGCTATGCCCACCCCAACATGTCTATTGAGGCTTGCATAAAGGCGATGGCTGAGGTTGTGGGCCCCTCGGCCATTGTTGCAGCCTCGAAGATGTACGGGAAAGCTGTGTTCTTCCTGAAGACCGAGCGGGCGGTGTCCCTGGCCCTAAGTAAGGGGCTCACTGTGGGGGGGGGGGGGGGGGGGGGAACCTTCCTGCCGGTGGACTCTCTGGGGGCCACTGCACAGTGGATAATCTTGTCTAACGTCCCGCCCTTCATTCCCAGTGAGCTCCTCCTCCCCCACCTGCACCATCTGGGGGAGGTGAGGTCGGGGATCACCCCAGTCCCGCTCGGTCTTCAGGAAAACAGCCTCTGGCATGTGTATTCCTTCCGCCGCCAGCTATTTATGCAGCTGGTGCGGGAGGAGGTCTTGGAGGGCCACTTCAACGTGGAGTTCCAGGGGACGGCCTACCACGTCTTCTGGACCTTGGACTGGGCGCGGTGCCACGTTCGTAAGAACTGCCCCACCTCCCGGCTGCCAACTCCACCTTGGCAGTCTAGGGTGGCACCACAGCATCTCCTCCCACTCCCCCTACACCTACAGACACCACTCAGTCAGTTCCGGAGGCTGTGGCTTTCACGGCCTCCAGCAGGGAGGGGAGTGCCCGTCCAAGTGGAAGGCGTGTAGGAAAAATAAACATCGAGAGGCATGTTCCCTGGACCCCATGACACTACCCGAGCCTGAGCTCAGCCCAAAGCCCACTCCTAGGGAACCCACCTGCCCCAGGGCTGGACTCAGGTCCAGGGTAACTAAAAAAGAGGGTGCAGAGGCAGAGGCCTCTGATGACATGGAGGTCTCTGAGGCTCCGCACCCAAGTGAGAAAAAGAGGAAAAGGCACCCCTTCACAGAGGCAACACAGGGCCTATCTGTTGGAGGGGAGCTGTCTCCTTGTTTGGAACCCCAGGTTCCCCCTACCACCACCAACATCAAGGCTGCAAAGGTTCCGAAGAAGGGTCATTGACCCGAAACATTAACTCTGCTTCTCTTTTCACAGATGCTGCCAGACCTGCTGAGTGGTTCCAACATTTCTTGTTTTTATTTCAAGGCTGCAAAGCCTGGGCAGGAACTCGCTAGCCCTCAGGATGGAGGGGAGGGGGACGCCCCTGTACTTGCAGCCCCTCCTAAAGGAGCAGGTAGAGACCTGCTTGTGGTGGGGGAGCCTGGGGATGTTCCTGGAGAAGCCACCCATTCTGCCACTGGGTCGGGTGCCCTGAGTGGAGGGGAGGGCAAGGCCCCAAAGGGTCAGCCCTCACAGCCAAAATCCACTCCTGACCGTGATGTACCCGATTCAGTTACAGTTGAAAATGATGCCCCTTCTGTTGGACCTGTGGGTGCCTCCGGTCTTGGTTCTGGCTGGATTTCCGGAGTCAGGAACTTCCGTCTCCCCTGGACCGCTCATTACCCTGGGGATGGAGGTGGAGGGAGGTCCTGAACCACTGGCGCCCATAGGCTCCTGTTCCACAGTAGAACTCCTCCGCCATCAATCATGGGGGTTGGATCGTGACGGAGGCGGGACCAGCTGGCACGGCCGGGACATCCGCCCCGCTTTGTTTGGTGGGTGTGTTGGCCGCTGGCAGTGATGACCCGGAGGAGGATGGGGACTCGATGTGGGGAACGGAGAACGATCTTGATTCCATCACCAGTGAGGTGGTGGAGTCCCTCGTGCCTCCCACTGAGTCTCCGCTCATCCCCACGGCAGAACTCCAGGATTTCCTCGCAGCATGAAGGGGTTGCTGCAATAAAGTTCAGCTGGCCCTCGGCCGTTAGTCGAATCTGGGGCTGATCATCCGGTCCATCCGTGCTGCCCTCAAGAAAGCGGGCAAGGGCACGGGCATGAAACTGGTTGAGAGGCGCATTCCTCAATAGGTTGCTGGAGGAGTGGAAGGCCAGGTGCACTTCCACTCCCTCCTCACAATGAGGTGTTGGTGACGGGTTTCAGAGCACTTTTGACATGAAGATAACCATAGCCAGCCTCAACATCAAGGGCAGCAGGAGGTCTCACCACAGATTTCATAATCTCTCAGTCCTCAGGGAAGAGAGACATGCGGTTAGCATTCTGCAGGAAACCCACACCGTTCCGGGAGACAAAGCCACATGGCTCCTGGAATGGCAAGGTGGGGCCTACATGAGCCACCTTACCCCTATTTCTAGTGCGTTGGCTGTCTTGTTGGCCCCGACTTTTCAGCCAGAGATCTTGGGGGTCAAGGAGCTCGTGCCAGGCCGTTTGCTCCACCTCGCCATTTGCCTGGGTAGCGTGCCGCTCCACTTTGTGAACGTGTACACGCCCAGGCCCAGCGCGTTGTAAGTGCGCTTCTTTGAAGAAGCGTCTGCTCTCTTGAGCTCCATCGATAGCGGCAAGTGCATCATCCTCGGGGGGGCGATTTTAACTGCACCCTCGAGGTGGGGGATCACTCGGGTCCCCAGCGCGGCCAAGCGTCAGTGAAGTTGAGGGAACTGATCAGCTCCCTCAACTTGGTGGATGTCTGGCGGAATCTCCATCCCAAATCCAGTGCCTTCACATGGAGGTCTGGAGGAGGGGTGTCCCGAATCGACCACCTTGACTTTTCGCAGGCGTACGTCTCCCGCGCTCGGCGGCCTCCATGCGCCTGGTGCTGTGCTCGGACCACCACCTGGTGTGGGCGGAGTTCACTCCGCTCTGTACGTGGGCGGGGTCTGCCGACTGTCACTTTAACAACCAGCTGCTGGAGGACGAGTGATTCCGGGACTCGTTCTGTCGATTTTGGAGAAGGAAGCGGGGGGGATTCCCCTCCTTGAGGCTATGGTGGGATATGGGCAAGACTCATATCCGCGTCTTCTGTCAGGAATATGCAAAGGGGTCGACCAAGAGGCAGGAAGTCGAGATCGGGTGCCTAGAGAGGGAAGTGCTCGACTTGAAGTCCTGCGTCGGTCATGCCGTCGCGGACCCGGCCCTGTGGCAGGCATACAATGAAAGAAGAGCGCGCTATGGGACCTGTAGCTCATAGCGTCCCGAGGCATGTACATGTGGTCATGGATCCAGATCCTGGAAGATTTGGACCGCGCCTCACCCTTCTTCTACTCGCTGGAAAAATGTCGGGGGGTCCGTAAGCAGCTCGTTGAGCTGCTGGCCAACGACTGATCCTCCATCACGGATCCAGAGGAAATGGGCCTCCTGGTCCTTGCCTACTACAGTGCGTTGTTCTCTCCGGATCTGTCCAGCGAGGGTGCACGCAGAGTTTTGTGGGAGGACCTGCTGAAGGTCAGCCCGGAGGGCTCCGAAGGATTGATGGCTCTGCTCACATTGGCGAAGCTGACCAGTGCCCTCCACCAGCTCTCGAGGGGCAAATGGAGTTCCTCAGGATGCTCTGGGACGTCCTGGGGGACGATTACGCGCAGGTCCTGGGGGAAAGCCTGACGACCAGGGAGATGCCCCTCTCGTGGCGCAGGGCGGTCATCGTCCTGCTGCTGAAGAGGGGCGATCTCCGCCTGCTTAAAAACTGGCGTCCGGTCTCCCTCCTCAGCAGGGATTATAAGATCTTTGCTCGGGCTATGTCTACCCGCCTAGGCTCTGTGCAGGCCCACATGATCCACCCTGACCAGTCCTACACGGTCCCGGGCTGCTCCATCCAGGACAACATCCACCTGGTCCGGGACCTGATCAATCTTTCCCAGAGGACTGGTCTGTCGGTCTCCTTTCTCTCCCTCGATCAGGAGAAGGCGTTCGACAGGGTGGATCACGAATACCTATGCGGGACTCTGTGCCCATTCGGACCCGGGCCGCATTTTGTGGCCCGGGTCCGACTTTTATACCCCTCCGCAGAGTGTCTAGTCAAGGTTAACGGGTCCTTGACGGCGCCCCTTCACTTTGGGAGAGGAGTGCATCCGGGATGCCCCATGTCCGGCAAATTGTATACCATCTGCGTGGAGCCGTTCCTGTGCCTGATTCACAGGAGGTTGATGGGATTGGTTCTGCGCGGGCCGGCTATGCGGGTCATCCCCTCGGCTATGCCGATGACGTGCTCCTCGCGGTCATAGATCCCGTTGACTTGCGGAGGATGCACGAGTGCCAGCAGACCTTTTCTGCCGCGTCCTCCGCGAGGATCAATTGGGAGAAATGTTCCGGACTCCTGGTGGGTCAGCGGCGGGTGGACTCCCTGCCAGAGGAGTTAATACCTTTTGTGTGGAGCACCACGCACCTCCTCTATCAGGAAGTCTACCTCAGCCCTCTGAGAAAGCCGGGCCAGCAAACTGGTAGGAGTTGGAGGTGAAAGTTACCACTCAGCTGGATCAATCTGGTGAAGCACCACGTTGGTGTACAGGACTGCTCCGGGTGCTTTCCTATAGGGGCCACGCGCTGGTCATAATCCAACTGGTGGCCTTTATGCTGTGGTACGGGTTGGTTACTTTGGCCCCACCCCCTGCATTTGCTACCAAGATCCAGAAGAAGCTGGGTGATTTCTTCTGGGGCAAGTGGAAACACTGGGTCTTTGCTGCAGTCCTGAGTCTCCTGATTGAGGAGGGTGGCCAGTCGCTGGTATGCGCCCGCACCCAGGCTGCGACTCTCCACCTTCGGACCCTGCAGAGATACCTGTACGTCGAGCGTCCTCCCAGTTAGTGTGCGCTGGTGACGTATTTTTTCCGCCAGTGTCACTGCCTTCAAGATGACACGCAGCACCCGGCCCCTCTGAGGGAGTTGCCTGTCTTTTACTGGGATCTATTCAACGTCTGGAATGTGGTCACATCCAGCTCCCCTGCCAGCGGAGGAGAGTACCTCAGTTGTCCAGGCGGCCGGCTCTGGGGAGGGTGGAGGGTTAGCCGAAGCCGCCGGGATGCCCCTCAATACAGCTAACGAGGGTGCTCGGGGGTGTGGATCGTACCCGGCCGAGCTGACCCCCACTCGGCCGGAACTGCTCATTGGACCCAAGCCCCGAAACCCTCCTCAGGAGCCAACCCGCACAACCTGAGCTGCCTCTCGGAAATGCCCTCCGTGCCATTCCACACGGCACGGAGGGGTTTCCTGTATGGGCTGCTCCTGCACACTCTCCACTTCCTTGCCCTCGTCTGCCACCCAGACACACCATGGCGGTCCATGTTGCCATCTGGCGGTGAGGGGAATCCCCGGTGGAGATCTCTTTATGCGGGAGTCCTCCCCCTTTACATCTGGGTCCTGGGGTGGAGAGTGCTGCACAGGGCAGTCCTGTGCAATAGGCTTTTAAGTCAGCTCACAGACTCCCAGGCCGCCTGTAATTTCTGCGTATAAAAGTCAGACCTGGGCCCGAGTCTGAATGTGCGCAGAGTCCCTAAAAGATATTAGTTATCCATCCTGTTGAACACCTTCTCCTGATCAAGGGAGAGAAAGGCGACCGACAGACCAGTCCTGTGGGAAAGATGGATCAGGTCCCAGACCAGGTGGATGTTGTCCTGGATGGACCAGCCCAGGACCGTGTAGGACTGGTCAGGGTGGATCATGTGGGCCATGTATATATGGAGTGTGTGAGGTTGCAGCCCCTATTTGAGTATTTGAAGGGGCTGCTCCTCAAGTTTTGGTTACACTTCAGCCCCACGCTCCTGATCTTTGGGCACCCGGTAGGGAGGGGGGTGGGCTGGGAGGAGGAACTCCTCGTCGGTCTGCTGCTGGGCCTGGCCAAGGTGGCAATTCACAGGACCAGGCTGCAGGTCATCGGGGGGGGGGGATCAGTCCACCTTGATTGCCTGCCCCTCTTCCGAGGTTATGTTAGCGCCTGGGCGTCCCTGGAGAAGGAGCATGCAGTGTCCGCTGGTTTGCTTGAGGCCTTCTGCAACCGGTGGGCACCGCTGGGACTGGAGTGCATTTTTGATTCAGACAATGCTGTTTTAATTTGAATTTTTGTTTTATTTATCTGTTTTTAATAAAGTTATTTAAAAATGTATGTAACGGGGGCCTGGGGAGTAACGACCACCTCAACAAAAATAAATAGAAAGGGCCTGGGGTATAAAGGCCACCTTATTTAAAAAAAGGGTGAAAGAAAACAAGTTAGATACAGAGTAAAGCTCCCTCTATAGAAAAAAACATGTATTAGTTACAGAGTAAAGCAGATAGAGAAAGTAAACTATAATCTGATCTGTTTGGAATGTGTCTGAATGGTTGCTAATCCTCTTGTTTAACTCTCTGATTGAATGATTGAGTTCTTTCATTTTGTCACAATAGCTAAACTCCCAGACGTGATCAAAGCTCTCAGCCTTGGACTGAAATGGTCTCAAACAGTGAGCAGAATAAACTTGAGCCGAAAATAGGGAGATATGTGCTAGTGTAGTGATGTGCAGAGCTCATTTCTCGATAATGTGTCTGTTTCGCACTGAACTCTACTCTCAGCACACCTGGAGATTCATACCTTTTACATGACTCATGTCAGCTTGCAAGAGATCAACTCAGACAGAAAGAATGCTTCGCTGCTCCGAGTATACTGTGCGCGTGTCAGTACGTGTAGTGCAATAAATATCTGAACACTGAGCATTCACACAATACTCTATCTCTGGGGAGATACAACCACTAATGTGTTTGGCCATTTTCATGTAATTCATCAGTCACACCCCCAACTCAAAAAGGAAATGTTATACCCATTAAAGCAAACTGCCACGCCCTTACATCATCTGTGAGACTGCATGGTGCCCAGTGCTGACCATAGGATCCATCTCTTCTCTGCTCTGCCTCCAGTGGTTGAATATTTATTTTGTGCCTCAGTGACCAGAACCAGACCCTGTACTCAAGGTATATTCATATCAGAGCCCATGTTGACCAGAACTTCCCCTGATTGATATCAGCCTATTGGCTTGATTGATTGCTGCTCTGTACTGATTGGACATTTTGAGTTGCTGCTCTGCATTGATTGGACATTTTGAGTTGCTGCTCTGCATTGATTGGACATGTTGAGTTGCTGCTCTGTACTGATTGGACATTTTGAGTTGCTGCTCTGCATTGATTGGACATGTTGAGTTGCTGCTCTGTACTGATTGGACATGTTGAGTTGCTCATGGTAGACGCCTCGATATTAGAGTACGTCCAAGCTGTAAATGATTTCATCGTCTTCTGTGGGTCCTCTCATGACTGAGGAGTCCAATGCAGGATCAGCATGGACAACTACAGAACTGGCAGTTCATACTGTCATTGTTAGTGCCTGGGGGAGCTCTGTAGCTATAACACTTCTGGCCTTCCTCTGGGCACGTCGGTTGTTTTGAGTTTGGCGCAGATGGTCCTTGAAACGTGCTGAACCAGATTTCAGTGCTTATCACTATGGGCCAGTCGGCTGCACTGTTTTCCCAAGAGAGGTGATCTGAAATGCACAAGTTTGTAAGGCTCCTTTTTAGGGTGTCCTTGTATCTTTTGTACTGACCACCTTGATGTTGTTTTCCCTGAGACAGTTCCCCATAGAAGATCTGCTTGGGGATTCTGTAATCAGCCTTGCGGGAGACATGGCCTAACCACTTAAGTTGAATTTTTTGGAGGGTGGTTTCCACCCTGTTGAGGCCAGCACAATGGAGGACCTCGTTGTTTGTGATTTTGTCCTGCCATCGAATTCTCACGATGGACCTCAGGTATCTTTGGTGGAAGTGTTCCAGAACTTTGAAGTGATGCCTATAGCAGACCCATGATTCTGCACCCTACAGCAGCGTGGTAAGGACAATGACCTGGTAGAGTTTGTTTTTAGTCTTTGGCTTAATGCTGTGCTGCTTCCAGACACGTTCATGGAGTTGGCCATAGGCAGAACTTACTTTCAGAATGCATGCACAATATCTTCATCAATAGTGGAATCCCTAGAGAGCACACTACCAAGGTAAGCAAATTCTTCTACAGCCTTGAGACCAGTGCCATCAACCAGTGCCAGTGGCTGGTGCTTCATAGTGTCTGCTTGGCGCTGGTTGAAATATAATCTCGGTCTTGGAGACACTGATTGAGACCAAAGATTTTGGCAGCACTTGAGAATTTGTTTGCCATAGTCTGGATGTCTTCCTTGTTGTGGGCAGCTCAGGATCAGTCTTCTGCATCCAGAAGCTCTCTGAGTACTGCCTCAGTGACTTTGGTGGAGGCAGGCAGTCTGGAGAGATTAAAGAACTTCCCTTATCGAAACCTAATGTTGATGCCTGCAGGCATGTCTCTCATGGCTTCCTTAAACATTGCAGCAAAGAGATTGAAGAGTTGGACAGCCATTACACATGCTTGCTTTATGCTGCTGGTTACTGTAAAGGCATTGGACATCTCACCACAGGCACAAACATATTGACTGAGATCTTGTAGAGGCATTGGGGCTTCCAGGGCCGGGCGAAAAGGCGGGGGGAATCCTGCGTTGGCCTTTCCACGCAATCCCACCCCCTGGTGCAGTTATCCATTGCTTGGAGGTGAAGTTTCCGACACCGGGATCTCCATCCCTTTAAAGATGAGGATCCCGCATCCAAGGCCTGCTGGCCAATCACAGGGTTGTAGTGGCCACTGCTGCTACTGCAGAGGCCTTGGACCCAGGCCCAGCATTAGAACCCCGTACTTCAGGTAAGTGAGGTGGGGTCGCCAGGGCCAGTACGGAAGGCCTCGGTGAAGGGTTTGGGAGGGGTGGGCGTGAATTCCAGTGGGAGGAGGATACTTGGAGGTTGAGGTTTTGCCAATGGGGATCCTCCATGTAAGCCACAGATTGGTAAGATCCCAGTGGCAGTGGGAAGAGGCCCTTAAGTGGCCGTAAATAGGCCACTTAAGGGCCTCAATTGGTCTCTGGGCAGGAAGTCTGTTGTTGGTCTGTCCCATTGCAGGCAAAATTGCTTAACAACGGGGTGATGACGGGCCCTCAGCCCCCCACCAATCATCGCAATTCTATGTGCCCGTCTGCCTCCGACCATGCCATCATGCAGTAGGCGCAGGACTTTGATAAACTTGTTCAGACATCCTAGCTTGGAGAGCAAGTACCATAGACCATGTCAACTCACACTGTCCAAAGCTGTAGTTCGGTCTATGAACAGCATATATAGATCCTGATGTTGCTCTCTGGAACGTTCTTGTAGTTGTCTTGTTACAAGCACCATATCGGCTGTCCCAAATTTAGCCCTAAAACCACACTGTGATTCCGGGAGTACATCATCTATGAGGATGCCTAGTGGACGGTTTCATAGGACCATTGTGAAATCTCTCCTGTGATTGAGAGAAGGCATATTCCTCGGAAGCTACCATATATATTTATGGATCCTTTCCACTTCCAGATGCTGACTATGTTGGCATCCTTGAGTTCCTGTGGAACTTTTTCCTGATCCCAGATACTCTTGAAGAAGCCCTGTACTAATACACTTCCAAATCACTGCTGGAATGCTGTCTGGGCCTGGGTCTTTGCTTGTTTGGTTGAGTTGATTGCTTTTATCACCTCTTCAGTGGAAGGAAGAAAAGGCCGGCCTTCTTTCTCAGGCAACAGCTCAATTTGATGCAAAGAATCTGCTGAGATGTGGGAGTTGCTGTTGTTAAGCTTGGCAACGTGCTCATGCCACCTTTCCATTACAGTTGCCTTAGCAGTGATTAGTTCAATTCCATCGATTGTTAGGTTAGGAACAATGGTTGTGGTGGGTGGGCCATTTACAGTCTTCAGCACATTGTAAAAACCCGGATTGTGCCTCTCAGTTAGATGTTGCAGCTCATCGGCTTTTGCATTCCACCAGTTGTTCTGCATGTCTCTTACAGCACACTGGAGCTTCAGTTTAGCATTTTTATAGGCTACCCCGCATTGTTAGGACATGTTGAGTGTTGCGTTGCTCTGCTTTCATAGAGCTATAGAATATTTACAGTGCAGGAGAAGGCCGTTCGGCCTGTCGGATCTGTGCTGGCTCTCTGCAAAAGGAGCTCAACTAGTCCCACACCCTACCCTTTCCTCGTAGCCCTGCAATTTTTACTCTTTATGTGCTTTTGAAAGCCACGTTTGAATCTGCCTCTCCCACACTCTCAGGCAGTGCATTCCAGATCCTAACCACTCGCTACGTAAAAAATGTTATCATCATGTTGCTGCTGGTTCCCCTGCCAATCACCTTAAATTGGTGCCCTCTGGTTCTCGACCCTTCCACCTCTATCTACTCTGTCCGGACCCCTCGTGATTTTGAACATCTCTATCAAATCTCCTCTCAACCTTCTCTTCTCCAAGCAGAATAACACCAGCTTTTCCAATCTATTCAGGTAATTGAAGTCCCTCATCTCTAGAACCATTAGAATAAATCTTTTCTGCATTCTTGCTAAAGCCTTCACATCCTTCCTAAAGTGTGGTGCCCAGAATTGGACACAATACTCCAGTTGAGGCTGAACCAATGTTTTATAAAGATTCACCATAACTTCCTTGCTTTTTACTCTATGCCTCTATTTATAAAGCCCAGGATCTCGTATGCCTTTTTAACCACTTTCTCAACCCACCCTGCCACCTTCAATAATTTGTGTACATATACCCCTAGGTCTGTCCATTTCTGCACCCCATTTAGAACTGTACCCTTTATTTTATATTGCCTCTCCTCGTAGTTGCCACCAAAATGCATCACTTCACACTTCTCTGCATTAAATTTATCTGCCATGTCTGCCCATTCCACCAGCCTGTCTATGTCCTCTTGAAGTCTATCACTATCCTCCTCACAGTTCATAATACTTCTGAATTTTGTGTCATCTGCAAATTTTGATATTGTGCCCTGTGCACCCAAGTCTAGGTCATTAATATAGACCAAGAAAAGCAGTGATCCTAGTACAGACCCCTGGAGAACCTCACTTTTCTCTAGTCTGAAAAAACTACTACTCTGTTTCCTGTCACTCAGCCAATTTTGTATCCATGCTAACACTTTCCTTTTTATTCCATAGGCTTTAACTTTGCTGACAAACTGGTTATGTGGCACTTTATCAAATGCTTTTTGGAAGTCCATATACACCTCATCAACTGCATCATCCTCATCAACCCTCGCTGTTACCTCATTCAAAAACTCCGTCAAGTTATTTAAATATGATTTGCCTTTAAAAAATCTTCACTGGCTTTCCCTAATGAATCTGCACTTGTCCATGTGACTGTTAATTTGTCCCAGATTATCATTTCTAAAAGCTTTCTCATCATCGATATTAAACTGATTGGCCTGTTGTTGCTGGGTTCATCCTTTTTTGAATAAGGATACCACATTTCCAAGTCTCCAGTCCTCTGGTATCACACTTGTATCTAATAAGCATCCTCAGATACATCCCTAACAGCCCTGGTAACTTATCAGCTTATATACATCCAACCTTTCTAATGCCTCCTCTTTATCAAATTTTATTCCATTCTGTGTCTCAACTAACCCCTCATTCACTAATGATTGGACATGTTGAGTTGTTCTGCATTGCGTGAACATGTTGAGTGTGGTAGGAAAGAAAGCAGGTGGACTGAGTGGTGAAGGATGCTAGACAATGATGGTCATGTCTGATCGAGATGTTGGTGTAGAGAGGCCATGAGAGAGGGCAGAGTGATGAGCAGTCGCTCAGCGCAGAGGCAGAGGGAGGAAAGAACAGAGGAAGTTGGAAGTGGGCTGGGCCTGTGGTATAGGATGACAATACATCCCTGTTTTCCAGGAACAGTCCCTGGATGAAGTGCTGTGTTCCTAGAACATGTTCCTAGAAGAGTCCCCGGTTCACAAAATTTGTCCCCGGACACTCTACATTTACATTTCTCATGTTGCTATGTGTCCAATGGATAAGTGAGGTACAGCACAGAGTATTTCAATAAAGGTGTCTGCGAAATGTCTTAAAATAACAATAATAAACGTGTCACAGAAAAATATCTAGAATGTTTCTACTATCATTATTACTATTGGCTATAGATAGATGGTATAGCACTACTGCAGTTGCCATAGACACAATGTTGACTGATTTTTTTTCCATTCATGGGATGTGGGTGTCGCTGGCAAGGCCAGCATTTATTGCCCACCCTAATTGCCCTAGATAAGGTGGTGGTGAGCTGCCTTCTTGAACCGCTGCAATCCATGTGGGGTAAGTACGCCCACAGTGCTGTTAGGAAGGGAGTTCCAGGATTTTGCTCCAGCAACAGTGAAGGAACGACGATATATTTCCAAGTCAGGATGGTGCATGACATGGAGGTGAACTTGCAGGTGATGGTGTTCCCATGCGTCTGCAGCCCTTGTCTTTCTAACCCTACGCTGTTTGGGATCGTCTTCTCACTGTTGTTCTCTCACGCGTTTAAGTCTTCAGAAGAAGGAATTTTCCTCCACACAAGATCAGATGGCAGGTTGTTCAACCTTGCTCGTCTAAGAGCGAAGACCAAAGTACGGAAAGTCCTCATCAGGGAACTCCTCTTTGCTGACGATGCTGCATTAACATCCCACACAAAAGAGTGTCTGCAGAGTCTCATCGACAGGATTGCGGCTGCCTGCAACGCATTTGGCCTAACCATCAGCCTCAAGAAAATGAACATCATGGGACAGGACGTCAGAAATGCTCCATCCATCAATATCAGCGACCACACTCTGGAAATTGTTCAAGAGTTCACCTACCTGGGCTCAACCACCACCAGCAGGCAGGTGCTGCTATGTCCAGACTGGCCGAAAGGGTATGGGAAAATGAAGCACTGACACGGAACACAAAGGTCCGAGTGTTTCAAGCCTGTGTCCTCAATACCTTGCTCTATGACAGCGAGGCCTGGACAACGTATGTCAGCCAAGAGCGATGTCTCAACACATTCCATCTTCGCTGTCTCCGGAGAATCCTTGGCATCAGGTGGCAGGACTGTATCTCAAACAAAGAAGTCCTTGAGGCGGCCAACATCCCCAGCATATACACCCTACTAAGCCAGCGGCGCTTGAGATGGCTTGGCCATGTGAGCCGCATGGAAGATGGCAGGATCCCCAAGGACACATTGTACAGCGAGCTTGTCACTGGTATCAGACCCACCGGCCGTCTATGTCTCCACTTTAAAGACGTTTGCAAACGCAACATGAAAGTCTTGTGACATTGACCACAAGTTGTGGGAGTCAGTTGCCAGTGATCACCAGAGCTGAGGGATAGCCATAAAGGTGGGGCTAAAGAGAAGCGAGTCGAACAGACCCAGCAGTTGATAGGAAAAAAGACAGCAGTGTAAGGAGAGAGCCAACTGTGTAACAGCCCAGACAACCAACATTATCTGCAGCGCCTGTGGAAGAGTCTGTCACTCTAGAATTGGCCTTTATAGCCACTCCAGGCACTGCTCCACAAACCACAGACCACCTCTAGGCGCTTCCCCATTGTCTCTCGAGACAAGGAGGCCAAAAGGAAAGGAATTGTGTGGCACTACTACCATGCTAAATGGGATAGATTCAGAATAGATCTAGCAACTCAAAACTGGGTCTCCATGAGGCGATGTGGGCCATCAGCAGCAGCAGCAGAATTATATTCCACCATAACCTGTAACCTCATGGCCCAGCATATCCATCACTCTACTATTACCATCAATCCTGGTTCAATAAAGAGTGTAAGAGAGCATGCCGGGAGCATGAGATGCCAACCTGGTGAAGCTACAACACAGAACTACATGCATGTTAAACAGTGCAAGCAGCATGTGATAGACAGAGCTAAGTAATCTCACAACCAACGAATCAGGTCAAAGCTCTGCAGTCCTGCCACATCCCAGCTCCATGAACATTCCCATTCTCAATGATGATAAAGCCTGGCTGGTGAGTGCAAAAGACATAACATTTGCAACCGTCTTCAGCCAGAAGTATCAGAGTGGATGATCCATCTTGGCCTCCTGTTGAGGTCCACGGACCAGTCTTCAGCCAATTCAATTCATTCTGTAAGATACCAACAAATGGCTGAAGGAGCTGGACACAACAAAGGCTATGGGCTCTGACAACGTCCTGGCTGTAGTGTTGAAGATTTGTGCTCCCGAACTCACTACATCTCTAGCCAAGCTGTTTCAGTACAGCTTGTTACGACCAGGTGAGGAAGGGGTCTCAGGATCCCCTTTCACCTCTTCTCTGGTTTGACCGCAATAGAGTTTATCCTTTTTAACACAGTGATTTAACTTACCACTTCAGTGAGCAGTTGCTCCTGTTCCTCTAATACAATTGCAAATGAACCAATCAGACAGGTTTTCTTAAGTTTAAACAAGTTAGATGCAAGTTTATTAACCTTATCACTCTAAACCAGTTAAAATTACTAAAGTACACTACGCATCCACGCCCACACTCACAGAAGAGACACACACACACACGCACACACACACACAAATAGATTACAGAGGGAAAACCAGAGTTTGAAATAAATGGAATCTCAGTCCCAGAGTCCTCAGTTGAAATTGTAGCCCTGAAGTCTTCGCTAGGTCACATACATGGTTTGGGCTTGCTTCTCAGGTTCCAAAGGCAGAAGAGGGGCTTTATCCTTGTCCCCTAGTTGCTGGCTGTGCTGGGCTGTAGGTTTGAAGCTTAGTAATTGCAGCCAAGGCTTCTCTGGGTCTTTACTGGAGAGGGGAGAGAGGAGAGAGATGTTCCCTTGCTGGATCTCAGTTACTGTCTGCCTTCTGAGTCACCACTCACAAATTTCTAGAGTGGCCCAAGCAGTCACATGACATGACCACCTCTTTGTGTTTGAATGAGAATTTTCTGGAATGGTCTCTCTCTGGCTGTGACTCACCTGGGAGGGGAGCGGAGCAGCAGAAATTGGACCTGGGAGGAAGCAAACCCAAGCGGGAGCTATAAAATCAAGACCGGGGCTCGAGGCCCTTACTCACCTGGGAGCGGAGCAGTAGGCAGCAGTCTCTCTCTCTCTCTGGCTGTGTCGGCGCGCACTGAGATCAAAAAAACTTAGTGACATCACGGGAAATCTGTAAGCTGATTGGTTGCCTCCACGGTACAGAGGAAGAAGCTGATTGGCAAGTAATTGTCCTGAGAAGGGCAGCGGTGGCGGGACATAAAAACTGACAGCATAGAGCCCCTTCTACCTGTCTCTACCTGTCAGAGCCGAAGTGTAATGTCACAGGAAAACAGATAGGTGATTGGTGGGTATCTCTTCCGTATCTATTTTTGGCCAAGTGGTTTAAATCAAGAGACGTTGTTACAGATGAAGAGTACAGTTAAGAAATTCACTTCTAAAATATTTAACATCCAAATTAATCAATTAAATAGAATAGAGATGGCTGGGCAGGCTATGCGTTGCAGCTGTGGTATGTGGGAGCTGGTGGATGCTGGTGCGATCCACGGTGACCACATCTGCAGCAAGTGTTGGCTGCTCGAGGACCTTCGGCTCAGAGTTGATGAGCTGGAGTCCGAGCTGTGGACACTGCGACACATCAGGGAGGGGAGTTTCAGGAGATAGTCACACCCCTTAGATTAATTACATCAAATTTGGACCATAGTCAGAGACAGGAGGGTGTGACTGCGAGTGAGGCAGGTATGGGGATCCCATTTTGCCTCAGTTTTCACGGTGGAGGACCCTAGTACCATCCCAATAGTAACAGGAAATGCAGAGGTCATAAAAAGAGAGGAACTTAGAACAATCATCATCACCAGGTAAAAAGTATTGAGCGAACTATTAGGATTGAAGGCAGACAAGTCTCCAGGTCCTGATGGCCTACATCCTCGGGTCTTAAAGGAAGTGGCAGCAGACATAGTGGATCCATTGGTTATAATATTACAAAATTCCCTGGATGCTGGAAAGGTTCCAGTGGATTGGAAAAAAGCTAATATAACGCCCTTATTCAAAAAGGGAGGGAGGCAAAAAGTAGGAAACTACAGACCAGTTAGTTTAACATCTGTCGTTGGGAAATTGTTGGAATCCATTATTAAGGAAGTAATAACAGGACATTTAGAAAGTTAAAATGCAATCCATCAGAGTCAGCATGGTTTTACGAAGGGTAAATCCTGTTTGACTAATTTGCTAGAGTTCTTCGAAGCTGTAACAAGCAAAGTGGATAATGGGGATCCTGTAGATGTAGTATATCTGGACTTCCAGAAGGCATTTGATAAGGTGCCGCACAAAAGGTTAATACACAAGGTAAGATCACATGGGGTTAGGGGAAATTTATTAGCTTGGATAGAGGATTGGCTAACCAACAGAAAACAGAGAGTCGGGATAAATGGGTCTTTTTCTGGTTGGCAAGATGTAACTAATGGGGTGCCACAGGGTTCGGTCCCTGGGCCCCAACTATTTACAATCTATATTAATGACTTGGATGCAGGGATAGAAGGTACTATAGCCAAATTTGCAGATGACACTAAAATAGGTAGGATAGTAAATCGCAATAAAGAAATAAGAAATTTACAAATGGATATGGATAGGTTAGATGAATGGGCCAAAATTTGGCAGATGGAGTTTAACGTGGATAAGTGTGAGGTTATCCATTTTGGTCAGGAGAATAGAAAGACAAGTTATTATCTAAATGGAGAGAAACTTCTGAATACTTTGGTGCAGAGGGTGTCCTCGTGCATGAATCGCAGAAAGCTAGTATGCAGGTACAGCGGGTAATAAGGAAGGCAAATGGAATTTTGGCATTTATTGCTAAAGGAATAGAGTATAAAAGTAGGGAAGTTTTGCTGCAACTGTACACGGCATTAGTGAAACTGCACCTGGAGTACTGTGTACAGTTTTTGTCCCGTTACTTGAGGAGGGATGTAGTTGCATTGGAGGCAATAAATATGATCCAGAATTTAGCTTTGGAGGAGCCTCAGCCAGTGCCCTTATCCAATAGGTACGAGGTTCTTGCTCCCAGTGTGGACGAGAGCACAGACTGCAGGGAGGATGAACGAACTGACCACAGCACTGTGGTTTAAAGCGCCATTCAAGTAGGGGGAGAAAAGAGAAATGTAGTAGTAATAGGGGATAGCATAGTTAGGGGAATAGATAGTGTTCTTTGCAGCCAAGACAGGGAGTCCTGAAGGCTGTGTTGCCTACCTGGTGCCAAGGTTAAGGACATCTCTTCTGGTCTGGAGAGGAACTTGCAGTGGGAGGGGAAGGATCCAGTTGTCGTGGTCCATGTAGGTACCAACGACATAGGTAGGACTAGGAAAGAGGTTCTGCTGAGGGACTATGAGCAGCTTGGGACTAAAGTAAAAAACAGAACCACAAAGGTAATAATCTCCGGATTACTACCTGAGCTACGTGAAAATTGGTGTAGGGTAAATTAGATTAGAGAGGTAAACGTGTGGCTCAAAGATTGGTGTGGGAGAAATGGGTTCTGATTCATGGGGCACTGGCACCAGTACTGGGGAAGGAGAGAGCTGTACCATTGGGGCAGGCTTCATCTGAACCATGCTGGGACCAGTGTCCTGGCGAATTGTATAACTAGGGTTGTAGATAGGACTTTAAACTAATTAGTGGGGGGGTGGGAGGGGGAGTGTTCAATTAAAGGGAAGTTTAAAAAATCAAAAAGAAACGAGAGAGCAGAGGTGCAGGGTAGTGAAGAGGCGAACGGTAATCAAAGTGTCACAGGAAGGGGCAGAAAATATAAGCAGAAGAGTGCAGCAGAAATTAGAACCAGAATGAGTAATAATGGTAAAAAGTCAAAGCTTAAGGCTCTTTATCTGAATGCACACAGCATTTGTAACAAGATAGATGAGTTGACGGCACAAATAGAAATTAATGAGTATGACTTGATAACTATTACAGAGACGTGGTTGCAGGGTGAACAAGACTGGGAACTCGATATTCAAGGGAATTAGACGTTCCGGAAATATAGGCAAAAAGGAAAAGGAGGTGGGGTAGCTTTGTTTTCATTTTAGAGATACAGCACTGAAACAGGCCCTTCGGCCCACTGAGTCTGTGCCAACCAACAACCACCCATTTATACTAATCCTACATTAATCCTATATTCCCTACCACATCCCCACCATTCTTCTACCTACACTAGGGGAAATTTGCAATGGCCAATTTACTTATCAATCTGCAAGTCTTTGGCTGTGGGAGGAAACCGGAGCACCTGGCAGAAACCCACACAGTCACAGGGAGAACTTGCAAACTCCGCACAGGCAGTACCCAGAACTGAACCCGGGTCGCTGCAGTTGTGAGGCTGCGGTGCTAACCACTGCACCACTGTGCCGCCCGGAATAAAGGAAGGTATCAGTGCGGTGGTAAGTAGTGATATAGGCGCAATAGCTCGTGATGTGGAATCAGCCTGGGTGGAAATAAGGAATAGCAAGAGGAAGAAGTCACGGCTGGGCATCATCTATAGGCCCCTGAAGCGTTGCCTCGCTGCAGGACAAAGTATAAATTGGGAAATAACGGAGGCGTGTAAGAAGGGTGCTACAATTGTCATGGTGATTTTAATCTGCATATTGACTGGACAAATCAGATTGGCAGAGATAACATGGAAGACGAATTTGTAGAGTGCATCAGGGATTGTTACTTAGAGCAATACAATGCAGAACCTACCCGGGAACAGGCTATTTTAGATCTAGTAATGTGTAATGAGGTAGGATTAAGAAGAGATATCATAGTTAAAGATCCACAGACTAAGCGGAAGGTCAGTGGATGAGCAGTGGCAGACATTTAAGCAGATATTTCACAACGCTCAGCAAAAATTTATCCTGGTCAAAAAGAAGGACTTGATGAGAAGGATGACCCACCCGTGGTTAACAAAGGCGGTCAAGGAGATTATCCAATCAAAAACTAAGGCATACAAAGCAGCGAAAACTAGTGGTAGGCCAGAGGATTGGGAATTTTTAAGGAACCAGCAGCGGAAAAATAAAAAGCTAACAAAGAGGGAAAAAATTGATTATGAAAGTAAATTGGCAAGAAATATAAAAACAAACAGCAAGAGCTTCTACAGGTGTAAAAAAAGAGAGTAGCTAAAGTGAGCGTAGGACTCTTGGAGGATGTGACTGGAGAATTGATAACAGGGAACACGGAAATGGCAGATAATTTAAACCAATATTTTGCATTGGCCTTCACGGTGGAGGACACTATAAACATTCCACAGATATCAGATAAGCAAGGAGCTGATGGGAAGAAAGATCTTGTAACAGTATATATCACGAGGGACAAAGTATTTGACAAACTAATGGGACTAAAGGCAGTCAAGTCGCCGGGACCTGATGGCCTGCATCCAAGGGTTTTAAAGGAAGTGGCTGCAGAGATAGTGGAGGCATTGATCAAAATATTTCAGAACTCACTGGATTCCGGGAGGGTCCCAATGGATTGGAAAACCGCTAATGTGACGCCCCTGTTCAAGAAGGGAGGGAAAGAAAAAGCAGGAAACTATAGGCCAGTCAGCCTAACATCGGTTCAATGGGAAAATGCTAGAGTCCATTATTAAGGAAGAAATAGCAGGACATTTAGAAAAGCTTAACACAATCAAACAGAGTCAACATGGTTTTGTGAAAGGGAAATCTTGTTTGACAAATTTGCTAGAGTTCTTTGAGGATATAACAAGCAGAGTTGATAAAGGGGAACCGGTAGATGTAGTGTATTTGGATTTCCAGAAGACATTCGATAAGGTGCCACATAAAAGATTATTGCACAAGATAGGAACTCACAGTATTGGGGGTAATGTATTAGCATGGATTGAGGATTGGTTAACACACAGAAGACAGAGAGTCGGGATTAATGGGTCTTTTTCAGGTTGGAAAGACATAACTAGTGAAGTGCCATAAGGATCAGTCCTAGGGCCTTAATTATTTCCGATCTATATTAATGACTTGGAGGAGGGGCAGAGTGTAATATATCCAAATTTGCTGATGATACAAAAATAGGTGGGAGGGCATGTTGTGATGAGGACATAAGGAATCTGCAAGGGGATATAGATAGGTTGAGTGAGTGGGCATAAACTTGGCAGATGGAGTTTAATGTAGGAAAGTGTGAAGTCATGCACTTTGGTAGGAAGAATCAAAAGGCAGACTTAAATGGAGAGAGACTTCAAAAAAGTGCAGCACAGAGGGATCTGGGTGTTCTTGTGTATGAAACACAAAATGTTAGTATGCAGGTGCAGCAAGTAATTAAGAAGGCAAATGGAATTTTGACCTTTACTGCTAGGGGGGATGGAGTTTAAAAATAGGGAAGTCTTGTTACAACTGTACAGGGTGTTGGTGAGGCCGCACCTGGAGTACTGCATACAGTTTTGGTCCCCGTATTTAAGAAAGGATATACTAGCATTGGAGGCAGTTCAAAAGAGATTCACTAGGCTGATTCCTGGGATGAAGGGGTTGACTTATCAAGAATGACTAAACAAGTTAGGCCTTTATTCATTAGAGTTTAGAAGAATGAGGGGTGATCTTATTGAAACCTACAAGATTCTGAGGGAGCTTGACAGGGTAGATGTTGAGAAAATGTTTCCACTAGTGGGGGAATCTCAAACTAGGGGACATAGTTTTGGAGCTAATGACCGTATGGCCTAATGGGTAAGGCATCTGACTTCAGTGTATTTCATGAGGTTATCAGAAGATTGCAGGTTCGAATCCTGCCACAGTTGTTTGGGCGGCGCAGTGGTTAGCACCTCAGCCTCACAGCTCCAGCAACCTGGTTTAGATTCTGGGTACTGCCTATGCAGAGTTTGCAAGTTCTCCCTGTGACTGTGTGGGTTTCCGCTGGGTGCTCCGGTTTCCTCCCACAGCCAAAGACTTGCAGGTTGATAGGTAAATTGCCCATTGTAAATTGCCACTAGTTGTGGTAGGGGAATTGAGTGGATGTGGTAGGAATATGAGATTAATGTAGGATTAGTATAAATAGGTGGTTGATGGTCAGCACAGACTCGGTGGGCTGAAGAGCCTGTTTCAGTGCTGTATCTCTAAATAAATAAATAACATTCATTTAAAACTGAGATGCAAAGGAATTTCTTCTCTCAGAGGGTAGTGAATGTCTGGAATTCTCTACACCAGAGAGTTGTGAAGGCAAGATCACTGAAAGTATTTAAAGAGGAGGTAGATAGATTTTTGAAATATCATGGAGTTGAGGGTTATGAGAAGCTGGCACGAAAGAAGAGTTGAGATCTGGGGCAGATCATCCATGATCTTATGGCCTACTCTTCCTCCTATTTCTTGTGTTCTTACGTTCTCTGAGATTCAAGGCTCTCCCCTCAGGCTGCCCGGACATACTTGGTGGCGGGGAGTGGGGGGGGGGGGGGGGGTGGGGCGGTGGTGGTTGGCTCTTTCAAAGTCAATGGGTGTCGATGGCTTTTGACGACCAACATTCACAAAGGTATCTCAGATAATTTAAAAGGAGAGCGCCCCATTTCTCTGGCTAGGCTGAGTCAATCATGTCTTTCTCCAGCGTAACTCTTTGATTTTTTCATATGCAAATGTGTGTGGCCATCTTAGCTGTTCTGTTTTAAAAGTTATTTGTAACAATTTCCAGTAAAGGTCTCAGGCAAAGACCCACATTATGAAATTAATACTTTTCATTTGGCACATGGGATTTTCCTCACAAGCTACGATATTGGCATTTCTCTGACAATGTGGAAAATTGCCCAAGTATGTCCTGCCTACAAGACAAATCCAGTCCAGCCAATTACCAATCAGTCAACTCACGATCATCAGCAAAGTGATAGAAGGTGTCATTGACAGTGCTATCAAGCGACACTTACTCAGCATTAACCTGCTCATCGATGCTCAGTTTGGGTTCCACCAGGGCCACTCGACTCCAGACCTCATTACAGCCTTGGTCCAAACATGGACAAAAGAGTTGAATTTCAGAGGTGAGGTGAGAGTGACTGCCCTTGACTTCAGGCAGCTTTTGACCGTGTATGACATCAAGGAGCCCTAACAAAACTGGAGTTAATGGGAATCAGGCAGAAAACTCCACTGGCTGGAGTGATACCTAGCACAACTGAAGATGATTGTGCTTGTTGAGGCCAATCATCTCAGCCCAAAGACATCACTGCAGGATTTCCTCAGGGTAGTGTCCTAGGCCCAACCATCTTCAACTACTTCATCAATGACCTTCCTTCTATCATCAGGTCAGAAGTGGGGATGTTCGTTGATGATTGCACAATGTTCAGCACCATTCGCAACTTCTCAGATACTGTATCAGTCCATGCCCACATGCAGCAAGACCTGGATGACATTCAGACTTGTGCTGATAAGTGGCATGTAACATTAAGGCCATACACATATCAGGCAACGACCATCTCCAACAAGAGAGATTCGGAGAACCTTCCCTTGATATGCACTGGATTGCCATCATTGATTTTCCCCCATCATCAACATCCTGTGGATTACAATTGACCAGAAATTAAACTGGACCAGCCACATAAATTCTGTGGCTACAAGTGCAGGTCAAAGGCTGGGAATTCTGCAACAAGTGAATCACCTCCTGACTCCCTGAAGTCTGTCCATCATCTATAAGGTACAAGTCAAGAGTGCGATGGAATACTCTCCTCTTGCCTGGATGAGTGCAGCTCCAACAACAATTAAGAAGCTATAAACCATCCAGGGGAAAGCAGCCCGCTTGATTGTCACCCCATTCCCATCTTAAACAGCCACTCCCTCCACCACTGGCACACAGTGGCAGCAAAGATGCAGTGCAACAACTCGCCAAGACTCTTTTGACAGCACCTTCTACGCTGGCTAGAGAATCGATGGCGTTACTGAGTTCCGATTTTGTTGGCTATTTGTCCAGCTCATCCATGACTGGCAGAGACTGGGCTGCATTGAGGGCGGTATCAGTGACAACATTTTCCCTGGAGTACAGTTCTAGGTAATGCTCCACCCAGCGGTCCATTTGCTTGCGTTGGTCAGTGATTGTGTCCCCTGATTTAGACTTGAGGGGGGGCGATCTTCTTGATGGTTGGCCCAAAAGCTCTCTTAATGCCGTTATACATTTCTCTGATGTTTCTGGTGTCGGAGGCCAGCTGAATACGACTGCATAGGTGTTGCCAGTAGTCATTTGCGCAGCGCCTGTCTGTTCTTTGTGCAGTGCTTCTGGCAGCTTTAAGTGCTACGGATGTTAACTCGCTGGGGGCTTTCTTGTAGTTCAACAGTGCAGTGCGCTTAGCGGCTATGACAGGTTCCATTTCTTCAAAGTGAGATTGAAACAAGTCTGCATTCTGCTTCTCACGTTTGCCAAAGGTGGTCATCGCTGAGTCATAGATGGCGTCTCTGATGTGGGCCCACTTGGTCTCTGCATCCCCTGCTGGAGTGTTTTGAAGGGCTTTTACAAGTAAATTGAGAAACTTTTGTAACAGCTGTGGGCAAGAAATTCTGTTAGTGTTGATGTGCGGGCGGCCCTTCTGCTTGGAGTGATGTAGCTTCTTGGTTTGAGTCTAACTTTGCTGCACACCAGGGTGTGGTCAGTGTCGCAGTCCGCACTGTGAAAGCTGCGTGTGATTTGGACACTGTTTAAAGAGGCTCGCCTTGTGATAATGAGGTCCAGCTGTTGCCAACGACGTGATCTTGGTGTCTCCATGAAACCTGGTGACAGGGTTTAGTATGGAAGAACGAGTTGGTGATGCAGAGGTTGTGATAGGTACACAACTCCAGCAGTCTCTTTCCATTCTCATTCATCCTTCCAATGCCATAGCGCCCGAGGCAGGAGGGCCATGAGTTATGGTCGGCCCCAACCCTGGGGTTAAAGTCCCCCAGCAGGAACAGGTGTTCGGTATTAGGAATGCTACCACTGATATTATGGAGTTCCTCGTAGAACTGGTATTTAACTTCATGTGGAGAGCAGAGTGTTGGAGCATAGATGCTGAGTAGGTGTACTGGACCAGAGGCGGTGAGCAGTCAGATGGACAGTATACTCTCCGAGCCATTTGAAGGTGGCTCTATCATGCTGAGCAAAGAGTTTCTGACAGCGAAGCCCACTCCATGCTGTCTTGGTTCTTCAGGATCCCTATCCTGCCAGTAGAGGGTGTAGTCTTGCTCTCTTAGAGATCCACTCGCAGGGAGGCGTGTCTCCTGAAGTTTTGTAATTGAGTCTACTGAGCTTGTTGTTAATGATGGCGGTCTTCCGAGAGTCCATTGATTTGTGTAAGGTCTTCCAACAGGCCAGGACACATAGTTCTGACGTTCCAGCTTGCAAAACGAAGGGCTGGTACCTTCTTTCCTTTTTTTGTCGTGCTGTTTGGTGCGGTTTTACAGTCTACTTGTCAGGCAATGAAACTAAGCCCCAAGCACCCATTGAAGCAGGTGGACTGTGGCAGACAGAACCTTTCTGACCGGGGGCTGCCCAGTTTGGGGCGGGAATAGTTGTCCAATGAGATGCGATGACCTCTCCCATCGACAAAGTTAGTCCATGGCGCTAAGCCAATTGAGCTGGAATTAAAACCTGTAACTGCTGCCTTCCATGTTGTTTTGGTCGCTATGAGGCAACTATGGAGTGACCTCTCCATGGCGCATGCCTTGGCGGAATGTATGGGGGTTGTGAGTTGCCCAAGCTTCAAAACCCCCCTCTCGGCCTTCCTAGTGTGGTCCAAAGAACTGCAGAGCATGACGTTTGGCACCAGTTTGGCTGCAAGAACTGTCGGAAACATGCCAAAGGTGATACATGACCACCTTAGGGGTTCCACTCCGGATTTTCTGCTGGTGTTTACTCCCTTGGCCTTAGTCTCTCCCGAGACGCTCACAAGGCAGTTGGGTTGTTAGGGCCTCTGCTCAGGGATACGAGCTAACAAGTAGAGTACACACTCTATACAGTGGAGGATATTCTCAGTGTGAAGGCAGGACTGTGTGGTGGTCACTACTACCAACACTGTCATGAATAGTGCATCTGGAAGTTATGAGGTCAAGTAGGTTTTTCCCTCTTGTCGTTTCTCACAGTATCTGCCACAGGCCCAGACTGACAGCTCTGTCCTTCAGGACTCGGCCAGTAGTGGTGCTACTGAGCTGCTCTCAGTGATGGAAATTGAAGTCCTCCCTGCAGAGTACATTCTGTGTCCTTGCTACCCTCAGCTCTTCTTCCAAGCGGTGTTCAACATGGGGGAGCACTGATTCATCAACTGTGGGAGAGCAGTAGGTGGTAATCAGCAGGAGGTTTCCATGCCAATGCTTGTTTGACCTGGGCGGCACAGTGGCGCAGTGGTTAACACCGCAGCCTCACAGCTCCAGGGACCCGGGTTCGATTCCGGGTACTGCCTGTGTGGAGTTTGCAAGTTCTCCCTGTGTCTGCGTGGGTTTTCTCCGGGTGCTCCGGTTTCCTCCCACAAGCCAAAAGACTTGCAGGTTGATAGGTAAATTGGCCATTATAAATTGTCACCAGTATAGGTAGGTGGTAGGGAAATATAGGGACAGGTGGGGATGTTTGTTGGGAATATGGGATTAGTGTAGGATTAGTATAAATGGGTGGTTGATGTTCAGCACAGACTCGGTGGGCTGAAGGGCCTGTTTCAGTGCTGTATCTCTAATCTAATCTGATGCCATGAGACTTCATTGGGTCCAGAGTCAATGTTGAGGACTCCCAGGGCCACCCCCTACTGATTGTATACCACTGTGCCTCCACCTTTGATGATATCCCTCCAGGGATGGTGATGGAAGAGTCTGGGATATTGGCTGTAAACTATGATTCGGTGATTATGACTATGTCATGCTGTTGCTTGACTAATTTTGACACAAGTCCCCAGATGTTATTGAGGAGGACTTTGCAGGGTCGACTGGTCAGTGTGTGCCTTTGTCACTTCTGGTGCCGAGGTCGATACTGGGTAGCCTGTCTGGTTTTATTCTTAATCAATTTCGGTAGCGGTTTGATACAACTGAGTGGCTTGGTAGGCCATTTCAGAGTCATTTACCAAATTAGGACAGCAGATTGCCTTCCCTAAAGGACATTATTGAGCCAGCTGGGTTTTTATGATATTTTAGTAGTTACATGGCCACCATTACTGATAATAGATTTTTATTCCAGGTTTAATTGATTAATTGGATTTAAGTTCCCCAGCTGCTGTGGTGGGATTTGAACTCATGTCTCCAGATCGATAGTCCGGGCCTCTGGATTACTAGTCCTGCAACATCAGCAGTATGTGATATTGAATAAACACAAGATTCGAGATTTGGCGTAAAGTGAAAATGGGGTTGTCAAAGAAGCATAACTGCTGCAGCTTTAACAAACAACTTCAAAAGGATTTTCCATATTTATCACCAACTGGAAATGAAACATGTTCCCTATGCCAGTCAGTATTTTCCATTTTTAGTGGAGTGAGGACATCGATAAATGAACATGAAGATCCCGTTAAATAGAAAGGTACTCTTACAACACCTGATAGTTCAAGTTCTGTTACCAATATTTTTCACAAAGTTGAGGCAACACAGAATGAGCATGACCTTGCTTTGCAAGAAGGAATACAGACATATTGTACCGTTAGACATAATCACAGTTTCAGGTCAATGGACTGTCCTTCCAATTCAAATTTAAAAAATTTAGCAACCTAAAGTGTTCATGTGTGCAGACAAAATCTGAAGCATTGCTTGTAAATGTTTTTGCTCCATGGGTAAGCGATGAACTAATTGAAGGCATGAAAGATGTGTCACTATCTGTTGATGCATTGAATAACGGACATGTAGCATTGCTTCCTGCCTTGGTTCATTAGTTCAAGGCTTATGAAGGGAGTTCGTTTGTACAAGGTAAATGTGTGGAATTTGTCAAACTTACAGAGACATCAGAACCTATTGCAGCTGAGATCATGCTTATGAGTAAGTATGGAACCGAAAACCATGTTGTAGCATGGTCAGCAGATAATAGAACTGCTGACTTTTGCGGCCTACACAGACATGGTAGAGAAAATGTGCACGCCAAAGTAAAGGTAAGCTTAAAAAGGGAAGTGATAGGCCTTGGAGGGCCTGGTCACATTGTGCATAACTGAGCCCGAATTGCAAGGAATTAATCCCAGTGGACAGTGGGATATTTTCATATATTCACTGTTCGTGTGGAAAGACGGAAATGTTTTTGTGAATGTCAGAATATACTGGGATACAGTAATAACAGATGGCTGTCAATGTTACCTGCTTTCGAGAGGATCCTTCAACTTTGAGTCATTGAAGTCAATATTCATGTCAGAGGAATAGTGCCAACTAGCTCTTCATAGACTATTTGAAGACCCATGTACTGAACTCTGGCTTGCTTTTATCCATGCAAGCATGACACCTTTTCATGACACCATCAAATCACTTGAGGGAGCTTATTGCTGTGCATTAGAGTCAGCCAGTGTCTTAAACAATTTCAAAAAGAAGTTGGTTACAAGGTATAAAGACTTTGTGCCTTTTTCGTGAAAAAAACGACTTAGAGACTTAGAAGAATCGCAGGTCATGACACATCAATGCTATCTTAATGTGACAAGAATCTATTCTTCAACACAGCCGTGTGCATGGGGAAAGCATACAGATGGTTTGAAAAATTTGAAGTGTCAGCTTTTAAAGAAAGTTCCATTCAGATTCAAGGTTGAAACAGCAGATATGTTACTGCAAAAGAAATATGGGAATGTGATAATTAATGAGGCTGCACTGTTTGATAAAGTAACTCTGTTAAATGAATTTGTGACAGGGAAGCTGGGTAATTAGAATGACACAACTACAACAGTCAGAGTATGTGGCAGTTGAGATGAAGTAATCAAACCATTTCTGGCAGTTCTCAGTACCCCACATAAATGTAAAAAAGGACCGAACTGATCCTGTGGCTGCCTGTCAGTAATGCTTCAGTCGAGAAGATGTTTTCTGTCATAAACAGCAGAAAAATCCAGACATTAGGCTGAAACAGTGAAAGCCACTTGCACTGCCAAAACAAACTTCACTTTGCTTTGGCTTGAGTTCTTTAACAAACTGAGCAAAAGATTAAAATTCTAAAACAGATACATGTAGCATAAGGATGTAAAGGGGTTAATGCTGAAGACAGTGAGAGCAACCCCTCCCACTGTAAGAATGATGGTGTCATAGTCACATGAGGTTAGGCTGGAGAGAAGAGAGAGCAGCACGAAGGATGTTAGCTTAGGAGGCTTGATGAGAGTGTACATCGTATTATGTAAATAATAAATAGTTCTTAGTTGACCTTATCCTGAGTCTGAGACTTTCTCCAGAATGTCCCTGTCATGCTACTAAATACAACATAACAACAATACACTCATCAGAGAAATACAGCTGTTAATCCAGCAAGCTTCTGTAGTGCTGTCAGCATGAGGAATACTGCAAGCACAAGTTCTTGTGTTTAGGGGTGGGACTTTTTTGTCTATAAGCATTTCCGGTTTCCTAGACATTTTTGGGGAACTGAAAATTTTTTTTTGTATTACTATTGTTTTGTTTGTAATTTTATAATGTGCCACTAGGTGGCAAATGTTATTTCAGTGGATTCTCATTAAAATAACGCTCTTTCTATCCACATTATCGTTAACTATGTGATGGTTGATGGTTAATCTCTATGCGCATTTCAACAAAGTTGTTATGCTGTTTTCTTGAAATCATAAGTAAATCAGTGAAAATAGTTAACTCTTTTTATTATTTCATGGAATTGATGGCAAGGCCAGAATTTATTTCCCATCCCTAATTGCCCTTGTATCTTGTTGAAACAGAGAAATTCCTGAGGGGAATTGATAGAGTGGATACTGGGATGAAGTTTCCTTTTGTGGGGGAGAATAGAACTAGGGGACACAGTTTGAAAGTAAGAGGTCTCCCTTTTAAGACGGAGATGAGGAGAAATTTTTTCTTTCAGAGAGTCGTTAGTCTGTGCAATTCTCTTCCCCAGAATGCAGTGGAGGCTGGGTCATTGAATTTATCCAAGGCTGAGTTAGATAGATTTTGATAGACAAGGGAATCAAGGGTTATGGGGGGCAGACGGGAAAGTTCAGACCACAGTCAGATCAGCCATGATCTTGTTGAATGGTGGAACAGGATCGAAGGGCCAAATGACCTACTCCTGTTCCTATGAGAAGGTGGTGGTAAGCTGCCTTCTTGAACCACTGCAGTTCATCTGGTGTAGGTAACCCATAGTGCTATTGGGGAGGGAGTTCCAGGATTTTGACCCAATGACAGTGGGGTCATTAGAGAGAAACTAGAGCAAAGCCAGGGCTTTGTGTATGTGCTATCTCTATAATTGAACAAATAAAGTGATGGATGTAAACAGTAACAAGATATTGCCTCAAATTGTTCTACTTATCTTTTCTTCTGCTCTTTTCTATTCCTATCTGCATATCTATATCGCATGTGCATGCTAGGGTGAGTGTGTCATATATCCGTAGGTGTGAACCGTATTAAAGTTAAGTTTAAGGTTTTAATAAATTTCCTCTTTCTGCTTTAAAGCAAAGAAAGCCTGTGTGTGCTCAGTTATTTGCCTTATAATTGGAAACTGTGAGCAAGGATTCACAAAAAGGGGAGCTCAAAACACAGTGTGTTTAAAATTAAACCCTGTTACGATAAGACCAGGTAAAGACAGCCAAAGACCCCTAGACACATTACCTCAATGAAGGTCAGACTGGAGCAGGATCTCCCCTTCTGGATCCACATTTATCAGGTTTTAATGTACAAATGGGACCCAAACTTCCAATTTTCTGTAGTACAAAAGTGATGGCATTCTAGTATAAAGACTGGAATTTGAGGTATAGGTCAGATAGTCCAGAGTTACACCCATTCTGAAAAACACTCTAACTTCTGGGGTGGAACTGAACACAGGCAGAAGACCCCCATTCCCTCACCTGCCATCGTGTATTTAAACTATAGCATAACTAGGGCAAAGCCTGCTGCCCAGCAACTTAAGTCAAAGAGCTGCAAGTTACCTGTGTTAAATGAGGAATTGGCTGAGTTCACAGGCTTTAAATATCCACTTACTTTGTCAAAATTGTTTGCTTTATCTGTAATAATCAGAACATTCTTTCCTCTGCTGTGCTGTTAAGAAACGATTTTGTAGGCTGTCTTTCAACAGTTTCAGGCTCTGTACCCAACCCATGCAGTACCTGTCCTGGAAATGTTTGATGTGACAGTATAGAGGGAGCTTTACTCTGTATCATTTTTTTATTCAGTCATGGGATGTGGGCATCGCTGGCTAGGCCAGCATTTATTGCCCATCCCTAATTATCCTCGAGAAGGTGGTGGTGACCTGCCTCTTGAACTGCTGCAGTCCATGGTGCGGTAGATACACCCACAGTGCTGTTAGGAAGGGAGTTCCAGGATTTTGACCCAGCGACAGTGAAGGAACGACGATATAGTTCCAAGTCAGGATGGTGTGTGGCTTGGAGAGGAACTTGCTGGTAGTGGTGTTCCCATGCATCTGCTGCCCTTGTTCATCGGTTGGTAGAGGTTGCGGGTTTGGAAGGTGCTGTCTAAGGAGCCTTGGTGCGTTGCTGCAGTGCATCTTGTAGATGCTGTCACTGTGCATCGGTGGTGGAGAGAGTGAATGTTTGTGGATGGGGTACCAATCAAGCGAGCTGTTTTGTCCTGGATGGTGTCGAGCTTCTTGAGTGTTCTTGGAGCTGCATCCTTCCAGGCAAGTGGAGAGTATTCCATCACACTCCTGATTTGTGCCTTGTAGATGGTGGACAGACTTTAGAGAGACAGGATTCCCAGCCTCTGACCTGCTCTTGTCACCACAGTATTTATATGGCTACTCCAGTTCAGTTTCTGGTCAATGGTAGCCCCGAGGATGTTGATAGTGGGGGATTCAGCGATCGTAATGCCATTGAATGTCAAGGGGAGATGGTTAGATTCTCTCTTGTTGGAGATAGTCATTGCCTGGCACTCGTGTGGTGCAAATGTTACTTGCCACTTATCAGCCCAAGACTGGATATTGTCCAGGTCTTGCTGCATTTCTACACAGACTGCTTCAGTAGCTGAGGAGTCTTGAATGGTGCTGAACATTGTGCAATCATCAGCGAACATCCCCACTTTTGACCTTATGATGGAAGGAAGGTTATTGATGAAGCAGCTGAAGATGGTTGACCCTAGGACACTACCCTGAGGAACTCCTGCAGTGATGTCCTGGAGCTGAGATGACTGACCTCCAACAACCCTGTCCTGGGAGTCTTTGATGGGACAGTGTAGAAGGAGATTTACTTTGGATCTAACCCATGCTGTACCTGTTCTGGGAGTGTTGGAATTTAAAATGGAAATAGAAATTAGTTTAAAATTGATGATTGGATGATGGAGAGTGACTGATTCTGACTGACCTTGTGAATGGCTGCCTCTTACTGTTATATTACCTACTGTATCCGGAATGAAGAAGCTGTATCCCAGCAAGCTGTAGTGAAGAACAGAGGGAATGAGGCCCCTCAATCCTGCGTAACTCCAGTCTGACTGTCGAGGACCCATCCGAACAAACAGAGGCAAGTGAGCAGTCCTGCAGTACACAAGAGGGGAGCATCAATCGGCATGTCTTGCTACAATAATCACTCTTGTAAAATCTACCTGCAGAAATTCCTCAAACCGGCCCTCGAAACAAGCAACAATCAAATCATGGGTCAAACATGGTGATCAGGGAAAGGGAGCATGAGGAAAACAATTGTGGAGTGACTGTTGTATACTGGGAAATAGAGCAGGAAAGAGAGAGAGAGAGATAGGGGTAACAGAGACCAGTCTGTACTTTTCAGTGGATGTAAAGATCTCTTGACACCTTGGACAATATTTATCCCTCAGACAAGTCCACCATGAAAAACAAACACATTTTCTGATGATAAGAGGCTGAGTAAATTGGACCTATACTGTCTGGAGTTTCGAAGAATGAGAGGTGATCTCATTGAAAAATCGAAAATTCTGAAGGGGCTTAACAGGTTAGATACTGAGAGGTTGGTTCCCCTGTCTGGGAAATCTAGAACACGGGGACACAACCTCAGGATAAGGGGTTGATCATTTGGGACTGAGATGAGGAGACATTGGGAATTTTTGAAATTCTCTATCCCAGAGGGTTGTGGATGCTCAGTTGTTGAATATGTATAAGACTGAGCAGGCTAGATTTTTGGACTCTAGAGGAATTGAGGAATGTAGGGATCGTGCCGGGAGGCGTGTTTGAGCTTTAAAATCAGCTATGATCTTATAGAATGATGGAGCAGGCTTGAGGGGCAGAATGGCCTTCTCTTGCTCCTATTTCTTATGTTGAAGAAAAGTAAAGTAAGGCTTGTATTTGTACGGCATCTTTTGCAAGCTCAGGATGTCCCTAAGTGCTTTACAGCCAATAAAGTACTTTTGAAGTGTAGTCACTTTTGAATTGTAGGAAACACAGCAGCCAGTTTGTGCCCAGCAAGCTTCCACAAACACCAATGTGAGAATGACCACATCATCTGTTTTTGTGATGTTGAATGAAGGATAAATTATTGACCAGGACATTGGGGAGAACTCTCTTCCTCTTTGTAGTGCCATGGGATCTTTTACATCCACCTGAGAGACCAGCCAGGACCTTGCTTTAATGTTTAACTGCAAGACAATATCTTCAGCAGTGCAGCACTCCCTCAATACTGTCCTGGAGTGTCAGCCTACAGTTTTGTGCTTAGGTCTCTGGAGCAGGGATTGAACCCACAAATTTCTGACTCAGAGGCAAGAGTGCTACCAACTGAGCCACAATTATTCTTATGCATGTATTCAGCCCTAGTTACTCTCAGTATCTGAGGAGTCACGAATGGTGCTGAACATTGTGCAATCATCAGCGAACATCCCCACTTCTGACCTTATGATGGAGGGAAGGTCATTGATGAAGCAGTTGAAGACAGATAGGCCGAGGACACTACCCTGAGGAATTCCTCCAGTGATGTCCTGGGACTGAGATGATTGACCTCTAAAACTACAACCATCTTTCTTTGAATCATGGAAAGATGGAAAACTATAACACAGAGGAGGCCCATCATCCCTGTACCAGTCAAGAAAAAGCTATACAGCCTAATCCCACTTTCTAGCACTGGTCTGTAGCGCTGTAGGTTACAACACCACAAGTGCATATCTAAGCATTTTTTAAATGCGATGATGGTTTTCTGCCTCTACCACCCTTTCAGGCAGTGATTTCCAGACCCCACCACCGTCTAGGTGAAAATATTTCTTCTCAACTCCCCTCTAATCTTTTTTCCAATTACTTTAAATCTATTGATTTATTAATCTCTCTGCTAGGGGAAATAATAGTTCCTCCCTATCGGCTCTATCTAAGCTGCTTGTAATTTTATACACTTCAATTAAATCTCCTCTCAGCCTCCTCTATTCCAAAGAAAATAAACCTAGCCAATTGTTCCTCATATCTAAAATTCTCCATTCCTGACAACATCCTCGTAAATCTCCTCTCTACTCTCTCTAGTGCAATCACATCTTTCCTGCAATATGGTGATCAGAACTGTATGCAGTACTCTGGCTGTGGTCTAACTGGTGTATTATACAACTTGCCTTGTCTAATAAAGGAAAGTATCCTGTATGCCTTCTTAACTTCCTTATCTACCTGTCCTGCTACATTCAGTGATCTGTGGACATGCACTCCAAGGTCCCTCTGTTCCTCTACACTTCTCAGTATCCAAGCATTTATTATTGTATATTCCCTTGCCTTGTTTGCCCTCCCCAAGTGCATTACCTCCCTCTCCTCTGGATCAAATTCCATTTGCCACTTTTCTGCCCACCTGACCAGTCCATTGATATCGTCCTGTAGTCTACAGTTTTGTTCCTCACTACCAACCATTCAACCATTTTCATATCATCCACAAACTTTTAAAATTGTGCTCCCTACATTTAAGTCTCAAACATTGATATATATCCTGAAAAGCAAGAAGCCTAATACTGAGCCCTACGGAAAATCACTGGAAGCAGTCACATAAACACCTGTCGACCATTACCCTTTGCTTCCTGCCAGTGAGCCAATTTTGGATCCAACTTGCCATGTTCCCTTGGATCCCATGGGCTTTTAATCTTCCGACCAGTCTGCCATGTGGGACCTTGTCAAAATTCCTTGCTAAAATCCACATCGACTACATCAAACACGCTACCCTCAATGACCTTCCTTTTTACCTCCTCAAACATCTATTTGTCTATTTTCTATTTTTTGCTTCCCCTGCCTTCCACATTTGTTTACTAATTTTCTGCCTTCCATTTCCAGTTCTGTTTCCCTCCCTTTTGAATCTACACTCAGGTTCCCATTCCCCTGCCAAGCCAGTTTAAACCCTCCCGAGCAACACTAGAAAACCTCCCCATCACAGTTTTAGTCCCAGCTCTGTTGAGGTGCAGACCGTCTGCCTGTACTAGTCCCATCTCCCCCAGAACTGATCACAATGTCTCAGGAACTTAAAACTCTCCTTATTGGACCATCTCTCCAGCCAGCATTCAACTGTTCTCCTCTCCTATTCGGCACCGGGAATAATCCCGAGATTACTATCTTTGAAGCACTGTTTATTAATTCCTTTCCTACATCCCCGAAATCTTCCTGCAGGACCTCCTCCTTCTTTTTACCTATGTTGTTAGTACGGATATGGGCTGATCAACCTCCCTCCTCAGGGTGCTCTGCAGTCGCTCAGTGACATCCTTGACACTGGCACCAGGGAGGCAACATGCCATCCTGAAACCACATCTGCCGCCACAGAACTGCTGTTTGTTCCCTTAACTATAGAATTCCCTATTGCTATTGCTTTTCTGACCTTCCCACTCAGGGGACTCCTTTTCTTCTTACCTGGTCCTCCTTGACTGCCAGACAGTCACCCATTTCCTCTCTACCTGCAGGGTGATCACCTCCAGAAACATGCTATCCAGTGTAGCCCTCAGCCTTACAGATGCAGCACAGAGACATCAACTGCTGTTTAAGGTCTGAAACCCGGAGCCTGAGCTGTTCCAGCTGATGACATTTCCTGCTCATCTGGTTTTTCCAGGACACAAGAAATGTCCTGGAGTTCCCACATGGCACAGGATGTGCACTCCATGGGACTAAGGTGCCCTATTATGCCTCTATTTGTTAGATAGACAATCTAAATTTACCAGAAATTTAGTCTTGTCCCTGATCTAGACAAAAAGAAATTCACCAGTGTCATGGCCAGGTGGGTCATGGTGTGGCTGGTTTCCACTGTTCACCTCCCAACTGACCACAGCAAGTGTTCTTGTTACTAGTGTTTTAATCCCTTGTGTTTTATTTGCCAAATAAACAGATGGATGACAGGTTTTCTCATAGGTAAAAAAAAACTTTTAAAAACAAATTCTGAAATGATCACAATACCACACATGCATGCATTCACTCTCACATGCACTCTCAGGAGAAGGTAGAGAGAAAAGTACAGGGTAAGAGGTGTTCAGAGTTCAGGTTGTAAAAGTCTGTTGTCTCAAGAATAACCTGTGAGATTCTCCTTGGAAGGTGAATTATTAAAGGTGCAGACCTGTTTGCTGGTTGTCTGGTATTCATTGGGCTGTTTCAGTCTCCTGGCGGTCCACTTTGGGTGGAAGATGGTGCTGATGTCTTAAGTCAACTGTCACTGATAGAAAGTCATTTTTGCAAAGGCACTCTCTTGTCTCTGCTGTAGCGAGCTTCCAGCTTGTCTCAACAGTGTTCAACCGAATTGGCTAGAATTGATCTCTCTCTCTCTTAGCCTTGCTGGAATTCAAGATGGCTTTTGTTGCACTGTGTGTGCGAGGAGAGACCAGACTGATGTTGTTGTCTCTAATCCTGTCCCGAAAAGACTCCCTCTTTGCTCCTCAAAACGAGTACGTTTTAAGGTGAATTTTAACAAGGGTTTTAGTCCTAACTGGGCTGTACAATGGCCTTGATGATGGTCCCATTCTGAAATGAGGGTGGTTTACATTCCATTGTAATGGAGGTCTGAGAAAGGTCTTGTCTCATCGTGCTTGAGTATATCTCACATCTGTGGTATAATGTGATAGGTTGTTGCTGGGTAGATTATGTAACTAGACTTTAAGCATCATTACAGGATGTGATGTCATGGATTGCTCAGAACCTCATGTGAGAAGTATTATAATGGAAGCCAGAGATGCAAGACGTTTGTAAATAAATTCCAGTTACCTTAACCTGCAGACTAATATCTTTATTTGGTACAAAGAGTATAGTAATCCAGATATTACATGGCGACAGTGGAAAAGTGATAGCAGAAGAGAAGAAGCAAAAACGTCGAAAAAAACATAAGAAGATGGAAAAGTCATTATCCTTGCCAGAAAACTTTGAATGGGTAACAGGTATGAACCAAGCCGAGGTATGGTCTAAATGGGTCCGGAGGTTTGAGAGGTACCGTTCTGCATTGAGTATAGCACAGAGACCAGACAACGAGCAGGTCAGTACTTAGTTATACGCCATGAGGGAATGTGCAGATGACATTCTCGTCACCCAAGGAATCAATGAAAAGCAAGCTACTTATGTTGAAGTTCTAAAAGCTTTAGAAGAGTATTTAAATATCAGAAAAAATGTTATCGTTGAATGGGCAAAGTTTACTGAGCACACCCAGAGAAAAGGGGAATGCATTGAATCATTTATTAATGATCTATGCAAGATTGCTGAAGATTGTGAGCATGGAAGCTTGTGTGAGGAATTGATTTGAGATAGAATCATAGCTGTGGTTATAGACAATGTGCTGTCAGATCAACTACAGTTGAGGGAAGACTTAAGGATAGAAAATTCAACTGACCTGTAGTTCAAGGGGACAGTGTGAGTTCGATCTCGAAGGCATCAGACTCAGTGGAGTTTGTGAAAAAAACTGAATGGAATGACGCCGAAAAGCCCAAAAGGCGGAGAGGCGGCAGCACTGAATTGTAGTAGGTGTGGCCGAGAGAGGCACCGGCAGGAAAATTGTCCACTCAGGGAGCAGAAAGTTCCCTATGTTAAAAAAAGGGACATTTCCAGTCGATGTGTCGAGGCAAGAAGGAGATACTGCAGATCAGCAAAGGGACAAATCATTTAAATAAGAGAATAAATGAGGTACAAGATGAGCAAACAATTGAAACTCCTTTCTTAGCAGAAATACAAGGAGCAAATGAAAATTGCTGGACAGCCGATATGATAGGAGAAAATAAAACTAGCTTTAAATTAGACATGGGAGCAGCGGTCTCTGTTCTATCAAATAGGAACCGTGGTTAAAGAAGGGAAACTTTAGAACAACAAAACAAGAAGCTATATGGGCCTAGAGACAGAGTGCTGAAAGTTATAGGGGAAATGAGAATGACTTTAAGATACAAAAATAAAGAGATTCCTGAAACGCTGTGTATTAATAAGAATGAGAGTATTCATTACTCAGCAGGAAGGTTTGCATCGACCTACAACTGTTATTTAGGGTAGAAGAAATTAAGGGACAAGAGAAGCAGCCAAGAAATTTTAGGGCTGAATTCTCAAAGCTATTTAGAGGATTGGAAAAATTGAAAACAGAATATCCCATAAGTCTGAGAAAAGAGGCAGAGCCTCTGTGTGTTTATTCACACTGAGAAAGGCCCCACACCCACTCCTGGAAAAGGTTAAAAAAGAAATAGAAGCAATGGAAAACCAAGGAGTGATATCAGCAGTAACTAAACCTACTATATAATGTTCTGGTATGGTTCCAGTTGAGAAACCAAAAGCATCCATGCTCAACTTAATAAAGCAGCGGAGAGAGAGATCCACCCAATGACATCAGTGGATGGAAGTTTAGCAAAACTGGGAAAAAGCTCCATATTTATGAAATTAGATACAAACAGTGGATTTTGGCAGTTACCATTAGATGCAGAGTCTAACTTATTGACAACATTTATAACACCATTTGGAAGATTCTGTATCAACAGGTTGCCATATGGTATAACATCGGCACAGGAGATCTTTCAGAGAACGATGTCAAGGATTCTGGAACGTTTGAAGGGAATAATCTGTCACATGGACAATGTCCTAATTCATGGAGCAAACCAGAAAGAACACAACACAAGGTTAAAAGCTGTATTACAAAGATTAGAAGAAGCAGATCTCACATTGAATGAGAAGTGTGTATTTTCACAACCTGTAGTGAAGTTCCTTGGTCACATAATTGATGGGTCAGACATCAAGGCAGATTCACAGAAAACAAAGGCAATAAAAAGATTTCCCAAAACCACAGAACATAACGGAATGACAAAGATTCATGGGAATGTTGAATCAGGTATGGAAATTCTTATCAAATTTAGGTATGATAAATGAGCCTTTGCGGAGAAAACCAGAAAAAATCCTTGAAAAAAATCAGATATGTTAACTTCATCAGAGGTGTTGTGCAATATGATCCAGATCTAACAACCATAATTGCAGTGGATGCATCAGCAACAGGATTGGGTGCAGTTTTGTTTCAAGTCCAGAAGGATGGAAGAAGGAGACCGGTTTTGCTTCTCGGTTGTTCACTGAAACAGAACAGAGATGTGCAGTCATTGAGAAGGAAGCACGGCAGCAACATAGGTATGTGAAAAATTTTCAGACTATGTATTGGGCCTTAAGATTAAAATTGAAAATGACTGCAAACCACACGTGACCGTGTTGAATTTGAAAGAGTTAGCAAAGTTACCTCCAAGGGTACAAAGATTTTGACTAAGATTAATGAGGTGTAATACGACAAGTGAATATGTTCGAGGGAAACAGAAGATAACAGCAAATGCATTATAAAGAGTGACAATTGGAGACCTGAAGAAGGAGATGTCTTACTTCTGGAGAAAGTAAGAGTCTTTGCTTTAACAATAACTGAGAATTTACAGCCAACAGCTCAGAAATTGAGTTAAATCAGAAATTTGCAGAAAGAAGACAAAATATGCAAAAGAATAAGAGAATATTGTCAAAATGGTTGGCCAGAATATATGCCACATAACCTGGTTTTAAGGAAATATCATGAGCAAAGCAGTCAGCTGAGTATTGTGGACGATTTACTAGTCTACGATAAAAGATTGGTCTTCCCAAGAGCTTTAATACTGGATAACTTGGAGAAATTAAACCAAGGTCATTTAGGAATTAGCAAATATAGAGCAACAGCGAGCAGCTCGGTTTGATGGCCTGGTATATCAAAAGAGATACAAGAAATGATACCCAGATGCATCACATGTGCTGCTACCAGACAAGAGCCACTTATGGCATCTTCGTTTCCATCCAGACCATGGGAGTGTCTAGGAATGAATCTTTTTGAGAATAAAGGGAAGATGTTCCTTATTGTCATTGACTATTACTCAAGATGGGTCGAAGTTAAGCTCCTACATGGCCAGAGTTCAGAAGCTGTGATCAAATTTTTGAGAGAAATTTTTGCTGTACGTGACATTCCAGATATTATGATATCTGACAATGGGCCCCAAATTGCGAATGAAAGTTTCAAAGAGTTTACTGAAACATATGGATTTGTTCATGTCTCCAGTTCACCAAGGTACCCTCAGGCCAATGGAGAAGCAGAGAGAGGTGTACAAACTGTGAAGATGTTATTGAAGAAAAACAAATATTTTCAATGAGCACTGCACCACTTCAGAATGGGTTATCCCCATGTTCATTGTTAATGGGAAGAAGGTTGAAGACACAACTTCCTATTCTCCAAAGCACACTAAAGCCACGAATTAGTGCAGAAGACTTGGAAAAAGTGAGGGAGGGAGAGAGAGGATAGAGAGCGGCCAATTCAAGTTGAGAATTATGATAGACGCTACAGAGTGAGAAATCTGTCAAACATCCAACCTGGAGAATTGGTTTAGGTTAAAGACCAGAGTTGATAAGGAGAAATGATAGAGAAGTCACCATATCCACGATCATACATTATCCAGTCTGATCAGGGGATGATAAGAAGGAACAGAAGATCATTGGTACCAGTTCCACAGAAGAAAAATTTGGATGAAATGCAAGAGAATCAGTCATCAGAGAGAGATGATGAACTGGTGATGCTGCAGTCAACAGATAACCCAGAGGACAACAGGAATAGGGAGCTTGAGTCATTGAATAGTTCCCTCAAATACAAAAAAGAGAAGAGGAAGAACTAAAAGACACAAAATCTCAAACATCTTCAAGTGAAAGGAGAATGCATTGCGGCAGAGTTGTGAAAACACCACAGCGTTACTTCAGCTGATGAATGAAGTCAGAGACTTGGAAGGAGATGTAGTATAATGTGATATAGGTTGTTGCTGGGTAGATTATGTAAATAGATTAATCATCATTACAGGATGTGATGTCACAGATTGTACAGAACCTCACGCGATGAGTATTGTAGTGGAAGCCATGGATGCTAGACATCTGTAAATAAACTCAAAGAATTGTTACAGCGCAGAAGGAGGCCATTAGGCCCATCACGTCCACACCAGCTCTCTAAAAGAGCAACTCTCTCTGTACCATTCCCTTGTCTTCTCCCCGTAACCCTGCACATTCTTCCTTTTCATAGAACTGTCTAATGCCCTTTTGACTGCTTCAATTGAACCTGCCTCCACCACATTCTCAGGCAGCACATTCCAGACCTTAACCACTTGCTGCGTGAAAAAGTTTTTCCTCATGTCACTTTTGCTTCTCTTACCAAATATTTTAAATCTGTGCCCTCTGGTTCTCGATCGTTTCACGAGTGGGAACAGTTTCTCTCTATCTAATCAGTCCAGATCCCTCATGATTTTGAATACCTCAATCAAATCACCTCTCAGCCGTCTCTTCAAGGAAAACAGTCCTAACTTCTCCAATCTAACTTCATAACTGAAATTCCTCATCCCTGGAACCATTCTCGTGAATCTTTTCTGTACTTTCTCTAATGTCCTCATGTCTTTCCTCAAATGCGGCACCCAGAATTGGACGCAATACTCCAGCTGAGGCTGAACTAGTGTCTGATACAAGTTCAACATAACTTCCTTGCTCTTGTACTCTATGCCCTTATTAATAAAGTCCAGGATACTGTATGCTTTATTAACCGCTCTCTCAACCTGCCCTTCCACCTTCAATGACTTATGCACATATACACCCAGATCCTCTGCTGCTGCACCCCCTTTAGAATTGTACTCTTTATTCTATATTGTCTCTCCATGTTCTTCCTACCAAAAGGAATCACTTCACATTTCTCTACATTGAACGTCATCTGCCACCTGTCTGCCCATTCCACCAACTTGTGTATGTCCTTTTGAAGTTCTACACTATCTTCCTCACAATGCTTCCAAGTATTGTATCATCTGCAAACTTTGAAATTGTGCCATGAACTCCAGTTAATATCTTTATTTAGTACAAAGAGTATAGTAATCTGGATATTACAACAACCAGGTTTGATTATCTGTCACATTTCCATGCAGATGGGGCGTAATTAGCTTTCAGCCGTAGTAGACACGGATGTGGATTTGAGTGCAAGAGATGCTGACGGTCATGTATCTTGTCCTCCATTTTGTTGATAGTACATGTATATGTCTCTTTAAAATTGTTCCAATTTTTCATAACTCTTCAGTTTGGTTCAGTATTTTCATCGCTGCACTTCTCGTGAGAGTGACACTTCCCCCAAAAGGGAAAAAATGAAATTCCTTGGATTTCATTTTTTATGTTGTTTGCTTTTTCTGGTTTAGAAAGAAAGAAGGTACAGGGTAACACTACTGCACACGTTCTGCACTCATGACACCCATGCCGCAATCTTACAACTGCTACAGCTGGCATTGTCTGTAACAGCCATTTCTTGCTCAGGTTTGAGTTTTTCATCATCCTTTCTTTGGATGAGGCACAATATAATTGAATAATTGAATTTCCTTTTTGGGCATTGTAGTTTTCCCCCAGGAAAGCTTCTGTTTAGAAAATTTGGTGCTTTCTATCTGTTTCCTACTTTTAAATCCCACTTATGTGGTGTCAAATGGGGTTGAATTTCTCTAGCATCTGTTTGCAGTACTTTGGGGGACTGCTGGAGAGACATCTTTTCTGTTCCAAGGCTTTTAATATGTAAATTTCCATTACTGCATTGTTCCTGGCTGTTTTCAAATTGTACTGCCTGTAACCCCTTAACTGCAGCTTCCACAACACATGGGTTTAATAGTTCAGGTTCTGGTACATTGATAATTCCTATCTCTAGGGTGACAAGATAAATTGTTTTTTTAGCCCCTGGGGGCATCTGGGTTCTCATTTTGCGTTTTGTCTTTAGATTGTTCTGAATCTAATTTGCTGGGTTTGGTTAGCTTTGAATTTAGAACCTGACCCTTTGATTCTTCATTGGGCACATCCACAATGACCTCACTTTTATTTTTCTTGTGGCTTTCACAAGTGTTGTTTACCTTCCCTTTTCTCTTTACTTCGGGAATGGCTTTTCCTGCAATCTGCTCCATGTCCTCTGGGACATTACTGCTCGCAGATGGCTGTCCAGCTTCTGCTGCACTCCCCCTGTGGTAGTTCAGCTAGGTGAGGCAAATCCCTCACTATTGGCTGGCCTGTTTAGGAACTTTCTGTGTTCCTATTTAAATATTTAAAGAAGGTTTCTGCTCATTATACCTCTGGTGCACTCCCTTGAATGTCTGCTGCTTTTATCTCAGCTCCTTTAAATTCCTCTGGCTTTATCGTGGTCTCTTTAAATTCTATTGGCTCCATCTTGGCCTTTTAAAATTCTTCTGTCTCTAATTTGGACTTTTTAAGTTCCATTGGCTTTCCTTTTGCCTCTTTAATCTTTGCTGGCCCTATCGCCCCCTGTGGGAGTTTTGGGACTTCCTCAGCCCTCTGCAGCTGTGCAGAGTTTTGTTTCTTCCTCTCAGTTTCTCCAGTTTCTGTGGACTGCTCTGGACCCACTGGATACAATACTGGATACAATGAACTGCCAAGTCATTGCCTAACAATAGGTCAACCCCTGCATTGGTAACCTCAGAATGACCCTCACTGTCACTACCCCAGAGACCAACTTACCCTGCAGGTAAACTTTAACTAAGGGAAACTTCAAGCATTTGCCAGTAACATCTTTTACCAATACCATGGTATTTGTCCTGCTTTCAGGTGGCATTTCTGTAAACTTTGTTACAAGAAGTGTTTGAAGACAACCGGTATCCCTGAGTATGGTTATCTCTTTGCCTCATGCCTGGGATACAAAAGGAGTCATTTTTCCTTTTTGCAAAATGTTCTTGGAGGTATTCTGATCCAGTGCCACATTAGCACACAGGCTCACCACCTTCATAGCTACAGACACTGTCTTGACTGCAGCACCCCCTGTTGGTTTTCTGGAATACCAGCAATCTGTCTTGATTAGATTAGATTAGATTAGATTAGAGATACAGCACTGAAACAGGCCCTTCGGCCCACCGAGTCTGTGCCGAACATCAACCACCCATTTATACTAATCCTACACTAATCCCATATTCCTACCAAACATCCCCACCTGTCCCTATATTTCACTACCACCTACCTATACTAGTGACAATTTATAATGGCCAATTTACCTATCAACCTGCAAGTCTTTTGGATTGTGGGAGGAAACCGGAGCACCCGGAGAAAACCCACGCCCACATGATATGCCCACATTTTCCACACTGGAAACACATTGGACATGCCTCTACTGGTTTATCATCTAGGTTCCTTCTTTTAAAAGTTGGAGACTGATCTGGTTTTCCTTCCCCACTTTCCTTTTATCTCGAGCCCATTTCTGCTTTATCTGCATCCCTCCTATCTCTCCCTCGTCTGTAAGAGTTACTGGACCCAAATTTATTCTGAGTTAGGGGTCTGTGCATTAACTCATAATCATTGGCCATTTCTGCTGCTTCTCCTACCCTTGTAACTCTTTGTTCTTCAATATGGGTTCTGTTATTAACCAGGATGCTATTTTTAAATTCTTCCAGCAACATTACTTCTCTCAAATATTCAGATGAGGGTTCTAGCTTCAGAGATAGCATCCAGTGATCGAAAGCCATATGTTTAATTCTTTCAAATTCAATGTATGTCTGGTAGGTCTTTTCCCAGTGTGTCTGAATTTCTGTCGATAGGCTTCAGGTACTAACTTGCATGCATTTAGAATTGCTGTTTTAGTTTGTTCATAGTCAGAGGAACTCACTCCTGATAACAGAGGAAATAGTCACAAACCCACCTTGTCCAGGAGAGTCCAATATTCTTTTGGCCATTTTAGCCTGGTAGCTATTTTCTCAAAGGAGATAAAATATGACTCAACCTCCTCCTCATTAAATTATGGCATTAATCAGGAGTGTCTCAGTATATCAAAGGTTTTTTTTCCAAATTGTGGATACTGTTTGAAGTTCTGGCAGCATTCTCATTTTGGATTGGTAGCCTTTCAAATTCAACTCTCTACAATTGTACTTCCTCTCTTTTCAACTGAAACTCGTGTTCTTTTCTTTCCTTTTGAAGCTGAAACTCTTTCACCTCTTTTTCCTTTTTACATTTTATTTCCTCTCTTTTTATTTGCATCTCTTCCCTTTGCAACTAAATTCTCGCTGGGATAATTTTCTCAGATTCAGATTCTATGCTTTCTTCTTCGGGCTTCGGGTGAAGTTTAAAATGGTTGGCTTAATTCCTCACTATTTCAGGTTTCTTTGTTTCTTGTTTGAACGTGTCTCACACCTGAAAGGCTAAGCTTTTTAAATCTTCAATACTTAATTTATTTAACTTATCATGGGATATGTCTCCCTGCTCTACAAACTCTTCAGCATTACATGTGGCCATATCTTTTGTTTCTAGCACCGTAGAGAAAAAAAAGACTGATATGAGAAAACCTATTTGTTCAATTTTCTACAGATTTAGAGGTGCATTTTCCTCCCTTTACCAGATATCTCATTTAGTCTTTTTCTTCAGGTTGTTTTTCTTCAGGTTTGCACTTGCTGCTGTTCAATATTCAGTATATTCACACTTAATCTGTACTAATGCTTTGTCTTTCAACACACCATTAACATATTGTTTGCCTTTGCTCCGTGACCTTTTTGTCAGCTATGTGGCCTGGTCCAACCTGCACCTTCTCCTTTGTTATCTCTTGCCCAACCCCCACCTCACTTGTTTATAATCTGTGACTTTTCTAATATTTGTCAGTTCCGAAGAAGGGTCGCTGACCCGAAACGTTAACTCTGCTTCTCTTTCCACAGATGCTGCCAGACCTGCTGAGTGGTTCCAGCATTTCTTGTTTTTGTTTCAGATTTCCAGCGTCCGCAGTATTTTGCTTTTATCTCATTTAGTCTGATTGTTCAGATCTTGGCTTTGAGCCAATTTGTTATGGTCAGGTGAGTGATGGTGTGGCTGGTTTCCACTGTTCACCTCCCAACTGACCACAGCAAGTGTTTTTGTTGCTAGCGTTTTAACCCCTTGTGTTTTATTTAGCAAATAAACAAATGGATGACAGATTTTCTCATAAGTAAAAAAAATAACTATTTTTAAACAAATCCCAAAATGATCACAATACCACTCACATGCATTCATCCTCACATGCACTCTCAAGAGAAGATAGATAGAAAAGTACAGGGTAAGAGGTTTTCAGAGTTCAGGTTGTAAAAGTCTGTTGTTTCAGGAATAATCTGTGGGATCCCTCAGAAGGCGATTTTTTAAAGTTGCAGGTCTGTTTGCTGGTTGCCTGGTATTCGGTAGGCTGTTTCAGTCTCCTGGTGGTTCACTTTGGGTTGAAGATGGTACTGATGGCTTAGGTCAATTATCAACACTAGAAAAGTAATTTTTTCAAAGGCACTCTCCTGTCTCTGCTGTAGCGAGCTTCCAACTTGTCTCAGCAGGGTTCAACTGTATTGGCTAGAATTGATCTCTCTCTCTCTCTCTTAGCCTTGCAGGAATGCAAGATGGCTTTTTTGTTGCACTGTGTGTGTGAGGAGAGACCAGACAGATGCTGTTGTCTCTAATCTTGTCCTGAAAAGACTCCCTCTTTGTTCCTCAAAACAATTTTCTTTTAAGGTGAATTTTTACAAGGGTTGGTTTCGTCCATGTGACTTCAGGTTTCAGTCCTAACTGGGCTGGCCTTGATGATGGTCCCATTCTGAGGAGATGAGAGTGGTTCACATTCCATTGTAATGGAGGTTATTCATAGATGAGAGGTCTGAGAAAGGTCTTGTCTCATTGTGCTTGAGTATATCTCACATTCAGATGTGATTATCTGTTACATTTCCATAAAGACAGGGCTTAATTGGCTTTCAGTCTTAGCAGACACGGATGTTGATTTGAGTGCAAGATATGCTGAGGGTCATGTGTCTTGGCCTCCATTTTGTTGACAGCACTTTTAGCAGTCTCTTGAAAATTGTTCCAATCTTTTATAACTCTTGAGTTTGGTTCAGTATTTTCATCACTGCACTTCACGTGAGGGTGATACCAGGTACTCACCAATCACCTTGCTCTCCCTTATCTCCAGGCTCTCTGATTGAAGACTGCATTTGTTAAAGAACGAAATTGCTTACTCTGCTAGGCATGACTCCACAACCAGCGGAGAGTTTTCCTCCTGATTCCCATTGATCTCAATTTTGCTAGGGCTCCTCGATTTATACACTCGGTCAAATGCTGCCTTGATGTCAAGGGCAATCACTCTCACCTCATCTCTGGAATTCAGCTGCTTTGTCCATGTTTGGACCAGGACTGTAATGAGGTCTGGAGCCAAGTGGCCCTGGCAGAACCCAAACTGAGTGTCAGTGAGCAGGTTATTGCTAAACAAGTGCTGCTTGATAGCACTGTCAATGACACCTTCCATCACTTTACTGATGATTTAGAGTCGACTGATGGGGCTGTAATTGGCCAGATTAGATTTGTCCTGCGTTTTGTGTACAGGACATACCTGGGCAATTTTCCACATTGTTGGGTAGATGCCAGAGTTGTAGCTGTACAGGAACAGCTTGGCTAGGGGCGCAGCCAGCTCTGGAGCAGAAGTCTTCAGAGCCGGGATGCGGTCAGGGCCCATAGTCTTTGTAGTATCCAGTGCCTTCAGCCCTTTCTTGATGGAGTGAATCAAATTGGCTGAAGACTGGCATCTGTGATGCTGGGGACCTCAGGAGGAGGCCGAGATGGATCATCAACTCAGCACTTCTGGCCGAAGATGGTTGCAAAGGCTTCAGCCTTGTCTTTTGCACTGATGTGCTGGGCTCGGCCACCATTGAGGAAGGGGATGTTTTAGAGCCTCCACCCCCAGTTAGTTGTTTAATTGTTCAGCACCATTCACAATTGGATGTGGCAGGACTGCAGAGCTTTGATCTGATCTGTTGTTCTGGGATTGCTTAGCTCTGTCTATTGCATGCTGCTTCTTCTGTTTAGTATTCATGTAGTCCTGTGTTGTAGTTTCAATGGACTGACACCTCATTTTTTGGTCTGCCTGATGCTGCTCCTGGCATGTTCTCCTACACTCCTCATTGAACCAGGGTTGGTCGCCTGGCTTGATGGTAATGGTAGAGTGAGGGATATGCCGGGCCACGAGGTTACAAATTGTGATTGAATACAATTCTGCTGCCGCTGATGGCCCACAGCATTTCATGGATGCCCAGTTTTGAGCTGCTAGATCTGTTCTGAATCTAATCCATTTAGCACAATGGTAGTGTTACACAACACGATGTGTGTGTGTGGGGGGGTGGAGGGGGGGGGGGGGGCGGTGGTGGTATCCTCAGTGTGAAAATGGAACTGCATCTCCACAAGGACTGTGCAGTGGTCACTCCTACCACGAGTGACATGGGCAGACGTATCGGCAAGAGATTGGTTGGTGAGGGCAAGGTCAAGTATATTTTTCCCTCTTGTTGGTTCCCTCACCACTTGCCACAGGCCCAGTCTAGCAGCTATGTCCTTTAGGACTCGGCCAGCTTGGTCAGTAATGGTGCTACCGAGCCACCCTTGGTGATGGCCATTGATGTCCCCCACCCAGAGTATATTCTGTGCCCTTGCTACCCTCAGTGCTTCTTCCAATTGGTGTTTCAACATGGAGAAGTACTGATTCATCAGCTGAGGAAGGCAGTAGGTGGTAATCAGCAGAAGGTTTCCTTGTCCATGATGGACCCGATGCCATGAGACTTCATGGGGTCCAGAATTGATGTTGAGAACTCCCGACTGTATACCACTGTGCTGCCACCTCTGCTGCATCTGTCCTGCCAGAGGGACAGGACATACCCAGGGATGGTGATGGAGGAGTCTGGACATTGGCTGTAAACTATGATTCTGTGAGCATAATGCTGTCAGGCTGTTGCTTGATTAGTCTGTGGGATAGCTCTCGTAATTTTGGCATTAGGCCCAGATGTTAGTGAGGAGGACTTTGCAGGACTGACTGGATAGGGTATACCTTCGTCATTTCCAGTGCCTAGTCAATGCTGGTGATCCACCCAATTTTATTCTTATTCTACTTTTCTGAATTTGTTTGATACAATTGAGTGTCTTGCTCGGCCATTTCAGTGGGCAGGTAAGGGTCAACCACATTGCTGTGGTTCTGGAGTCACATGTAGGTCAGACCAGGTAAGGACAGCAGATTTCCTTCCCTAAAGGACATTAGTGAACAAGATGGGTTTTTAACCACAATCTGGGAAGATACGTGGTCATCATTACTGATATTAGCTTAGTATTCCAGATTTATTTAATTAACGGAATTTAAATTCCACAGCTTCCATAGAGAAATTTGGACTAATGTCTCAAGATCATTCATCCAGCCCTCCAGATTAGTAATCAAATCACACCATTCCCAGTTGCTCTCAGTCCGCAGCCCCGGTTGCTCTCAGTCCTCAGCCCCGGTTGCTCTCAGTCCCCAGCCCCGGTTGCTCTCAGTCCCCAGCCCCGGTTGCTCTCAGTCCCCAGCCCCGGTTGCTCTCAGTCCCCAGCCCCGGTTGCTCTCACTCCCCAGCCCCGGTTGCTCTCACTCCCCAGCCCCGGTTGCTCTCACTCCCCAGCCCCGGTTACTCTCAGTCCCCAGCCCCGGTTACTCTCAGTCCCAGCCCCGGTTACTCTCAGTCCCCAGCCCCGGTTACTCTCAGTCCCCAGCCCCGATTACTCTCAGTCCCCAGCCCCGGTTACTCTCAGTCCCCAGCCCCGGTTACTCTCAGTCCCAGCCCCGGTTACTTTCAGTCCCCAGTCCCGGTTACTCTGAGTCCCCAGCCCCGGTTGCTCTCAGTCCCCAGCCCCGGTTGCTCTCAGTCCCCAGCCCCGGTTGCTCTCAGTCCCCAGCCCCGGTTACTCTCAGTCCCCAGCCCCGGTTACTCTCAGTCCGAGCCCCGGTTACTTTTATTCTCCAGTCCCGGTTACTCTCAGCCCCCAGCCCCGGTTACTCTCAGCCCCCAGCCCCGGTTACTCTCAGTCCCCAGCCCCGGTTACTCTCAGTCCCAGTAAAGCACAGCGGGAGAGAGGAGCAGTGATAAATGGCGGGGATATAGCGCAAAGGTGTCATGTGGGGTGAATGTACTGGTAAGCTTTACGGTTTTATTATAATTAAATTAATCAACTTTAATGCAAGTCCAGATCAATTAATTAGCATAAAACTAAAACTCACTTGATAATTAAAAGCAAAATACTGTGGATGCTGGAAATCTGAACTAAAAACAGAAAGTGCCGGAAAAACTCAGCAGGTCTGGCAGCATCTGTGGAGAGAGAAGCAACGTTAATGTTTCAGGTCAGTGATGTTAACTCTGCTTCTTATTCCACAGCTGTTGCCTGACCTGCTGAGTATTTCCATCACTTCCTGTTTTTATACGACTTGATAATTTATCCTATAGTTACAATGTGTTCAATTCCTCAATGAAATCTAGGAATATAGTTAAAATTAAATAGAAAGTGATAGCAACACTAAAGGGGTCTCAATTTTTCAGTAAATTTAAACCTGAGCTATGTAGGTAATGAGAGTTAAGTAAAACATTCAAGTTAACGCTGTATAAAATTAAGTGGCTTCAGCACAAGTGAAGCAGCTGAAGGTGAGCCTTTATTTAACTCTTAACTTCATTTCAGTTAAGTCAGTTACAAGTCTATTAAATAGAGGTATGATAGGGCATCTCAGTCATGTGCTTCTTGTGTCCTGGACAACCACATGTGGAGGAAGTGTCATCAACTGGAGGAGCTTGAGGTCCAGGATGGTATGTTGCCTCCATGGTGCCAGGGTTAAGGATGTTATTGAGTGGCCTCAGAATACTCTGGGCGGGGGGGCTATTTTGAAAAACCAGCAATCGTGGTCCATATGGGCGCTAACGATAATTGGTAGCAAGAGGAATGAGGTTCTGCAGGCAGATTTCAGGAAACTAGGAAAGAGATTAAGAAGCAGGACCTCGAGAGTAGCAATCTCTGGATTACTCCCAGTGCCACATGCTAATGAATATAAAAATAGGAGGATAGAGAAGATGAATGCATGGCTGGAGAGATGGTGCGGAAGGGTGGGCTATAGATTCCTGGGACATTGGGACCGATTCTGGGGGCGAGGGGGATTGGGTGGGGTGGGGGGCCAGATGAGTTGCACCTGAACAGAGCTGGGACCAATATCTTTGTGGGGCAGTTTGCTGCAGTGTTTGGGGAGGGTTCAAACTAACTTGGCAGGGTGACACGAACAAGAAGGTAATATTAGAGAGGAAAACCAAAGTGCACAAAGACTTGGAAGAGACAGACAGCACTAAGGTTAGAAATAGTAAGGTATTAGGTGGGGTCAAAGTAAGAGGGAATGTAATCAGGTCTAAATTTGGTTTACAGTGCATGTATGAGAACACACGAAGCGTGGTAAATAAGGTAGATGAGCTGCAGGCGCAGGTAGCTCTGTGGCAGTATGATGTTGTGGTGATAACAGAGACCTGGCTCAAAAAAAAGGGCAGGACTTGAACTAAATATTTCTAGGCTTTTGTCAGGAAAGATAGGGAAGGAAAGAAAGGAGGAAAGGTGGCAGTATTGATTGAGGAGAATATTACAGTGCTGGAGAGAGAGGATGACCTTGAGGGACCAAGGACAGAATCTATTTGGTTAAAGCAAAGAAACATAGAGGTAACATTACACTACTGGGTGTATTCTATAGGCCTCCAACTAGTAGGAAAGATATAGAGGAACAAATTTACAGGCATATTAATAGTAAAAGGGTAGTAAAAAGAGAGGTAGGGCCAATAAGGGGCCAAGAAGGGGATTTAAGCATGGAGGCAGAGGGCATGGCTGAGATACTAAATGAGTATTTTGCTTGTCTTTACCAAGGAAGAAGATATTGCCAAATTCGTAATGTAGGAGGAGGTAGTTGAGACAGTGGATGGGCTAAAAACTGATAAAGAAGAAGAATTAGAAAGGCTTTTCACAGCTCTGATGAAAAGTCACAGACCTGACATTTTATTTTATTTATTTTATTTTTAATTTTTAAAATTTTATTTAGAGATACAGCACTGAAACAGGCTCTTCGGCCCACCGAGTCTGTGCCGACCAAGAACCACCCATTTATGCTAACCCTACAGTAATACCATATTCCCTACCACCTACCTACACTAGGGGCAATTTACAATGGCCAATTTACCTAACACCTGCAAGTCTTTGGCAGTGGGAGGAAACCAGAGCACCCGGCGAAAACCCACGCGGTCACAGGGAGAACTTGCAAACTCCGCACAGGCAGTACCCAGAATTGAACCCGGGTCTATGGAGCTGTGAGGCTGCGGTGCTAACCACTGCGCCGCCCATAATTTTAACTCTGCTTCTATCTCCACAGGCGGGAAGATGGTGGTGTAGTGGTATTGTCACTGGACTAGTAATCCATAGGACCATGCTAATGCTCTGGGGACATGGGTTCATATTCCACCATGACAGCTGGTGAAATTTTAATTCAATTAATAAATCTGGAATTAAAAAGCTAATCTAATGGTGACAATGTCAATTGTTGTAAAAACCTAGCTGGTTCACTAATGTCCTTTAGGGAAGGAAATCTGCTGTCCTTACCTGGTCTGGCCTATGTGTGACTCCAGATCCACAGCAATGTGGTTGACTGTTAAATGCCCTCTGAAATGGCCTAGCAAGCCAATGACGCCCACATCCCATGAACGAATAAACAAAATAGATGCATTTTTTTTCATTTCAGATTTCCAGCATCCATGATATTTTGCTTTAGCAGTAGAAAGGCTGACTGTACTTAAACTTGATAAATCACCAGGGCCAGATGAGATGCATCTGAGGATACTGAAGGATGTAAGGGCGGAAATTACAGAGGCACTGGCCATAATCTTCCTTTCCTCCTTGGATATAGGTGTGGTATCAGAGGACTGGAGAATTGCAAATGTTACACCCTTGTTCAAAAAAGGGTGTAAGGATAAACCCAGCAACTACAGGCCAGTCAATTTAACTTCAGTGGTGGGAAAGCTTTTAGAGTCAATAATCTGAGATAAAATTAATGGTCACTTGGACAAATGTAGATTAATTAAGGAAAGTCAGCACAAATTTGTTAAAGGAAAATCATGGTTAACTAACTTGATTGAGCTTTTCACTGATCGAACAGAGAGGGTTGATGTGGGTAACGTAGTTGATGTTGTGTGCATGCACTTCTAAAAGGCGTTTGATAAAAGTGCCACATTACAGACTTGTCAGTAAAGTTGAAGCCCATGGAATAAAAGGGACAGTGGCAGCATGGATATGAGATTGGCTGAGTGACAGGAAACAGAGTAGTGGTGAATGCTTGTTTTTTGGACTGCAGGAATGTTCCCCAGGGGTCAGTACTAGGATCACTGCTTTTCTTGATCTATATATTAGATATCTATATTCATGACCTAGACTTGGGTGTACACGGCATAATTTCAAAATTTGCAGATGATACACTGTGAGGAGGATAGTGATAGACTTCAAGAGGACATAGACAGGCTGGTGGAATGGGCGGACACATGGCAGATGAAATTTAATGCAGATAAGTGTGAAGTGATACATTTTGGTAGGAAGAATGAAGAACGACAATATAAAATAAAGGGTGCAATTCTAAAGGAGGTGCAGGAGCAAAAGGACCTAGGGGTATATGTGCAAAAACCATGGAAAGTGGCAGGGCAAGTTGAGAAAGCGATTAGTAAATCATACAGGATAGTGTGTTTTATAAATAAGGGCATAGAGTACAAAAGGAAGTTATGATGAACCTTTATAATACACTGGGTCAGCCTCAACTGGAATGTTGGGTCCAATTCTAGGCACCACACTTCAGGAAGGACATGAAGACATGAGAGAGTGCAGAAAAGATTTACAAGAATAGTTCCGGCGATGAGAAACATCAGTTATGTGGATAAATTGGAGAAGCTGGGATTGTTCTCCTTACAGAAGAGAAATGTGAGAGAAAATTTTATAGAGGTGTTCAAAATCATGAGGTGTCTGGACAGAGTAGATAGAGGGAAACTTCCCATTGGTGGATGGGTTGAGAACCAGAGGACGCCCATTTAAGATGATTGGCAAAAGAACCAGAGGCGACGGGAGGAAAAACTTCATCGTGCAGTGAGTGGTTAGGATCTGGAATGCACTGCCTGAGAATCTGGTGGAGGCAGATACAATCGCGGCTTTCAAAAGGAATTGGATAATTATCGAAGAGAAAAAATATCCAGGGCCACGGGGAAAAGGGGGGTGGGGGGGAGAGTGGGAATAGCTGAATTTCTCTTGAAGTGAGCTAGCTCGGACACAATGGGTTGAATGGCCTCATTCTGTGCTGTAACCATTCTATGACTCTATGTTCCAGAATCAGTTACTCTCAGTCCCCAGCCCCCCTTACTCTTGTGCCCCAGCCCCCCTTACTCTCAATGCCTGCCCCCCCTTACACTCAGTGCCTGGCCCCCCTTACTCCCAGTGCCTGGCACCCCCTTGTTACTCTCAGGTTACTCTCAGTCACAGGACTGATGACTCTCACTCCCATTTCTGGGATGGTAGCATAGTGGTAATGTTACTGGACCAGTAATCCAGAGGCCTGGACTAATGCTCCAGAGACATGAATTCAAATCTCACCACAGCAGCTGGGGGAATTTAAATTCAATTAATTAATTAAATATGGCATGAAAAGCTATTCTCAATAATGGTGATCATGACATGACTGGATTGTTGTGAAAACCCATCTTATTCACTGAAGTTCTTCAGGGAAGGAAATCTGCCGTCCTTACCCGGTCTGGTCTACATGCGACTCCAGAGCATCAGCAATGTGGTTGACCTTTAACTGCCCTCTGAAATTGCCTAGCAAGTAATTCAGTTGTATCAAACTGCTACAGAAAAGTCAAATAATAATAAAACCAGATGGATCAATGGGAATTGATCCAGGCAAAAGAAAGACACACTTGCCAAAATTGGGAGAGCTGTCCAACAGACTAATCAAGCAACAGCCTGACATAGTCATGTTCACTGAAGCATACATTACAACCAAAGTCCGAGACTCCTCCCATTACCATCCTCGTCCTCACTGATCTGCCTGTTGCAAATGCATCTGTCTATGACAGTATTGGTAGGAGTGACTACCGGCACAGTCCTTGTGGAGACGAAGTCCCGTCTTCACATTGAGGACACCCTCCATTGTATTGTGTGCTACCACCGTGCTAAATGGGATAGATTTTGAACAGATCTAGCAACTCAAAACTGGGCATCCATGTTGCGCTGTGGGCCATCAGCAGCAGCAGAATTGTACTCAACCACAATCTGGAACCTCATGGTCCGGCATATCCCCCACTCTACCATTACCATCAAGCCAGGAGACCAACCCTGGTTCAATAAGGAGTGTTGGAAAACATGCCAGGAGCAGCACCAGGGATACCTAAAAAATGAGGTGCCAACCTGCTGAAGCTACAACACAGTATTTTATACATGCTAAATGGCAGAAGCAGCATGCCATAAACAGAGCTAAGCAATCCCATAACCAATAGATCAGATCAAATCTCTGCCATCCTGCCACATCCAGTCGTGATTGGTGGTGGACAATTAAACAAATAACTGGAGGAGGTGGCTCCACAAATATCCCCATCCTCAATGATGGGGGAGCCCAGCACATCAGTGCAAAAGACAAGGCTGAAGCATTTGCAACCATCTTCAGCCAGAAGTGCTGAGTTGGTGATCCATCTTGGCCTCCTCCTGAGGTCCCCAGCTTCACAGATGTCAGTCTTCTTCCAATGTGATATCAAGAAATGACGGAAGGCACTGGATATTGCAAAGGCCATGGGCCCTGACAACATTCCGGCAATGTTACTGAAGACCTGTGCTCCGGAAATAGTTGCTCCCCTAGCCAAGCTGTTCCAGTAACGCTACAACACTGGCATCTACCCAACAATGTGGAAAATTGCCTGGTATGTCCTGTACACAAAACGCAGGACAAATGCAACCTGGCCAGTTACTGCCCCATCAGTCTACTCTCAATCATCAGTAAAGTGATGGAAGGTGCCACCAACAGTGCTATCAAGCGGCCTTCGTTTAAGAATAACCTGCTCAGTGACACTCAGTTTGGGTTCCGCCAGGGCCACTCAGCTCCTGACCTCAGTACAGCCTTGGTCCAAACATGGACAAAAGAGCTGAATTCCAGAGGTGAGGGAGAGTGATTGCCCTTGACATCAAGGCAGCATTTAACATTTCTGCCATACAAGTGCCAGGCAATGACCATCTCCAACAAGAGAGAATCTAACCATCTCCCTTGATGTTCAATGGCATTACCATCGCTGAATACCCACCATCAACATCCTGAGGGTTACCATCGGGCAGAAACTAAACTAGATCAGCCATATAAGTACTGTGGCTACAAGAGCTGGTCAAAGGCTGGGAATTCTAAGGCGAGTAACTCACCTCCTGTCTCCCCAAAGCCTGCACACTATCTACAAGGCACAAGTCAGGAGTGTGATGGAATACTCTTCATTTGCCTGGATGGGTGCAGCTCCAACAACACTCAAGAAGCTCCACCATCAACATTCATTCCCTCCACCACCCATGCACAGTGCCAGCAGTGTGTACCATCTACAAGATGCACTGCAGCAACTCACCAAGGCTCCTTCGACAACACCTTCCAAACCTGCGACCTCTACCACTTAAAAGGACAAGGGCAGCAAATGCAAGGGAACACCACCACCTGCAAGTTCATCTCCAAGTCACACACCATCCTGACCTGGAACTACATCGCTGTTCCTTCACTGTCGCTGGGTCAAGATCCTGGAACTCCCTTTGTAACAGTATTGTGGTGTACCTAATCCACATGGACTGCAGCAGTTCAAGAAGACGGCTAACCACCATCTTCTCAAGGGCAATTAGGGATGCACAATTATTGCTGGCCTGGCCAGTGACACTCTCATCTCAAGAATGGATTAAAAAAAAATCCTAACCCAGGTTATTCTCAGTCCAATCCTGGTTCCTCTCAGTCCCCAGCCCCGGTTACTCTCAGTCCCAGCCCTGGTTAACTCAGCCCTAGCTCCTGTTACTCTCAGTCCCCAGTCCCAGTTACTCTCAGTTCCAGCCCAGGTTACACCCAGTCCCAGCCTGTTGTGAGGAGTTGCTGGCACATGTCACAACTTACCGAGTAGCTGCTGATATAATGGTTGCATTTCCCAGCTTCTCAGCCAGCAGTGCAAATTGGGTGATGTAGTCATCACTGTAGTGCTGGCAGGAATGGTACTGCAATTGGTTGATATAGGGGTTTTCCTCTCCGACTTCCAGTGTTGTAGAGTGGACCTCCAACTTTCTCTGCAGGCTGCGGGTCTGCTGAAGGAACCAGTCCAATGCCTCCTCACTGCTGAGATTCAGCTTCACAGCAAACTTTCCCCTCCACTTCGTCAAGAGGGGGGCCTGGTAAAAACAGGGACATGTAGAGATTAGGACCTTTTTAACAGGGAATACTGACAGAGGGTCACACAGCTCTCTTGGGAGTTTGGATTTCTGAAGCTCTTTAATTGAATGTTGTGGGGCTGGTGGGGGGGGGGGGGTGGGGTTGCGGGTTGGGGGACAGAGTGGGTTGGGGGGGCAGGGGAGTCAGCAGGGTCGGGGGGGTGGGGGGGGGGTGGTGAAAAAGAGACCAGTGAGGCTGTTTTGTTTCAATAGGGAGCTCCTGTGTTTAAAACCATTGAATAGGGAGTTTCCTTCCCACCCCAACTACCTAGCCTGAGATAGCTGGAGCTGCCCAGGTGAAGAGACTTTCTGTTTTCCCTCTCAACACTGAAAGCAAGGTGTGCCTGGCGGATTACAGCTGTCCCGGGTGAAGACATCGTCCCCCATCACCCCCCTCCACCAACTGGAAGACCAGCGGAAGGGCTGCCTTGAAGTAACATCTGCAAAGAGACTGATTCCTCCTGGCTTTTCTCTCCTTCAGCCTCTCTCCCCATGCCATAACCCCCAGCAAAGTATTTGTGGGACAATCTATTATTATTATTCTTTTCTGACCTCTATTTTTGTCCTACGGTGGGTGTGATTCTTCTGCCCCATGGCTTCACAATCCTCTCTGGTGCCGGGGTCTTCCTATGCTGTAGCAGCTGCTACAGCTGCTCCTGTAGCCCTGTCACCATTTAAAATCCTGACAACAAAGCATGGGGTGAAGAGTTACACACACCCTACTATGAGTATTGAGGCTTGTGTTAAGGCAATGGCCGAGGTTGTCAGCCCCTCGGCCATTGTCGCAGCCTCAAAGATGTATGGGAAGGCTGTGTTTTTTCTGAAGACCGAGCAGGTGGTGTCCCTGGCCCTGAGTAGGTGGCTCACCATGTTCGGGACTTCCCTGCCAGAGGATTGCCTGGGGGCCACTGCACAGCGTGTGATTTTATCAAACATTCTGCCCTTTAATCCCGGTGAACTCCTCGTCCCTCACCTGCACCATTTGGGGGAAGTGACGTCGGGGATCACCCCAGTCCCGTTCGGTCTTCAGGAAAGCAGCCTCCGGCATGTGCACTCATTCCGCCACCAGCTATTTATGCAGCTGGTGCGGGAGGAGGTCTCGGAGGCCCATATTGTTGTCGAGTTCCAGGGGGCGGCCTACCGTGTCTTCTGGACCTCGGACGGGGCGCAATGCCATGCCTGCAAGGGGTTGGGGCATGTTCAGAAGAGCTGCCCCACTGACTGCACCTCGGCAGCCCAGGGTGGTGCCGCTGCACCTCCCCATACTCCTGCAACAACCACTGCTCAGGCGGTTCCAGAGGCCGTGGTTTTCATGGCATCCAGTGGGGAGGGGGAGACCTGTCTGGGTGAAGGAAGGCACAGCGCAGATCGAAGCACCTGAAGGCACGCCCCCTGGGCACATAACAACAGCCTGAGCCTGAGCTCAGCCATAAGCCTGGTCCAGGGGAGTCCACCTGCCCCGCTGCTGAGCTCAGGCCCAAGGGATCTAGGCAGGGAGGGTGTGGAGGTAGAAACGGAGATGTCTACAGAGATGGAGGTCTCTCAGCCCCTGCGCCCCTCCCAGAATGAGGAGGAGGCAGCCCTCCTCTGAAGAGGGCCATGCGTACAGGGCCCACCTCCTGGCTCAGGTCCTGTGCTCCCCCAGCCACCAGCACCATGAAGGCCTTGAGCCCTGGGCGGGAACACTCTGTCCCTCGAGATGGAGGGCGGAGAGATGCCCTTGTAGCTTTGGGAACTCCAGATGAGGAGGGTGGGGGGGAGAGGGCCCGCCTGTGGTGGGGGAGACTGTGGACCCCACAGGAGAAATTACTCCTTTGGCTGATGGGTCGGGTGTCCTGGGTGAGGGCGAGACATGTGAGGGTCAACCCTCCCAGCAGCCTGATGCTGCCACCCAGAATGTACCCAACCCAGAGGCCAATTTGTGTAGTTCCCCATCTGCTGGGTCTGTGGGCGCTGGTGGGGCGGGAGATGGCTTCCTCTCTCTGCCTTCAGTCCTGGCTCCAGCTGGATTTCTGGAGGCGGGAACTACCGTCTCCCCTGGGCCGCTCACTTGCCTGAGGATTGAGGAGGAAGGGGGGTCCTGAACCGCTGGCGCCTCTAGGCTCCAGTTCCATAGAAGAACACAAAGAGGACTCCTCTGCCATCAATCCTGGGGGTGGGATCGTGACGGAGGCGGGACCAGCCAATGCAGCCGGGACGCCTGCCCCGCAGTGTTTGGTGGGTGTGTCAGCCACTGGCGGTGACGATCCAGAGGAGGATGGGGACAGAGAATGACATTGAATCCAACCCCATTGAGGTGGTGGACTCCCTTGTGCCTCCTACCGAGTCTCCTCTCATCCCCACTGTGGAACTCCGGGAATTCCTTGCGGCCTGCGTGAGTTGCCGCAATGAAGCTCAGCTGGCACTCGGCCGGTGGTTGAATCTGGTGCTGATCTGCCGCCCTCAAGAAGGGAGGGGGGAAGAGCACAGCTGTGAAACCGGTTGAGAGGAGCCGGTTTAAAGCATTCCTCAATGGGTTGCTGAAGGAGTGGAAGGAGAGATGCACTTCCAGCCTTAACATCAATGGCAGCAGGGAGGGTGTCTCACAGATTTCAAAATCTCTCAGTCCTCAGGGAGGGGAGATATGCGATGATCTTTCTGCAGGAAACCCACACTATTCCAGGAGATGAAGCCTCCTGGAGTGGCAGGGTGTGGTCTACATGAATCACCTCACCCCTATATCTAGTGGGGTGGCTAGCTTGTTGGCCCCGACATTTCAGCTGGAGATCTTAGGGGTCAAGGAGCTTGTGCCAGGCTGCTTGGTCCATCTCGCCATTCACCTGGGTATCATGCCTCTCCACTTTGTGAACGTGGATGCGCACAGGCCTAGCGCGTTGCAAGCGTGCTTCTTTTAATAAGTGTCCACTCTCTTGAGCTCTATCTATAGCGGCAAGTGCATTAGCCTCGGGGGGGGTGGATTTTAACTGTACCCTTGAGGTGAGGGATTGCTTCGGTCCCCAGTGTGGCCAAGCGTCGGTGGAGAAATTGAGGGAACTGATCAGCTCCCTTAACTTGGTGGACATCTGGCAGAGTCTCCATCCCGACTCCAGTGCCTTCACATGGAGGTCTGGAGGAGGAGGGTCCCGAATTGACCGCCTCTCCATTGTGCAGACGTACATCTCCTGCGTCTTGGCGGCTTCCATGCGACTGGTGCCATGCTTAGACCACCACCAGGTGTGGGTGGAGCTCACTCCACTCCGCACATGGGCAGGGTTCGCATACTGGCACTTTAACCACTGGTTGCTGGAGGACGAACAATTCCAGGACTCGTTCCGCCGATTCTGGGCCGATTGGAAAAGGAGCAGGGCGCTTCCCCTCCTTGAGGCTATGGTGGGATGTGGGCAAGACTCACATCCGTGTCTTCTGTCAGGAATTTGCGAAGGGTTCGACCAAGAGGTGGGAAGCCGAGATCGGGCACCTAGAGGGAGGTGCTCAACTTGGAGTCCCATCTCGGTCAGGACGTCACAGACCCAGTCCTGTGGCAGGCATACAAAGAGAAGGGCGCGCTGAGGGACCTGTAGCTCGTAGGGTCCCGAGGTACTTTCGTGAGGTCGTGGATCCAGATCCTATAAGATTTGGACCGCGCCTCACTCTTCTTCTACTCGCTGGAAAACTGACGGGGCGTCCGTAAGCAACTCGTCGAGCTGCTGGCCGACGATGGATCCTCCATCTCGGATCCGGAGGGAATGGGCCTCTTGGTCCGTACCTACTACAGCACATTGTTCTCTCTGGATTGGTCCGGTGAGTAAGCATGCAGAGTTTTGTGGGAGAACCTGCTGAAGGTCAGCCTGGAGGGCCCCAAAGGATTGGAGGCTCCGCTCATGTTGGCAGAGCTGACAAGTGCCCTCCACCAGCTCTCGAGGGGCAAATCCCCAGGGCTGGATGGGCTGACTGTGGAGTTCCTCTGGGACGTCCTGGGGGGCGTTTACGCATGGGTCCTGGGGAAAGCCTGGCGTCCTGCTGCCAAAAAGAGGCGATCTCCGCTTGCTTAAGAACTGGCATCTGGTCTCCCACCTCAGCACAGATTATAAAATCTTTTCCTGGGCTATGTCTACCCGCCTGGGCTCCGTGCTGGCCCACATGATCCACCCTGACTAGTCCTACACGGTCCTGGGCTAGTCCATCCAGGACAACACCTGCCTGGTCCGGGACCTGATCCATCTTTCCCAGAGGACTGGTCTGTTGGTCGCTTTTCTCTCTCTCGATCAGGGGAAGGTGTTCGACAGGGTTAATTATGAATATCTTTTCAGGATTCTGCACACATTCGGACACGGGTCGCAGAGGGCCTATTCAAAGTTAATGGGTCCTTGATGGCGTCCATTCGCTTTGGGAGAGGAGTATGTCAGGGATGTCCCATGTCCGGCCAATTATATATCAGCTGCATGGAGCCATTCCTGTGCCTGCTTCGCCGAATGTTGGCGGGTTTGGCTCTGCGTTGGCTGGGCATGCGGGTTGTCCTCTCGGCTTATGCCGAAGACGTGCTCCTCACGGTCACAGATCCGGTTGACTTGCAGAGGATGTGCGAGTGCCAGCAGACCTTTTCTTCCGTGTCCTCCGCGAGGATCAATTGGGAAAAATGTTCCAGACTCCTGGCGGGTGGACTCCCTGCCAGAGGAGTTAACACCTTTGTGTGGAGTATCACGCACCTCCTCTATCTGGGAGTCCACCTTAGCCCCACTGAGGAAGCTTGGCCGGCAAACTGGCAGGAGTTGGAGTCAAAAGTCAACACTCGGCTGGGGCACTGGACAGGACTGCTCCGAGTGCTTTTCTACAGGGGCCGAGCGCTGGTCATAAACCAACTGGTGGCCTTGATGTTGTGGTACCAGTTGGTCACTTTGGTCCTGCCCCCTGCATTCGCCACTAAGATCCAGAAGAAGCTCATCGATTTCTTCTGGAGCAAGAGGAAACACTAGGTCTCTGCCGCGGTCCTGAGTCTCCCAATTGAGGAGGGCGGCCAGTCACTGGTGTGTGTCCAACCCAGGCTGTGACTCTTCGGCTTCGGACCCTCCAGAGATACCTGTACGTCAAGCGTCCTACCAGTTGGTGTGCGCTGGCAACGTATTTTTTCTGCCAGGGGCACTGCCTTCAAGACAACACGCAGGTCCCGGTGGCGAACGTTAGCCTCACCTCTCTGAGGGAGTTGCCTGTCTTTTACCGGGATCTATTCAGAGTCTGGAACATGGTCAGCTCCAGTCAGGGTGCTCCCCCGTCAGCGGCGGAGACTGCCTTGGCTGTCTGGGCGGTCGGATCTATCGATGGACTGACAGGTGGAGGAGTAGCCGAAGCCCCCGGGATGCCCCTCACTGCAGGTGACGAGGGGGCTCGGGAATGTGGCGTGCTCCTGGCTGAGCCGATCCGCGCTCAGCCACAATTGCTCATCAGACCGAGGCCCCAAAACCCTCCTTGGGAGTCGATCCCGCACAACCTGAGCCGCCTCTTGGAAATGCCCTCCATGCCATTCCACACCGCATGGAGGGGTTCTCTATATGGGCTGCACCTGCACACGTTCCACTTCCTTGCCCTAGTCTGCTGCCCGGACATGCCATGGCATGTTGCCATCTGGCAGTGAGGGAAGCCCCGGTGGAGGTCTCTCTAGACAGGAGTCCTCCCCCTTTACATTGGGGTCCTGGGGTGGAGGGTGCTGCACAGGGCAGTCCCGTGCAATAGACTGTTAGGGCGGCACAGTGCTGCAGTGGTTAACACCGCAGCGACCCGGCTTCAGTTCTGGGTACTGCCTATGCGGAGTTTGCAAGCTTTCCCTGTGACCGCGTGGGCTTCCGCCGGGTGCTCCGGTTTCCTCCCACAGCCAAAGACTTGCAGGTTGATAGGTAAATTGGCCATTGCAAATTGCCCCGAGTGTAGGTAGGTGGTGGGGATGTGGTAGGGAATATGGGATTAATGTAGGATTAGTATAAATGGGTGGTTGTTGGTTGGCACAGACTTGGTGGGCCGAAGGGCCTGTTTTAGTGCTGTATCTCTAAATTAAATAAAAGTAGGTTCATGGACTCCCAGGTCACCTGTAATTTCTGCAGCCTGGACAAGTCCGTGTTCAATATATATATGGAATGTGCGAGGTTGCAGCCTCTCTGAGTATTTACAGGGGGCTGCTCCTCAAGTTTTGGCTCCACTTCAGCCCCATGCTCCTGATCTTTGGGCACCCGGTGCAGAAGGGCGGTGGGCCGGGAGGAGGATCTCATCAGTCTGCTCCTGGGCCTGGACAAGGTGGCAATTCAGGTCCAGGCTGCGGGACGTTGGGGGTCCGTCCGCCCTGATTACCTGCCCCCTCTTGCGATGTTACGTTTGCTCCTGGGTATCTCTGGAGAAGGAGCATGCGGTGTCTGCCAGTTCGCTTGAGGCCTTCTGCGACCGTTGGGTACCGCAAGGGCTGGAGTGCATCATAGATGCAGACAATGCTATTTTAATTTGAGTTTTTGTTTTATTTATTCGAATTTAGTCAAGTTACTAATATAAAATATATAAATGCATATAAAGGGGGCCTGAAGAATAAAGGTCCCCTTGACAAAAATAAATAAAAGGGGCCTGGGGTATAAAGACCACCTTCAAAAGAAAATAAAAATGGGTTAGGTGCAGAATAAAGCTCCCTCGACACTGCTGAATTGATAGGCCTCTGTCCAACCACATATCAGCACCCACTTTCTGCATTAATGTCTGACCTGTCATCCTGTGGTCTGTGAGACTAACGGAAGAACGGGTAATAAATTAAGGGCAGTGCTGTACGATATGGTTCCCACAGTGTTCCACAAAGTGTTCAAAACTGGCAGATAGATGAAACTTCCAAATTGCTGGTCTGGACTGAACTGGAGCCAGGTGACAGAAAGCTGAGTGTGGGCAGAGGTGACACGTCCCAGTCACACACAAAATTTTTAAACAAGAAAAGAGAGAGGAGAAATAAAAAGAGGAAGTACTGGAGATCCGTTTGCTGTTGCTGGGAGACTGAGCCAGAATCTCTCCTTCCCTTCCTGTACAGTCATTTGGAAGTGCTTGGAATCAATCATCGTGTAAGGGGAGAGTGTGATGGAGATTCTTAGCTGACGCAGGTCAAGGTATCTGCTCTGTGAAACGTGAGTCTTCGCCTGGGTGTCGAGCAGACTGTGTTCCTGTAAATGGGAGAGCATGGAGATTAAAGAATGGAGGCAATCTTCAACAATTCAACTGATAACTAACGGCACATATAAAGCCACTGAGATACACCATGACAGGCCAGGCTCTCACCCCCTCGGCTAAACTCCATCAGATACCAACCAAAAGGTTTACATTGATACTGTACCTTCAACACAACTCAGAAACATGGCGAAGTTAGGCACACAGTAAGATCCCAATAAGTGGAACTACCAGTTAATATGCCTTTATCCTATTAACTTGCAACTATTTCCTATTTACTATCAGGTTTTTATTCATCCTAATTTTTATGTAACCCAGTCTATGTAACTTGTGTTCTCCCTGTGTCCATTCTCGATCGTATTCAGGCTGCCACTCTGGACCCGAGCCCATCATTCGATTTCCACTTTTTCTCTTTCTCTAACTTCTTTTCTCTTTACCTCTCCTAGACCTCTCTCTTCTATCTATCATGCCTCCTTTCGCTTCTCCACTCTCAGGTACTCTGCCCTCCCAATTCTCTACCCTAACCCTTCAGCTCTTCGACCTTCCTGCTCTCCTGCCACCATTCCAGTCTCGACTCCCTCTTAGATAAGCCTGCAGCTTCCTCTGTACCTCTCTGGGCATCCTCCAAAGGGCTCACTGAGGCATGTGGTGCTGGTTCATTATGTGCAGCATCCTCAATTGCCCCATCCCACTCTCACGTCGGCCTTCCTGCCCTGTGCACCCGCTTGGGGCTAATCTTGCCAATCTTCTGCCTGTCCAACTCACCCCTCCCACTGCTGATCCTGTGGACTCTGCCAGTGGGTAGTTCTCACCGCCCTCTACACATCTCCCACCAGAGTGTCTGTTCACTTGTGAACAAGGCCCTTGCCATCCATGAACTTATTGTGGATGACTGCATCAACATTATGGCCTGAACAGAAAGCTGACTGAGGGGTGATGACACTTTCCCTTTTAATGAAGCCTTGCTGCTTGGTTACATCTTCCACCACTTGCTCTGCCAAGACCGTTGTGGTGGCAATGTGGGGCTTATCACCAGGTCTCCCCTTGGCCTGACCCCCTACTCCTCTGGTACTTCCTCCTCCTTTGAGCATCTCACCTTGTTCCACCCCTCTCACCTCTCATTCAAAATCATTGTTGTCCAACATGCTCCCAAATAAGCTAAACATTTTCTCACCGAGATATCTTCACTGCTTTCCTTCCTTAGCCTCTGCACCAAACGACTTCTCATCCTTGGTGATTTCAATCTCCATCTCAACTCTCTCTCTTCTGAGTTCATTGCCCTCTTATCCTCCCTAAATCTCTCCCTCCGTGTAAACTCCCCAACCCATATTCATGCCAACCCCTCGATCTAGCCATCCCATCTTATCAATTAAAGATAAGGCCATCTCTGACCACTTCCTTATATCACTCACTACCCTCAACCCCCTTCCATTCCCCAGCCCTACCTCATTCTGTATCCGTCCCTGGAGAAAACTACCCCCCAATTCACTTACAAGTGTACTTTTAAAATCCCAACTGTCTAGCTTCTGGCTCTCCATTCTTCCCAACATTTCTACAGCTACTGATTTGCTCAACTGTACCCTCACCTCCACCTTTGATGTCCTAGTTCTCAACAAAACCATTTTTCCCTCTCACCCTGGCCGTTCCCCTTGGTATGGCCTTCATCTCCGTTCCCTTAATTCTATGGGACGCAGACTTGAAAGGATATGGCGAACAACTGGTTTAGCCATCCACCAGCAGATATGGTTGGACCCCATAGAGAACTATTGGGTCCTGCTCTTGATTGCTAAAACTGCTCACTATTCCAGGATTCCTGAAATTCAAAGATAACTACAGACTTTTTCTCTACTGCAAAACATCTTCTTAAACCCCTCTCCCCTTTCTCCTCCACCCTCACCTCCAACAATAAGTGCGAGGAGCTCATGGATGACTTTGTCACTAAGATCAAGACCATCCAATCAGCTGCCTCTGCCATGTCCCTCCCTTCCACTCACCTACCTGGCCAAACTGGCCAAAGAAACCCCTCTGCTCTAGCCCTGAACTCGCATCTTTCTCTAGTTTCTCTCCTATCTCCCCTCTTGCCCTCTCATGAGCTCATCTTGTCCAAGAGACCCACCTCCTGCTCCCTTGACCCTATTCCCACTAAATTGCTGACCACCAACATTCCCTCCTTGTCCCCATATTCGCTGATATTGTTAATGGTTCTCTCTCTTCAGGTGCTGTCCCTTTCTCCTTTAAATCTGCCGTCATCACCCCCTCCTCAAAAAAACAAAACTTGATCCCACCGTCCTTGCAAACTAGAATCCCGTCTCCAACCTCCACTTCCTCTCCAAAGTACTTGAAAGTGTTGTCACCTCCCAAATCCATTCCCACCTTCCCCGGAACTCCATGTTTGAATCTCTCCAATTAGTTTTTCTGCCCTGCCACAGTACTGAAACAGCTCATATCAAAGTCACAAATGGCATTCTATGTGACTGTGACAATGGTAAACTCTCCCTCCTTGTTCTTCTCGACCGGGCTGCAGACTTTGACACAGTTGACCACACCACCCCCCTCCAATATCTCTCTACTATTGTCCAGCTGGGTGGGACTGCTCTCACCTGGTTCCATTCCTATCTATCTAATCGTAACCAGAGAATCGCTTGCAATGGCTTCTCTTCCTGCTCCTGCACCGTTACTTCTGGTGCACCCAAGGATCTACCCTTGGACCCATTTTGTTTCTCATCTACATGCTGCCCTTTGGCGACATCATCCAAAAGCACAGTGTTAGTTTTTACATGTAAACTGACAACACTCACCATCATCTCTCTCAACTCCTCCACTGTTGCCAAATTATCAGATTGCTTATCCCTCATCCAGTACTGGATGAACAGAAATTTCCTCCAATTAAATATTGGGAAGACTGAAGCCATTGTTTTCGGTTCCCATCATAAACTCTGTTCTCCAGCTATTGACTCCATCCCTCTCTCTGGAAAACATCTGAGATTAAGCCAGTTCGGAATCTTGGTGTCATATTTGACCCCGAGATGAGCTTCCAACCTCAGATTTGTGGCATTACTATGACCGCCAATTTCCACCCCTGTAACATCGCTCGACTTCGTCCCTGTCTCAGCTCATCTGTTGCTGAAACCCTCATTCATGCCTTTGTTACCTCTAGACTGGACCATTCCAACGCACTTCTGTTTGGTCTCACATTCTACACTCTGTAAATTTGAGGTCATCCAGAACTCTGGTCTCCGTGTCTTAACTCGCACCAAGTCACGTTACCCTATCAATCCTGTGCTCACTGACCTACATCGACTCCTGGTCAAGCAATGCCTTGATTGTAAAATTCTCATCCTTGTTTTCAAATTCCTCCATGGCCTCGCCCCCTCCCTATCTCTGTAATCTCCTCCAGCCCCACAACCCTCCCGAGATATCTGCGTTCCTCTAATTCTGGTCTTTTGAGCATCCCTGATTTTAATCAGTCCACCATTGGTGGCCGTGTCTTCAGCTGCCTAAACCTCAAGCTCTGGAATTCCCTCCCTACACCTCTCCGCTTTTCCAACTCCTTTAAGACACTTCTTAAAACTTAACCCGTTGACCAAGCTTTTGTTCATCTGACCTAATATCTCCTTTTGTTGCTCAGTGTCATACTTTGTTTTAGAATGCTGCTGTAAAGCGAGTTGGAATGCTTCATTTCGTTAAAAGTGCTATATAAATATAAGTTGTTGCTGTTCTTCAAGTAATAAATGGTGACCTGAAAAACACACGGCTTCTCCTCACATTGGGTCACAGCATCCACTAGACTAGGCAGGCTGTTTAACATGTCATGTGAAAGTCAGACCTCTAACAGTGCAGCGCTCCCTCGTACTGCCCCTCTGCCAGTGCAGCACTCCCTCAGTACTGCCCCTGTGACTGTGCAGCACGCCCTCAGTACTGACCCCATGAGAGTGCAGCACTCCCTTAGTACTGACCCCCTGACTGTGCAACACTCCCTCAGTACTGCCCCTGTGACACTGCAGCATTCCCTCAGTACTGCCCCTCTGCCAGTGCAGCATTCCCTCAGTACTGCCCCTGTGACTGTGCAGCACGCCCTCAGTACTGACCCCATGAGAGTGCAGCACTCCCTCAGTACTGACCCCCTGACTGTTCAACACTCCCTCAGTACTGCCCCTGTGACACTGCAGCATTCCCTCAGTACTGACCCCCTGACAGTGCAGCACTCCCTCAGTACTGACCACCTGACTGTGCAGCACTCCCTCAGTACTGACCACCTGACTGTGCAGCACGCCCTCAGTACTGACCCCCTGACAGGTTCATTTCAAAGGTTAGTGGTGTCTAAGCTAATCCAAAATGCACGCACACTCAAAGCGCTGTCAAAACCAGCTGTCCCTGGCTGGAACAGAGTCCAAGGGTTCCGGAGAAGGAAAGGTTAAAGGCCCAAATGGCAGGTTTCCTCTCAGACCAGGAACCCCGGGGTCTCTTCCTTTCTCTGAAGCCATGCTGACCAAGAATGAGCCAGTTACACAGCGAACGGCTGGAAGTCCTTAGAAATGAGATTTCCTTATAACCAGGCCCTGTCCTCCCCTATTCTACCCAGTCCAGCCCAATCCAGCTCAGATCTGTCCTCCCCTACTCTACCCAGCCCAGCCCTGTCCTCCCCTACTCTACTCTACCCAGCTCAGCCCTGTCCTCCCCTACTCTACTCTACCCAGCTCAGCCCTGTCCTCCCCTACTCTACTCTACCCAGCTCAGCTCTACACTACCCAGTCCAGCCCTGCTCAGCAGATACTACCGTTGGGGGCCCAGGACTGACTGCCTGCTGATTGGCACAGGCCTGACCACATGGTCATTTGCTCCGATTCAGCTCAGCTGTAGTGGGAAGATGAGCAGTGGGGGGGGGGGTGGAGAAAGAGGAACCAGGTAGGCAGGGAGGTCAGGGAGAAAGGAAAGTGGGGGGGGAGCCAAGCAGGATGATGGGGGGTGGGGGGGGCGGGGGAAGCCAGGCAGTGTCGGAAACATTTGGCTAAGTCAGCAGTCAGCAGGCCAAGCATTCCCCAAGCCATTGGAAATGTTACCAGGAATGAACTTGGGCAGAGAGCCAGCCCTGTGAACAGCCTAGGCCTGTACGTCAACTCACAGCTGGCTGCAGTTAGAGGACTCATGACTCTAAACAGCCACTTGGAAACTCAGCTCCACAAACTATCATACAGGGTGTGACTGGGGACCACCTGTTCCAAACATCATCCTCCCTGTAGACAAGGGTGAAAATCACAGACCTCAGCATTTGCAGACAGTTTACAGTAAAGTAGAGGCCTTCTATTTGACCTTCTGTTGATGCTGGATCAGGTTATCCCAGGAGCTCTGATACTCTCAGTTGTTCCCTGGCAGTCGTTAATGTTACGTGAGACAGCAGGCTTGTCACTAACACCCAGTGCTTGTAAGTAATGTTTGATCATTCTGGGCTCCGGTTTCTCTCCCCACTCACCAGTTCTCACCACAGAATGGCTGTGAGCACTTCCAGTTATCTCCTGACACTTAAGGGTTTGAGGGTCAAACAATGGGAATCTCCGAGAGAGACCTGCACCTGGGGCTGAGTGGAAGCCTCTCACTACTCCATCCAATACACCTTACTGTTTTGTTTTCAGTCCCAACTCTTTATCTGAGTTCTTGCCTATGCTGCAATTCAATTGAAAATGCTAGTTCCTTGTGAATTACTATTTGGATCTTTACTCTCCAGTGTATGTGAATTATCACATTCCTGGTCTGTATGAGTCAGTACAGACTGGGGATGGAACCTGGACCTTGCTCGGTCTGTATGGGTCAGTACAGACTGTAGATGGAACCTGGGTCTTGCCTGGTCTGTATCAGTCAGTATAGAGTGGGGATGAAACCTGGATCTTGCCTGGTCTGCATAGTTCAGTACAGACTGGGGTTGGAACCTGGGCCTTGCCTGGTCTGTATAGTTCAGTACAGACTGGGGTTGGAACCTGGGCCTTGCCTGGTCTGTATAGTTCAGTACAGACTGGGGATGGAACCTGGGACTTGCCTGGTCTGTATAGTTCAGTACAGACTGGGGTTGGAACCTGGGCCTTGCCTGGTCTGTATAGTTCAGTACAGACTGGGGTTGGAACCTGGGCCTTGCCTGGTCTGTATAGTTCAGTACAGACTGGGGTTGGAACCTGGGCCTTGCCTTGTCTGTATAGTTCAGTACAGACTGGGGATGGAACCTGGGCCTTGCCTGGTCTGTATAGTTCAGTACAGACTGGGGATGGAACCTGGGCCTTGCCTGGTCTGTATAGTTCAGTACAGACTGGGGATGGAACCTGGGCCTTGCCTGGTCTGTATAGTTCAGTACAGACTGGGGTTGGAACCTGGGCCTTGCCTGGTCTGTATAGTTCAGTACAGACTGGGGATGGAACCTGGGCCTTGCCTGGTCTGTATAGTTCAGTACAGACTGGGGTTGGAACCTGGGCCTTGCCTGGTCTGTATAGTTCAGAACAGACTGGGGATGGAACCTGGGCCTTACCTGGTCTGTGTAGGTCAGTTATTCATGGAAAAACCCCATGAGACAATTCAACAGACACTGCGCAAAGCCGAGCGGGAGGGCAGGCAGAGAAAGGATAATCAGGTGTTCAGCTTTAGCAGGTTTGCTGTGAAAATGAATGTAACATTGCATATTCAGAGATGAGTAGAGAGCCAGTCAGAACAGAGCAGCTGAATGAAGGGTTATCTGTGTGCACACTGTGTAGGAAGGTGACATGATCAGCCTGATGTAGAAACTAAGAATGGGGGATTTCAGGGTGACTTCCAGTTCTGTGCCAGATGGCCGTTTTCAGCTGAGCTGGGAGAAGGGCTGGTACTCTTAGCTTAGGGAAACAGCAGCCTGGGCTCTCACTCCAGATCACTATCCATGATCCCTGCTGGAATGTGGACATTGGGTGAAGACAGGAGCATGCTATGCTCCCCATAGCCAAACATACTACTACCAGTAAGCGTACAATGGGCACTTTGGTGAGGGGCCAGTGGCCAGGCAATGATTGCAGAACCTCACTCACACAGAAGTCACTGGGAGTGAAATTCCATGGGTGGGTGTTTAAATGGGCCACTGATTTGCCATCACCTGTTTTTGTGCTGCTGCTGCAGTGGAATTTCTGGCCCAGTGTATTCAGAAGGGGGGAGGAGGTTTAATGTCAGTGGGTTCTGCCTCAGGGCACTCATACCTCTCTGGACAGCAGCTGTGTGGATTGCTCACTGAGATCCATCACTCCCTCTCCCAGTCTATGTTGCTTCAGTTTGTTGGACAATGACTTCAGGTTGTGCTCGAGCTTCGGGACTATGTCGGCAGCTTTCTGCAACCTCCAGAATGGAAGCCTGTATTTGAGAGGAGCAAAGAAACAGACCCTGCATTAATCAAAACAAATATAAGCACACCCTCTCCATTTTAATGGAGAGAGGGGTTGGGGAAAGAGGGGAACTGGGTAATATATAGTGAGAGAGAGGTGGGGGGCAAGCGAGGGGAACTGGGAATGAAACAATTATTTATCAAATCTGCGGACATCATTCCTCTTCTCAAAAAACAAACCTTTGACCCCACTGTCCTTGCCAACTAACACCCCAACTCCAACATCCCTTTCCCCTCCAAAGTCCTTGAGCAAATTGTTGCCTTTCAGAGCCGTGTTTGAATCCCTCCAATCAGGTTTCCACCCATCACAGACCTGAAACAGATCTTATCAAAGTCACAAATGGCATTCTATGTGACTGTGACAATGGTAAACTCTCCCTCCTCGTCCTTCTCGACCTGGCTGCAGACTTTGACACAGTTGACCACACCATCCTCCTTCAACCCCTCTCCACTGTTGTCCAGCTGGCTGGGACTGCTCTCACCTGGTTCCATTCTTATCTATCTAATCGTAACCAGAGAATCACTTGCAATGGCTTCTCTTCCTGCTCCTGCACCGTTATCTCTAGTGTTTCCAAGGATCTATCCTTGGCCCCCCTCCTATTTCTCCTCTACATGCTTCCCCTTGGCAACATCATCCAAAAATATAGTGTTAGTTTTCACATGTAGGCTGATGACACCCAGCTCTATCTCACCACCACTTCTCTTGACTCCTCAACTGTTACTAAACTATTAGACTGTTTATTCCACATACAGTACTGGTTAAACAGAAATTTCCTCCAATTAAATACTAGAAAGACTAAAAGCATTGTTTTCAGTTCCCATCAAACTCCATCTCTCCCTGGCAACTGTCTGAGGTTGAACCAGACTGTTCGCAAACCTGGTGTCAAATCTGACCCTGAGATGAACCTCCGACTTCAGTTCTGCACCGTAACTAAGACTGCCTATTTCCATTTCAGTAATATCATCTGATCCTGCCCTTGCTTCTGTTCATTTTCTGCTAAAGCCCTCATCCATGTCCTTGTTATCTCCAGACTTGACTATTTCAATGCAATTCTAGCCAGCCTCCCGAATTCTACCCTCCACTTGAGGTCATCCATAACTCAGCTGCCTGTGTCTTAACTTGCACCAAGTCCTGTTTACCCATGCCTGCTCACTGACCTATACTGGCTCGCAATTAAGCAACGCCTTGATGGGGGAAGTGGCCCTGGGAGTCCTCAACATCGACTCTGGACCCCATGAAGTCTCATGGCATCGGGTCAAACATGGGCAAGGAAACCTCCTGCTGATTATCACCTACCGCCCTCCCTCAGCTGATGAATCAGTACACCTCCATGTTGAACAGCACTTGGAGGAAGCACTGAAAGTAGCAAGGGCACAGAATGTACTCTGGGTCCGTCACCAAGAGTGGCTCAATAGCACCACTACCGATTGTGCTGGCCGAATGCTGAAGGACATTTCTGCCAAACTGGACTGCGGCAGGTGGTGAGGGAACCAACAAGAGGGAAAAATCTACTTGACCTCACCCTCACCAAGCTACCTGTCGCAGATGCATCTGTCTATGACAGTACTGATAGTCCTGTATTGACACTGAGGACACCAACTATCGTGTTGTGCGGCCCTAATACCATGCTAAATGGGAAAGATATCGAACAGATCTAGCAATTCAAAACTGGGCCTCCATGAAGCACTGTAGGTCATCATCAGCAGCAGAATTGTATTCAAACACAATCTGTAACCTCATGGCCTGGCATTTCCCCAACTCTACCATTCAAACCAGGTGATCAACCCTGGTTCAATGAGGAATGCAGAAGAACATTCCAGGAGCAGCACCAGGCATATCTAAAATTGAGGTGCCAACCTGGTGAAGCTACAACACAGGACTACTTGTATGCCAAACAGCGGAAGCAGCATGCGACAGACAGAGCTAAGCGATCCCACAACCAACGGATCAGATTCAAGCTCTGCAGTCCTGCCACATCCAGTCGTGAATGGTGGTGGACAATTAAATAACTAACTGGAGGAGGTAGCTCCACAAATATCCCCTTCCTCAATGATGGGGGACCCCAGAAAATCAGTACAAAAGACATGTCTGAAGCATTTGCAACTTTCTTCAGCCATCTTGACCTCCTCCTGTCTGCAGCTAATTCAATTCACTCCATGAGATATCAAGAAATGCCTGAGAGCACAGGATACAGCAAAGTTAAGGGCCTTGATAACATTCCCACTGTAGTGCTGAAGACCTGTGCTCCAGAACTTGCTGCACACCTAGCCAAGCTGTTCTAGTACAGCTATAACACTGGCATCTACTCGACAATGTGAAAAATTGCTCAGGTATGTCCTGTTCACAGAAAGCCGGACAAATCCAATCTGGCCAATTATCGCTCCATCAGTCTACTCTCGATCATTAGCAAAGTGATGGAAGGTGTTGTCAACAGTGCTATCAAGCAGCATGTAGTCAGCAATAATCTGCTCACTTATGCCAAGTTTGGGTCCTGCCAAGGACAATCAATTCATTACAGCCTTGGTCCAAACATGGTCAAAAGAACTAAATTCCAGAGGTGAGGTGAGAGTGACTGCCCTTGACATCAAGATCGCATTTGACAGAGTGTGACATCCAGCAGCCCTAGTAAGACTGGAGTCAATGGGAATCAGGAAAAACGCTACACTGGTTGGAGTTGTACCAAGAAAAAAAGGAAGATAATTTTGGTTGTTGGGGGCCAATCATCTCAATCCCAGGACATCATTGCAGGAGTTCTTCAGGGTAGTGTCCTAGGTCAAACCAGCTTCAGCTGCTTCAACAATGGCCTTCCCGCCATCATAAGGTCAGAAGTGGGGATATTCACTGATAATTATCCAATGTTCAGCACTATTTGTAACTCGTCAGGTCGTGAAGCAGGTTGTGCCCACATGCAGCATGAGCTGGGCAACATTCATGTTTGGGCTGATACTTGGCAAGTAGAATGTGGGACGAGTAACTCACCTCCTGACTCCCCAAAGCCTGTCCACCATCTACAAGGCACAAGTCAGGAGTGTGGCGGAATACTCTCCACTTGCCTGGATGGGTGCAGCTCCAACAACACTCAAGAAACTCGACACCATCCAGGACAAAGCAGCCCACTTGATTGGCACCCCATCTACAAACATTCACTCCCTCCATCACCGACACACAGTGGCAGCAGTGTGTACCATCTACAAGATGCACTGCAGCAATGCACCAAGGCTCCTTAGACAGCACCTTCCAAACCCGTGACCTCTACCAACTAGAAGGACAAGGGCAGCAAATGCATGGGAACACCACCGCCTGCAAGTTCCCCTCCAAGTCACACACCATCCTGACTTGGAACTATATCGCCGTTCCTTCACTGTCGCTGGGTCAAAATCCTGGAACTCTCTTCCTAACAGCACTGTGGGTGTACCTACCTCCCATGGACTGCAGCGGTTCAAGAAGGCAGCTCCCCACCACCTTCTCAAGGGCAATTAGGGATGGGCAATAAATGCTGGCCTGGCCAGCGATGCCCACATCCCATGAATGAATAATAAAAAACACAATTGCCAGGCAATGACCATCTCCAAAAAGAGAGAATCCAACCATCTCCTCTTGACATTCAACAGCATTGCCATTGGTGAATCACCCACTATCAACATCTTGGAGGTTACCATTGACCAGAAACTGAACTGGAGCTGCCACATAAATGCTGTGGCGACAAGAGCAGGTCAGAGGCTGGCAATTCTATAGCGAGTAACTCATACAAACATACGTACATATGAATTAGGAGCAGGAGTAGGCCACTCAGCCCCTCGAGCCTGCTCTGCCATTCAATAAAATCATGGTTGATCTGACTGTAACCTCAACTCCACTTTCCTGCCTACCCCCAATAACCTTTCACCCCTTTGCTTATCAAGAATCTATCTACCTCGGCCTTAAAAATATTCAAAGACTCTGCTTCCACTGTCTTTTGAGGAAGAGAGTTCCAAAGAGAGAAAAAATTTCTCATCTGTCTTAAATGGGCGACCCCTTATTTTTAAACAGTGACCCCTATTTCTGGATTCTCCCACAAGAGGAAACATCCTTTCCACATCCACCCCGTCAAGACCCCTCAGAATCTTATATGTTTCAATCAAGTCACCTCTTACTCTTCTAAACTCCAGCAAATACAAACCCAGCCTGTCCAACCTTTCCTCATAAGACAACCCACTGATTCCAGGTATTAGGCTAGTAAACCATCTCTGAATTGCTTCCAACACATTTACATTCTTCCTTTAATAAGGAGACCAATATTGAACACAGTAATCCAAATGTGGTCTCACCTATGCCCTATATAACTGAAGCATAACCTTCTTACTTTTGTATTCAATTTTCCTCACAATAAATGATAACATTCTATTAGCTTTCCGAATTAGTTCCTGTTCCTGCATACTAAACTTTTGCGATTCATGCACTAGGACACAAGGATCCCTCTGCATCCTCGCACCATTTAGATAATATGCTTCTTTTTCATTCTTCATGCCAAAATGGGCAATCTCACATTTCCCCACATTACACTCCATTTGTCAGATCTTTGCCCACTCACTTAACCTATCTATATCCTTTTGCAGCCTCCTTATGTCCTCTTCACAAGTTACTTTCCTACATATCTTTGTGTCATCAGCAAATTTAGCAACCATACCTTCGGCTCCTTCATACAAGTCATTTATATAAATTGTAAAAAGTTGAGGCCCCAGCCCTGATCCCTGTGTCACACCACTCGTTACAACTTGCCAACCAGAAAATGACCCATTTATGCCTACCTGCTGTTTCCTGTTAGCTAGCCAATCTTCTATCCATGCCAAAATGTTACCCCCTACACCATGAGCTTTTATTTTCTGCAATAACCTTCGATGTGGCACCTTATCAAATGTCTTCTGGAAATCTAAGTACAGTACATCCACCAGTTCCCCTTTATCCACAGCACATGTAACTTCTTCAAAGAACTCCAATAAATTGGTTAAACATGATTTCTCTTTTACAAAACTCTGCCTGATTACCCTGAATTTTTCTAAGTGCCCTGCTATAACATTTTTAATAATAGCTTCTAACATTTTCCCTAAGACAGATGTTAAGCTAACTGGCCTGTAGTTTCCTGCTTTCTGTCTCCCTCCCTTTTTGAATAAAGGGGTTACATTGTCTATTTTCCAATGTAATGGAACCTTCCCTGAATCTATGGAATTTTGGAAATTCAAAAGCATCGCATCAACTATATCACTAGCCACTTCTTTTAAGACCCTAGGATGAAGTCCATCAGGACCCGGGGATTTGTCAGCCCGTAGTTCCAACAATTTGTTCAGTACCACTTCCCTGGTGATAGTAATTTTCTTGAGAAACGCACCTCCTGACTCCCCAAAGCCTATCCGCAATCTCCAAGGCACAAGTCAGGAGTGTGATGGAATACTCTCCACTTACCTGGATGGGTGCAGCTCCAACAACACTCAAGAAGCTCGACTCCATCCAAGACAAAGCAGCCCACTTGATTGGCACCCCATCCGCCACCTTCAACATTCACTTCCTCCAACAACAACTTGCACTTATATTGCATATTCAACGTAATAAAATGTCCTAAGGCAGTTTACAAGCTTTATCAAACAAAATTTGACACTGAGCCAAATAAGGAAATATTAGGCCAAATAACCAAAAGTTTGGTCAAAGACGTAGATTTCAAGCAGCATCTTAAAGGAAGAAAGAGGTAGAGAGGTTTAGTGAAGGAATTTCAGAGCTTAGGGTCTTGGTTGATGAAGGAACGGCTACCAGTGGCGGAGCGATTGCTTTCGGTCTGGAGACAAATGCACCCATTTACACCACACAAGTGCCAGGCAATGACCATCTCCAACAAGAGAGAATCTAACCATCTCCCCTTGACATTCAATGCATTACCATCGCTGAAACCCCCACTATCAACATCCTGAGGGTTATCATTGACAGAAACTGAACTGGAGCAGCCACATAAATACTATGGCTACAAAGCTACGAAGAGAGACTGAAAAGGCTAGAGTTGTTTTCCTTGGAGCAGAGAAGGCTGAGGGGGGACATAATTGAGGTGTACAAAATTATGAGGGGCATTGATAGGTTAGATAGGAAGAAACTTTTTTCCCTTTGCAGAGGGGTCAAGAACCAGAGGGCCTAGATTTAAGGTAAGGGGAAGGAGGTTCAGAGGGGATTTGAGGAAAGATTTTTTCACCCAGCGGGTGCTTGGAATCTGGAACGCACTGCCTTAAGAGATGGTGGAGGCAGGAACCCTCAACATTTAAGAAGTATTTAGATGAGCACTTGAAACGCCATAGCGTACAAGGCTATGGGCCAAGTGCAGGAATATGGGATTAGAACAGTTGGGTGCTAGATGGCCGGCACAGACATGATGGGCCAAAGGGCCTGTTTCTGTGCTGTATAACACTATGACAAGAGCAGGTCAGAAGCTGGGGATTCTGCAATGAGTAACTCACCTCCTGACTCCCCAAAGCCTGTCCACCATGAGGTTACAGATTGTGGTTGAGTACAATTCTGCTGCTACTGATTGTCCACAGCATCTCATGGATGCCCAGTTTTGCATTGCTAGATCTGTTCGAAATCTATCCCATTTAGCACAGTGGTAGTGCCACACAACATGATGGAGGGTATCCTCAATGTGAGGGCGGGACGTCGTTTCCACAAGGACTGTGCGGTGGTCACTCCTAGCAATACTGTCATGGACAGATGAATCCGTGGCAGGCAGATTGTTGAAGATGAGGTCAAGTAAGTTTTTCCCTCTTGTTGGTTCCCTCAACACCTGCCGCAGACCCAGTCTAGCAGCTATGTCCTTTAGGACTCAGCCAGCTCAGTCAGTAGTGGTGCTACTGAATCACTCTTGGTGATGGACATTGAAGTCCCCCACCCAGAATTCATTCTGCGCCCTTGCCACTCTCAGTGCTTCCTCCATGTGGTGTTCAACATGGAGGAGTACTGATTCATCAGCTGAGGGAGGGGAGTAGGTGGTAATCAACTGGAAGTTTCCTTGCCCATGTTTGACCTGATGCCAAGAGACTTCATGGGGTCTGGAGTCGATGTTGAGGATTCCAAGGGCAACTCCCTCCCAACTGTATACTGCTGTGCTGCCACCTCTGCTGGGTCTGTCCTGCCGGTGGGACAAGACATACCCAGGGATGGTGATGGTCTTGTCTGGGACACTGTTGGGTATTATTCGCTGAGTATAACTATGTCAGGCTGTTTTTGTTTCATTCATGGGATGTGGGGGTCGCTGGCCAGACCAGCATTTATTGCTCATCCCTCAGTGCCCTTGAGATGGTGATGGTGAGCAGCCTTCTTGAACCGCTGCAGTCCATGTGGGGTAGGAAGGGAGTTCCAGGATTTTGACCCAGCGACAGTGAAGGAACAGCGATATAGTTCCAACTCAGGATGGTGTGTGACTTGGAGGGAAACTTGCAGGTGGTGGTGTTCCCATGCATTTGCTGCCCTTGTCCTTCTAGTTGGTAGAGGTCGTGGGTTTGGAAGGTGATGTCTAAGGAGCCTTGGTGCATTGCTGCAGTGCATCTTGTAGATCGTACACACTGCTGCCACTGTGCGTCAGTGGTGGAGGGAGTGAATGTTTGTAGATGGGGTGCCAATCAAGCGGGCTGCTTTGTCCTGGATGGTGTCGAGCTTTTTGAGTGTTGTTGGAGCTGCACCCATCCAGGCAAGTGGAGAGTATTCCATCACACTCCTGACTTGTGCCTTGTAGATGGTGGACAGGCTTTGGGGAGTCAGGAGGTGAGTTACTCGCCGCAGGATTCCTAGCCTCTGGCCTGTTCTTGTAGCCACGGTATTTATATGGCTACTCCAGTTCAGTTTCTGGTCAATGGTAGCCCCTAGGATGTTGATAGTGGGGGATTCAGTGGTCGTAATGCCATTAAATGTCAAGGGGAGATGGTTAGATTCTCTCTTATTGGAGATGGTCATTGCCTGGCACTTGTGTGGTGTGAATGTTACTTGCCACATATCAGCCCAAACCTGGATAATGTCCAGGTCTTGATGCATTGCTACACGGACTGCTTCAGTATCTGAGGAGTCACGAATGGTGCTGAACATTGTGCAATCATCAGTGAACATCCCCACTTCAGACCTTATGATTGAAGGAAGGTCATTGATGAAGCAGCTGAAGATGGTTGGGCCTAGGACACTACCCTGAGGAACCCCTGGAGCTCAGTTGCTTGACTAGTCTGTGGGACAGCTCTCCCAAATTTGGCACAAGCCTCTCGATGTTAGTAAGGAGAACTTTGCAGTGTCGACAGGGCTGGGTTTGCTGTTATCCTTTCCGGTGCCTAGGTTGATGCCAGGTAGTCTGTTCAGTTTCAGTCCTTATTGGCGTGTTAGCAGTTATGTGCAACAGAGTGCCTTGTTAGGCCATTTCAGAGGGCATTTTAAGAGTCAACCACATTGCTGTGGGTCTGGAGTCACATGTCGGCTAGACCAGGTAAGGACAGCAGACTTCCTTCCCTAAAGGACATAAGTGAACCCGATGGGTTTTTACAACAATCGACAATGGTTTCATGGCCATCATTAGACTAGCTTTTTAATCCCAGATTTTCATTTATTAACTGAATTCAAATTCCACCTTCTGCCATGGTGGGATTTGAACCCATGTCCCCAGGGGAATACCCTGGGTCTCTAGGTTATGTGTCCAGTGACAATACCACTACACCACCATCTACCTGATGGAATACTCTCCACTTGCCTGGATGAGTGCAGCTCCAACAACAGTCAAGAAGCTCAACACCATCCAGGACAAAGCAGCCCTCTTGATCAACACCCCATTTACCACCTTAAACACTTCCTCCCTCCACCACTGGCACAGTAGCAGCAGTGTGTACCATCTACAAGATGCACTACAGCAACTCTCCAAGTCTTCTTTGACAGCACCTTCCCCTGTGACCTCTATCACCTAGAAGAAGGGCAGCAGATGCATGGGAACACCACTATCTGCAAGTTCCCCTCCAAGCCACACACCATCCTGATTTGGAACTATATCGCCGTTCCTTCACTGTCGCTGGGTCAAAATCCTGGAACTCCCTCCCTAACAGCACTGTAGGTGTACCTGCACCACATGGACTGCAGCAGTTCAAGAGGGCAGCCAACCACCTCTCAAGGGCAATTAGGGATGGGCAATAAATGCTGGCCTAGCCAACGATGCCCACATCCCATGAATTAATTAAAAAAAACAGGTAAGTATGGCAGATTTCCTCCCTTCTTGTGAACCAGATGGGTTTTTAACAACAATTTGCTGGTTTCATGGTCATTACTGAGAGTTGTTTTTTATTCTGGGTTAATTAATTGATTTTCAATTCCACCAGCTGCTGTGGTGGGATTTAAACTCATGTTTCCAGAGCATTAGTCTGGGCCTCTGGTTTACTAGTGCAGTAATATTACCACCGTCCATGTCTCCGCTATAAAGACGTCTGCAAACGCGACATGAAATCCTGTGAAATTGATCACAAGTCGTGGGAGTCAGTTGCCAGCATTCGCCAGAGCTGGCGGGCAGCCATAAAGACAGGGCTAAATTGTGGCGAGTCGAAGAGACTTAGTAGTTGGCAGGAAAAAAGACAGAGGCGCAAGGGGAGAGCCAACTGTGCAACAGCCCCGACAAACAAATTTCTCTGCAGCACCTGTGGAAGAGCCTGTCACTCCAGAATTGGCCTTTATAGCCACTCCAGGCGCTGCTTCACAAACCACTGACCACCTCCAGGCGCGTATCCATTGTCTCTCGAGATAAGGAGGCCCAAAAGAAAGAAGAATATTACCACTATGCTACCATTCTTAACGATATGTTCACCCATTTCTCCAGTCTGTCTATATTCCCCTGAAGTCTGTTACTATCCTCCTCACTTTTTGCTACATTTCTGAATTTCATGTCATCTGCATACTTAGAAATTATGTCCTGTATTCTCAAGTCCAGGTCACTAATCTCAAATATCAATAACAGCAGAAGTCCTAATACTGGTCCCCAGGGAACATCACTGTATACTTTCCTCCAGTCTTAAAGACAACTGTTCACCATTACTCTCTGCCTTCTATCCCTTAGCTAATTGTATATCCAAGCTGCCACTGTCCCTTTAATTCCATGGGCTTTAATTTTGACCATAAGTCTATTAAAGATACTTTATCAACACCTTCTAAAGTTGATTTACAATACATTAACTGCACTACCCTCATCAACCCTCCCTGCTGCTTTAGTAAAGAATGTAATCGACTTAGTCAAATACAATTTACCTTTAACAAATCTGTGCTGGTTTTCATTTACTAACCCATACTTTTCCAAATGTCAATTTATTTTGTCCCAGATTATTATCTCCAAAGTTTCCCTGCCACTGACCTTAGGCTGACTGCTTAGTAATTACTGAAAGGATTTTATCCCTCTTCCCTTTTTGATCATGGGTGTAACATTTGCAATTTCCAATCATCTGGAACTATCCCCATACCCATGGAGGACTGGAATATTGTGGCCAGAGCCTCCAGAATTTCTACCCTTACTTCCCTCAGTAACTGGACTAGATGACTTTTCCATTTTGAGGACTGCCAACCTTTTAAGTATCTCCTTTATCTATTTTCATCCGGTCCTATTTCTCTATTACCTTCTCCTTTACTGCTACACTGACAGCTTCCTCTTCTCTCGTGAAGACAGAGGCAAAGTACTCAGTTAATACCTCAGCCTTGCCCTCTGCCTCCACAAGATGATCTCCCTTTGGGTCCATAATTGCCCCACCCTTTGTATTTAAGTGTTTATAGAGACTTTGGGGTTCCCTGTTGTTCGCTCCTAATCTATTCTCTCAATTTATCTTTGCCTCTTTTATTCCCTTTTCTAGATCAACTCAGTACTTTCAATATTCCGCAGTTCTGACCTTTCTCTCTGTTTAATGCCCAATTCCCCTCTTTTTTCCCCCCCAACCTCTCTCTATAATACCCAGTTCCCCTCTCTTTTCCTCTCTCTCTCTAAAATACCCAGTTCCGTTCTTTCCCTGACCTCTCTCTCTCTCTCTCTAAAACCCAGTTCCCCTCTTTCCTCCGACTTCTCTAACTCTGTTTAATACTCAGTTCCCCTCTTTTTTTTCCCCCTGACCTCTCTCATTTTTAACAGTCCTGTTGCTGGCTCTTTCACCTACACGCAATGGTTTTGCCTCCATTCTGCCTCACTTATCCTTCTCTTTTGAAAAATCCAACTTGTTTAGTATTTTTTCTGAACAGAATGGTTTGTTTTTTGAAAAAAGGGGACTGCTCTGATCAAACGAACTAGTAAACATTCAAGCAAGCACCACCACAGGAGGTCTACTCATGGTGAACAAAAGTTTTGAAGTGTTGCTCTTACTGTAGGATACTGGTATCTGGGAGAGCAGATATAGCTGCAGGGATCATACTTCCAACTTGTTGGTGGACTGTTGTGATGCTGTTGCCGACGCACACTGTATACTTCAGAGGCATCATCTCAGCACTGGGCGGGATTCCCAGGCACAGCCACTTCCTGCTGTCAATCCCAACGTGCAGTGGGACTTCCTGCTGAACTCGTATGGCCACGCCTAACAGCAGAGAGAGAGAGAGACACACACACACACACACACACAGAGTAACACGGGTAAAAACAGATCTCATCTTTGTCCCTCCCAACACTTTCCTATTACTGCTGACTCACCATTATATAATCCCAGTGGTGCCAGTGTCATCCCAGTGGCCACTCCTCATAGGTGAGCCAAGACTGTGAGCATCTGGTGGGCTATTGAACTGTAGTGGGCATCACCACTTGTCCTCATCCGAAATTCCAGTGAGAGTCACAGATCAGTAGCAGGAAACCTGGTCAGCCCAGGGTCACTTGTCACAGCCCAAAAGCACAGGACCCAGGATTAAATCTGTAACCGCATGCCTTGGCTATTTACTGCCTTGACCAGAGGGGAATCTCCACACTCTTTGTGACCTGCCAGATGAATGGTTTGGGCTCAGTGTGTCATGTCTGTAGTGCAGAGAAACACACACGATGTGGAGATCATCAGGCCAGTCCCATTTGCGCTCAGTACTCTCTCAGACTTGATTTACAGACTGTGGCCTGTGTTTGTTGGAAGTTATGTCAGCTCTGTGTGCCTCTCCCCCACCCAACATGCCCCACCTCCCTTCATGAACTGCTGATTCCTCTTGCATTTCTGTGCCTGACATCACCTGATCACACTTTAATCCCAGTAAAGCCTTGCTGGCAGGAGGTGCCTGTTCTGGGGATTCCAAGGCAGCAGATGTAGCCTGAAAATACCGAGAGAGCTGATTCAAACAAAACGCAAACACAAGGAGCTTTGATGGTACATCTTAAACACTTGTATGACAAGGCCAAGGCCTCCCTGTGTCATCCAAAACTCTGCTGACCATGTCCTAACTTTCACCATTACCCTTGTGTTCACTGATCTACATTGGCTCCTGGTTAAGCAACGTCCAATTTTAAAATTCTCATCTTTGTTTTCAAATCTCTCCATGTCCTCGCCCCTCCCTATCTCTGTAATCTCTTCCTGCCCCACAACGCTCCGAGATATCTACGCTCCGCTAATCCCTGATTTTAATTGCTCCACCATTGATAGCTGTGGCTGCAGGTCGGGAATTCTCTCCCAAAATCTCTTTGCTGCTCTACCTCTCTTTCAACCTGTAAAACACTCCTCACTAACTCTTTGCCCTAACATCTCCTTCTGTGACTAAGTGTCAATTTTGGCTTAATGATGCTCCTGTGACGTGCTTTGGGATGTTTTATTATGTTAAAGGTGCTATATAAATACAAGTTGTTGTTGTCGTCTGCCCCAGGTTGTCTTCGCCTGTCCTGCTGAGTACTCTGCTGCCCTTTCACTCTTCCATTAATTCAACCAAATGGTTGTTCTTTGTCTGTCAAACTAGGCCACGTTGCAGGGTGGAGGTGGATGGGGGGGGTGGGTGGGGGGTGGTGGGGGGGGGGAGGTGTCACAGCTTAATCCCAGCAGCGCTGAGTGGCAGTCACCCCCAACCCTGGCTACTGCTCCATCAAAGATCAGCAGACCCAATACAGACTGCGGACAGGAACTGGGTCCTTCCTGGACCGAGGGGTTCAGGTACACACTGGGCAGAGTACTTCCTGACTGAGGCTCCACAGAGAGCTCCCTGTCTCAAATCCCCGAGCTGCGAACTTCCTAAAATAACACCACTCCACATTATCAAGGGAATGTCGTCAAGGAGACCCGCTGTCTGTCAGTAAGAGCCACCTAGCCCGGCTGTCATGGTTTCAGAGAAATAGGATATGCCCTTGAGACCCTGCCTTCTCATTAAAAGTTCAGTGTGTTCCTTACATCCTCCTGGACCCCAGTTCAATAACAAGTGTCCCAAATTAGCAGGAAGCTAGCAGACTGTGAAGCAGTGGCTGTTAACCAGTGTGATGGATCGTAACACCTGTCCAGTTTGAATGTTGTATCAGAAGAAGTCCCATGTCATTATAGGGAGCTGCACGGATAGGGAGCAAGGCTCAGAGATGAGGCCCCAGGAGTGTGGGGTCGTAGAATCAAAGGCCGTATTTCATCTCATGTGAATGTTGAGCTTAGCCCAGATGCCTTTAGGTTCAAAGTGGGCACGCAGCCGTGAGATTATTTAACAGTTCCTGTGCCTTAGCTAGTGTTATAGTCATGGACAGATCAAACAAAGAACTCAGCAGCAATTCCTTTTCCCAGAGAGTGATGAAAATCTGCTGCACAGACTGGCTGAAGCACATCATAGAATCATACAGCACAGGAGGCGGCCATTCGGCCCATCATACCTGTGCTGGCTATTTGGAAAAGCTGAACAATTTAGTCCCACAGCCCAGCTTTTCCCCCATAAACCTGCAAATTAATCTCGGTAACTACATGTCCAATTGCCTTTACTATGCTCCTATGGAATCTGCTGCAACATCCTTTCCAGGTAGTGTGTTACGATTATAACAGCCTTCTGTGTGAAATCATTTCTCCTCATTTCCCTCTAGTTCCTTTGCAAATTATTTAAATCTATGACTCTGGCTATTTTCCAGAGGAAACCATTTCTCCTGATTTGCCCTAATAAAACCCCTTGTAATTTTGAACATCTCTATTGCATCTTCCCTTAACTTTCTTTGCTCAAAGGAGAACAATCTCAGCTTTCCCAATCTCTCCACATAACTGAAGTCTCTCAGCCCTGTTAACATTCAAGTAATCAACAACAACAATTTATATTTATATAGCACCTTTAATGTAATAAAACGTCTTAAGGTGCTTTACAGGAGCATTATAAAACTAAGTATGACACCGAGCAACAAAAGGAGATATGAGATCAGGTGATCAAGAGCTTGGTCAAGAGATAGGTTTTAAGGAGTGTCCTAATGGAGGAGTGAGGTAGAGAGGTGTAGGGAAGGAATTCCAGAGCTTGGGGCCCAGGCAATTGAAGGTGTGGCCAACAATGGTGGAGCGATTAAAGTCAGGGATGCACAAGAGGCCAGAATTAGAGGAGCACAGATATCTTGAAGGGTTGTGGGGCTGGAGATTACAGAGATAGGGAGGGGGTAAGGCTAGAGAGGGATTTGAAAACAAGGATGAGAACCTTACAAATCAAGATGTTGCTTGACCAGGAGCCAATGTAGGTCAGCGGGCACAGGAATGATATGGGAACGGGACTTGGTGTGAGTTCAGATACAGGCAGCAGAGTTTTGGATGACCTCAGTTTATGGAGAGCAGAATGTGGGAGACAAGCCAGGAGTGCATTGGAACAGTCCAGTCTAGAGGTAAAGAAGGCATGAATAAGTGTTTCAGCAGCAGATGAGCTGTGACAGGGGCGAAGTCAGGCAATGTTACAGAGGTGGAATAGGCAGTCTTAGTGATGAAATGAGGTCAGAAGCTCATCTCGGGATCAAATGTGACACGAAGGTTGCACAGACTGGCTGAATCTCAGACAGCTGGCAGTGTTATGCTCACAAGAAGTGCAGTGATGAAAATACACAATATACTGAAGAGTTATAAAAAATTAGAACAACTTAAAAAAAGACTGGTACATTATTGCCTTCTAAAAGATGGAGGACATAGTCACATGACAAATACCAAATCCTGCACTAAAATACAAATCCATGACTGCTAAGAACTAAAACTCATTAACCCCATCTGCATTGAAATGAGACAGCTCATCACACATGGATGTGAGCTGAAACAAAGACACTTTGTCTCCGCTACACTTACCACACCAGAGTGTGAACAGCCCTCATCTTAATAAAATGTGATACCATTGGAAGCTATTGTATAGCCCCTCAGAAACTGAGAGCCTAAAGTCACATGGGTGAAACTAACACTTTACAAATTTACCTTAAAAGGTACCCATTTTGGAGAATGGAGTACTGTGTGCAATTCTGGTCGCCACATTATAGGAAGGATGTGATTGCATTGGAGGGGGTGCAGAGGCGATTCACCAGGATGTTGCCTGGGATGGAACATTTAAGCTATGAGGAGAGGCTCGATAGGCTTGGGTTGTTTTCGCTGAAGCAGAGAAGACTGAGGGGTGACCTGATCGAGGTGTACAAGATTATGAGGGGCATGGACAGGGTGGATAGGGAGCAGCTGTTCCCCTCAGTTGAAGGGTCAGTTACGAGGGGACACAAGTTTAAGGTGAGGGGCAGGAGGTTTAAGGGGGATTTGAGGAAGAACTTTTTTACCCAGAGGGTGGTGACGGTCTGGGATGCACTGCCTGGGAGGGTGGTAGAGGCGGGTTGCCTCACATCCTTTAAAAAGTACCTGGATGAGCACTTGGCACGTCATAACATTCAAGACTTTGGGCCAAGTGCTGGCAAATGGGATTAGGTAGACAGGTCAGGTGTCTTTACTGCATTGGTGGAGACTCGATGGGCCGAAGGGCCTCTTCTGCACTGTATTATTCTGTGATTGTGAGAATAAAGAAGTCATTACAGCCTTGGTTCAATCATGGACAAAAGAGCTGAACTCAGGACTCACCTTCTGTCCCCCCAGTGCCTGTCCACCATGTACAAGGCACAAGTCAGGTGAGAGTGACTGCCTTGATATCAAGGTTGTATTTGACCAAGTATGGCATCAAGGAGCCCTAGCAAAACTGGAGTCAATGGGAATCAGGGGAAAAACTCTCCACTTGTTGGAGTTATACCTAGCGCAAAGGAAGATGGTTGTGGTTGTTGGAAGTCAATCATCTGAGCTCCAGGACACCACTGCAGGAGTTCCTCAGGGTAGTGTCCTAGGCCCAACCATATTCAACTGCTTCATCAATGACCTTCCTTCAATCATAAGGTCAGAAGTGGGGATGTTCGCTGATGATTGCGCAATGTTCAGCAACTTTCGTGATTTCTCAGATACTGAAGCAGCCCATGTCCAGATGCAGCAAGACCTGGACAACATCCAGGCTTGGGCTAATAAGTGGCAAGTAACATTTGCGCCACACAAGTGCCAGGCTATGACAATCTCAAACAAGACAGAATCTAACCATCTCCCCTTGATGTTCAATGGCGTTACCATCACTGAATCCCCCACTATCAACATCCTGGGAAAAACCATTGACCAGAAACTGCACTCGTCCAGCCATGTAAATGCTGTGGCTACAACAGCAGGTCAGAGGCTGGGAATTCTGCGGTGAGTAACTTACCTTCTGTCCCCCCAATGCCTGTCCACCATCTACAAGGCACAAGTCAGGAGTGTGATGGAATACTCTCCACATGCCTGGATCGGTGCAGCTTCGACAACAGTCAAGAGACCCCAGAACAAAGCAGCCCACTTGACTGACACCCCATCCACCACTTTCAAGATTCACTCCCTGTACCACCGACACACAGTGCCTACAAGATGCACTGCAGCAACGCACCAAGACTCCTTTGACAGCACCGTCCAAACCTGCGACCTCTAACACCTAGAAGGACAAGGGCAGCAGACGCATGGGAACACCACCACTTGCAAGTTCCTCTCCAAGCCACACACCATCCTGACTTGGACCTATATAGCTGTTCCTTCACTGTTGCTGGGTCAAAAGCCTAGAACTCCCTTCCTAACAGCACTGTGGGTGTACCTACACTCCAAGGACTACAGCAGTTCAAGATGGCAGCTCATCACCACCTTCTCAAGGGCAATTACGGATGGTCAATAAATGCTGGCCTGGCCAGTGACACCCAAATCCCACAAACAAATAAAAAAAAAATCAAGTTCAGAATATCAGGATCATCTATCTGGGATCTCCAGCCACAGAGAGAACATTGAAAGCCATCTTTACTTCCAGCACAAAGCTGATAGAGAGAGAGAAAGAAAGGTCAGTTTCAGCTAAGACATTTGAACCCTGCTGAGTTGATTTGCCAACCAACTGAAGCAGAGAAGCAAGAAAATGCCTTTTGAACAATTCCATCACCTGTGAAAATTGAACTTAGAAATACCAGCACCATCTTTGAATTGAACTGAACTGAGGAAAATGATTTGGAGAAAAATGTAGCTGGTCTGATTAGTAAGTTTGCGGATGACACAAAGGTTGGTGGAGTTTGTGGATAGTGATGAGGATTGTCAGAGGATAAGCAGGATATAGATCGGTTGGAGACTTGGGCGGAGAAATGGCAGATGGAGTTTAATCCAGACAAATGTCAGGTAATGCATTTTGGAAGGTCTCATACAGGTGGGAAGTATACAGTAAATGGCAGAACCCTTAGGAGTATTGACAGGCAGAGAGATCTGGGCGTACAGGTCCACAGATCACTGAAAGCGGCAACGCAGGTGGATAAGGTAGTCAAGAAGGCATACGGCATGCTTGCCTTCATCAGTCGGGGCATTGAGTATAAAAATTGGCAAGTCATGCTGCAGCTGTACAGAACCTTAGTTAGGCCACACTTGGAATATTGCGTACAATTCTGGTCGCCACACTACCAGAAGGATGTGGAGGTTTTGGAGAGGGTACAGAAGAGGTTTACCAGGATGTTGCCTGGTCTGGAGGGCATTAGCTATGAGGAGGGGTTGGATAAACTCGGATTGTTTTCACTGGAACAACAGAGGTGGAGGGGCGACATGATAGAGGTTTACAAAGTTGAGTGGCATGGACAGAGTGGATAGTCAGAAGCTTTTTCCCAGGGTGGAAGAGTCAGTTACTAGGGGACATAGGTTTAAGGTCTGAGAGGCAAAGTTTAGAGGGGATGTGCGAGACAAGTTTTTTACACTGAGGGTGGTGAGTGCCTGGAACTTGCTGCCGGGGGAGGTGGTGGAAGCAGGTACGATAGCGACGTTTAAGAGGCATCTTGACAATTACATGAATAGGATGGAAATAGAGGTATACAGACCCAGGAAGTGCAGAAGATTTTAGTTTAGACAGGCATCAAAATCGGTGCAGGCTTGGAGGGCCGAATGGCCTGTTCCTGTGCTGTACTGTTCTTTGTTGACTGCCAGGAGACTTCAACAAACCAAGAAGGGCAAGGCAACCAGCAAACAGGCCTGCAACTCTAAAACTTCCTTTCCAAGAGGATCCCACAGATGTTTCCTGAAAACAGCAGACTTTTACACCTTGAGCTCTTAACGCCTCTGACCCTTTACCTTCTATCTATCTTTTCTTGAGTATGAATGAGTGAGTGAATGCGTGCATGGGTGGTGTTGCAACCATTTCAGGTGATTGCTGTTTAATAAATATTTAATATTCTGGTTTAAACTCACAAGAAAACTTGTCGCTGTTTGTTTATTTGGCCAACAAAACACAGGGGCTTAAACACTAATTTAAACAGAAACATCGGGCTGCATTTTAAGGCTGAAAAAAATGGTGGCTCGCATGTGCGGTTAAAAATCTTAACTCCACCCCACACCCCCGCTTCCCCACCTACTTTCCCCAGACAGGGAAGTGAAGGCGTGGGAGTGCCAGCCGCTGCTCTGAGGATTGTGGTGGGGTTGTAAGATGCTTGGTAAGTTGATTTAAATTTATTCATTCATTTCTTTAACGTATGTTAAATAGAGTCCTGTTGCCGAAAGGCAGGAGGGCCATCATGCGGCCTTGCCGCCGCTGTGAAGATTGGGTCCGGCCCTCCTGGCGTCGGGCTCTGTGGATCTTCTGGTCCCCCCTGCACCACCACCCCCCGCCCCCCCCACCCCCGCTCAATGGATACCAACGTCAGGAGCCCTGTAAAATCCATCCCATTGTGTGGTCAGTTAGGAGGTGACCAGTTGAAACCAGCCACGCCATTTCCCACCTGCCCATAACAGCAGGGAGATGGATGGAGTCCACAGCCTCGGAATGGAATTTGGAGTGGGGACTGAAAACAATGGCTTCAGTCTTCTCAATATTTAATTGGAGGAAATTTCTGCTCAGCAAGTACTGGCTGTCAGTAAGGAGTCTGATAAATTAGCACCAAGGAGTCGAGAGAGGTGGTGGTGAGGTAGAGCTGGGTGCCGCATCAGCGTATAGTGAAAACTAACACTGTGCTTTTAGATGATGCCGTCGAGAGGCAGCATGTAGATGAGAAATAGGATGGGGCCAAGGGTAGATCCTCGGGAGGACACCAGAGGTAATGGTGCAGGAGCAGGAAGAGAAGCCATTGCAAGTGATTCTCTGGTTACGATTAGATAAATAAGAATGGAACCAGGTGAGAGCAGTGCCACCCAGCTGGACAACAGTGCAGAGGGTTGAAGGAGGATCACTTAGGATGTCATTTGTGACTTTGATCAGAGCAGTTTCGGTACTGTGGCAGGGACGGAAACCTGATTGGCGGGGTTCAAATATGGAGTTCCAGGAAAGATGGGCACGGATTTGGGAGAACACAACAGTTCAAGGACTTTGGAGAGGAAATGGATGTTGGAGATCAGGTGGTAGTTTGCAAGGGCAGTGGGGCCAAGGGTTTTTTTTTGAGGAGGGGATGATGACGGGAGTTTTAAAGGAGAGAGGGACGATATCTTAGAGAGAGCTATTCACAATATCGGCTAACATGGGGTCTAGCAGGGGAAATTGGCTGATCAGCAGTTTAGTGGGAATAGGATTGAGGGAACAGGAAGTAGGGCTCGTGGACAAGATGAGCTCAGACAGGGGAGAAAGGAGAGAAACTGTGGGCTGAATTTTATGATTCCACCGTTGGGAGTGGTGCCGGGTGTAGAATAACGCAGCGGTCCCGCTTGTGACGTGAGCGGCTGCCACAGCGCAATAATGCGGCAGGCGGGGGCAGCAATGGAGACACCATTCATGGCATCACCTGAAGTCCCCCCATTCATACACAAGCCCATTGCAGAGATCCCCCTGTTCACACACAAGCCCATTGCACAGATCCCCCCATTCACACACAAGCCCCTAGGACAGTACCCCCATTCATACACAAGCCCATTGCACAGATCCCCCCATTCACACACAAGCCCCTAGGACAGTACCCCCATTCACACACAAGCCCATTGCACAGATCCCCCCATTCATACACAAGCCCATTACACAGATCCCCCATTCATACACAAGACCATTGCACAGATCCCCCCATTCACACACAAGCCCCTTGGACAGATCCCCCCATTCATACACAAGCCCATTGCACAGATCCCCCCATTCACACACAAGCCCATTGCACAGATCCCCCCATTCATACACAAGCCCATTGCACAGATCCCCCCATTCACTCACAGGCTCAGTGCACAGATCCCCCCATTCACACACAAGCCCATTGCACAGATCCCCCCGTTCATACACAAGCCCATTGCACAGATCCCCCCATTCACACACAAGCCCATTGCACAGATCCCCCCATTCATACACAAGCCCATTGCACAGATCCCCCCATTCATACACAAGCCCATTGCACAGATCCCCCCATTCATACACAAGCCCATTACACAGATCCCCCCATTCCACACAAGCCCATTGCACAGATCCCCCCATTCATACACAAGCCCATTACACAGATCCCCCCATTCATACACAAGCCCATTGCACAGATCCCCCCATTCCACACAAGCCCATTGCACAGATCCCCCCATTCATACACAAGCCCATTACACAGATCCCCCCATTCATACACAAGCCCATTACACAGATCCCCCCATTCATACACAAGCCTATTGCAGAGATCCCCCCTTTCACACACAAGCCCATTGCACAGATTCCCATTAACACACAAGCCCATTGCACAGATCCCCCCATTCACACACATGCCCATTGCACAGATCCCTCCATTCATACACAAGCCCATTGCACAGATCCCCCCATTCATACACAAGCCCATTGCACAGATCCCCCCATACATACACAAGCCCATTGCACAGATCCCCCCATTCACACACAAGCCCATTGCAGAGATTCCCCCATTCATACACAAGCCCATTGTAGAGATCCCCCCATTCACACACAAGCCCATTGCACCGATCCCCCCATTCATACACAAGCCCATTGCACAGATTCCCCCATTATACACAAGCCCATTGCACTGATCCCCCCATTCATACACAAGCCCATTGCACAGATCCCCCCATTCACACACAAGCCCATTGCACCGATCCCCCCATTCATACACAAGCCCATTGCACAGATCCCCCCATTCATACACAAGCCCATTGCACAGATCCCCCCATTCATACACAAGCCCATTGCACAGATCCCCCCATACATACACAAGCCCATTGCACAGATCCCTCCATTCCACACAAGCCCATTGCACAGATTCCCATTAACACACAAGCCCATTGCACAGATCCCCCCATTCATACACAAGCCCATTGCACAGATCCCCCCATTCATACACAAGCCCATTGCACAGATCCCCCCATTCACACACAAGCCCATTGCACAGATCCCTCCATTCCACACAAGCCCATTGCACAGATTCGCATTAACACACAAGCCCATTGCACAGATCCCCCATTCATACACAAGCCCATTGCACAGATCCCCCCATACATACACAAGCCCATTGCACAGATCCCCCCATTCACACACAAGCCCATTGCACAGATCCCTCCATTCATACACAAGCCCATTGCACAGATCCCCCCATTCATACACAAGCCCATTGCACAGATCCCCCCATTCACACACAAGCCCATTGCACAGATCCCCCCATTCACACACAAGCCCATTGCAGAGATTCCCCCATTCATACACAAGCCCATTGCACAGATCCCCCCATTCATACACAAGCCCATTGCACAGATCCCCCCATTCACACACAAGCCCATTGCACAGATCCCCCCATACATACACAAGCCCATTGCACAGATCCCCCCATTCACACACAAGCCCATTGCACAGATCCCCCCATTCACACACAAGCCCATTGCAGAGATTCCCCCATTCATACACAAGCCCATTGTAGAGATCCCCCCATTCACACACAAGCCCATTGCACAGATCCCCCCATTCCACACAAGCCCATTGCACCGATCCCCCCATTCATACACAAGCCCATTGCACAGATTCCCCCATTATACACAAGCCCATTGCACTGATCCCCCCATTCACACACAAGCCCATTGCACCGATCCCCCCATTCATACACAAGCCCATTGCACAGATCCCCCCATTCACACACAAGCCCATTGCACAGATCCACCCATTCACACACAAGCCCATTGCACAGATCCCCCCATTCACACACAAGCCCATTGCACTGATCCCCCCATTCATACACAAGCCCATTGCACAGATTCCCCCATTATACACAAGCCCATTGCACTGATCCCTCCATTCATACACAAGCCCATTGCACAGATCCCCCCATTCATACACAAGCCCATTGCACAGATCCCCCCATACATACACAAGCCCATTGCACAGATTCCCCCATTATACACAAGCCCATTGCACTGATCCCTCCATTCATACACAAGCCCATTGCACAGATCCCCCCATTCATACACAAGCCCATTGCACAGATCCCCCCATACATACACAAGCCCATTGCACAGATCCCCCCATTCACACACAAGCCCATTGCAGAGATTCCCCCATTCACAAACAAGCCCATTGTAGAGATCCCCCCATTCACACACAAGCCCATTGCACAGATCCCCCCATTCCACACAAGCCCATTGTACCGATCCCCCCATTCATACACAAGCCCATTGCACAGATTCCCCCATTATACACAAGCCCATTGCACTGATCCCCCCATTCACACACAAGCCCATTGCACAGATCCACCCATTCACACACAAGCCCATTGCACAGATCCACCCATTCACACACAAGCCCATTGCACAGATCCCCCCATTCACACACAAGCCCATTGCACCGATCCCCCCATTCATACACAAGCCCATTGCACAGATTCCCCCATTATACACAAGCCCATTGCACTGATCCCCCCATTCACACACAAGCCCCTTGGACAGTTCCCCCCATTCACAAACAAGCCCATTGCACAGATCCCCCATTCACACACAAACCCCTTGGACAGATGCCCCCATTCACACACAAGCCCATTGTACAGATCCCCCCATTCACACACAAGCCCATTGCACAGATCCACCCATTCACACACAAGCCCATTGCACAGATCCCCCCATTCACACACAAGCCCATTGCACAGATCCCCCATTCACACACAAGCCCCTTGGACAGATGCCCCCATTCACACTCAAGCCTATTGCACAGATCCCCCCATTCACACACAAGCCCATTGCACCGATCCCCCCATTCACACACAAGCCCATTGCACAGATCCACCCATTCACACACAAGCCCTTTGCACAGATCCCCCCATTCACACACAAGCTCATTGCACAGATCCCCTCATTCACACACAAGCCCATTGCACAGATCCCCCCATTCACACACAAGCTCATTGCACAGATCCCCCCATTCACACACAAGCCCATTGTACAGAGCCCCCCCGTTCACACCGACAAGTAGCTTGCACAGATCCCCCCATTCACACACAAGCCCCTTGGACAGAGCCCCCCATTCACACACAAGCCCATTGTACAGATCTCCCCATTCACACACAAGCCCATTGCACAGATCCCCCCCTCACACACAAGCCCATTGCACAGATCCCCCCATTCACACACAAACCCCTTGGACAGATGCCCCCATTCACACACAAGCCCATTGCACAGATCCCCCCCATTCACACACAAGCCCCTTAGATACTTAGCAAAGCGGCAATGGCTGCTGTAACTCTCCCACTTCCCCTGTGCTACTCTGGTTTGTTTATCTTCCCTTTCACGGCACTGAGGACTCTTGCCTTGGTGGCGCAGCTTTTCAAAGTCGTGAAAGTGAAGGCATGTGAGTGCCACATGTCAACCATAAAATTAAGGAACCTTTGTTGGATCGCAGTGAGTTAGATTCAAATTTATTTAAAACAGCATTTAAAACATTTAAATTACAATGCTGTCATGTCGGGCGTCAGTACCACCACGGTACTTGCCTGCTTCTGGCAGATTCGGCACACTGCGGTACGGTACTGTGTTTCATGGCAGAAGGCTCCATGGAGATTCTCCGCAACCTCTCCATGCCCCTGAAACTGCCTCTGATAAGAGAACAAAATTCTGCCCTGCAAGTTCAGGGCGAGGGCGACGGGAACATTATCGGAAGTTTGGCCATTTGGGCTAAATGGAAGGGAGCGATTTTTGATTTTGATTTAGAGATACAGCACTGAAACAGGCCCTTCGGCCCACCGAGTCTGTGCCGACCATTAACCACCCATTTATACTAATCCTACACTAATCCCATATTCCTACCACATCCTCACCTGTCCCTATATTCCCCTACCACCTACCTATACTAGGGGCAATTTATAGTGGCCAATTTACCTATCAACCTGCAAGTCTTTTGGCTGTGGGAGGAAACCCACGCAGACACAGGGAGAACTTGCAAACTCCACACAGGCAGTACCCAGAATTGAACCCGGGTTGCTGGAGCTGTGAGGCTGCGGTGCTGACCACTGCGCCACTGTGCCGCCCCTTCCCTTCTCTGTACCCTCTCTAAGGCCTTGATATCCTTCCTAAATTGTGGTGCCCAGTTAATTCTGTGTTAAAGGACAATAGTGTGTCGAGAATTTTCAGTATAGTGTTCCCTTTTCTCTTTACCTCTGCAACACCTTGACTGCCTGCCCATCTACAGTGCAGGAAGAATTATTCAGTATCATCTTGTCTTGTTTCTGTTCATTACAAAGAGCTGACCAATGAAAGGTGAATGCAAATATATCAGATGGTTGCCAGTTGGGGTCACAAGAGTAGATCCTAAGGGAAAAGAAAGGAGTGCTATTTGGTTGTGAGCCGAAATTACGTATAGGTGGTATTGTGAACCAGCTTGCAAAGGAAGGAGAGGTTGGCTGATTTGAATTGGTAGTGCCAGGTTGTTCAAATTGCAGAACTCCACCCAATATTTCCTTTCTATTATATAAATTTTATACAAATAAAATGTTCAATCTTTTAAGTACAAATTAACACCATATACTTTTGTTAGGAATATAGGAACAGGAGTAGGCATGCCATTTACCTGCTCAAGCCTGTCCTGTTATTCAATAAGGTCATGGTTGATCTGCAATTGAGCTCCATATACCTGCCTTTTCCCCATACTCCTTAACAAAAATCTGTCAATCTCAGATATAAAATTAACAACTGATTTCGCATCAATTGCCACTTGTGGAAGAGAGTTCCAAACTTTTACCAGCCTTTGTGTGTCGAAGTGTTTCCTAATTTTTGGCTCTAATGTTTAGAGTATGCCCCCTAGTCCTGGACTCCCTAACCAGCGGAAATAGTTTCTCTCTATCTACCCTATCTGTTCCCCTTAATATCTTGAAGACACCCAAGCCTCATCCACATATATGTGCTTGACAGTTCATGAGATTACAATTTAGTGAGCTCTCACAGATTAACTGAAAATTACAACATATGGGAAGCATTTCATGTGAAAAATGTAATCGGCTACAATAGAAAAATGTGTTTACTTTTATGCATTCTAGCAACAAGCAGTGGCTGTAATTTAGGAATGACCAGCATTATGACCAAGTCTTAAGGAAACTTGACCAGCATTTTAACTTCCAGCCTTAAAGGGTTTTTTTAATCGTTCATGGGATGTGGGCATTGCTGGCCAGGCCAGCATTTATTGCCCATCCCTAATTGCCCTCGAGAAGGTGGTGGTGAGCTGCCTTCTTGAACTGCTGCAATCCTTGGGGTGTAGGTAAACCCACAGTGCTGTTAGGAAGTGAGTTCCAGGATTTTGACCCAATGTGCCTATCTGAACCTGTTTGTAGTATAATCTTAGCAGTTTCCATCTTTCTGCGGCTTGAATACAAATGGGAGAAAATTATGCTACAGTTGGTATAAAGCTCTGGTTAGACCCTATCTGGAACATTGGGTTCACTTCTCGGCACCACAACTTGGGAAAGATAAATTGGCCTTAGAGGGGTTGCTGTGCGGATTCACCAGAATGATAACGAACTAATATGGTTACATTATGAGGCTGCAAAGACTAGGCTTCTTTCCCTTTGAGTGTGGATGAAATGATAGGGCGTGATTTAATAAGGTGATTAAAGGATTTGATAGGTTAGAGAGAAACACTCTTGTGCACACCCAGCACACTCTTGGGTTCCCCATGCACATTCTTGCCATCCCTTTTCACACTCTTGGGCACCCTTAGCAATTATTTGGGCACCCCTAGCAAACTCCTGCCATCCGCTTTCACATTCTTCGGCAACCCTGCAACACTCTTGCCATCCCTTGCATACTCTTTGGCATCCTTAGCATATACTTGGGCACCCCTGGTACACTCATGCCATCCCCTAGCACACTCTTGGGCAGCACTATCACATATTTCGGCACCCCTAGCAAACTCTTGGACTCCCCAAGCACACACTTGCCATCCCCTAACACACTATTGAGCAGACTGCTGATATCTCCCAGCACACCCTTGATATCCCCTATTACACTCATGCCATCCCCTATCACATTCTTGGGCACCCCTATCACACTCTTGGATAGCCCTAGCACGCTCTTTGGCACACCTATTACACTCTTGGGCACACATCACACACTCTTGGGCACCTCTGGCACACTCTTGGGCATGCCTAGCAGACTCTTGCTATCCCCTAGCATACTCTAGGCACCCTATCACACTCTTGCGCATGCCTGGCAAACTCTTGGGCACCCTGGCACACACTTGCGCACCCTAACACACTCTTACCATCTCCTAGCCCACTCATTATCCCCTGGCACACTCTTGGACACCACCAGCACACTCTGGGCATTTCTACCAGACTCTGGGCACCCCTATTACACTCTTGAGCATGACTCGCACACTCTTGGGCACTCTTGGCACAATCCTGGGCACCCTAGCATATGCTTGCCATCCCCTAGAGCACTCTTGGGCACCACTAGTACACTGTTGTCATACTCTAGCACTCTCTTGTGTACCCCCATTACACTATTGGGCACACCTATCACACTCTTTGGCACCCCTAGCCCACTCTTGGGCAGACCTAATACACTCTTACCATGCCCTAGCAGAGTCTTGGGCATCTCTAGGTCACTCTTGGGCTCCACATGCACTCTCTTGCCATCCCTTTCACACACTTGGGCATGCTTAGCACATACATGGGCACCTGTAGCAAACTTGGGCTCAACATGCACACTATTGCAATCTGGCCCTTTCTAGGCACCCCTATTGCACTCTTGCCAACACCCTAGCACACACTTAAGCACTCCTAGAATCATAGAAAGTTTAAGGCACAGAAAGAGACCACTTGACCCATCGTCTCTGTGCCGGCCGAAAAACGATCCACTACTCTAATCCCACCTTCCAGCATTTGGTCCATAGCCCTGCAGATTACGGCACTTGAGATGCATATCCAGACTCCTTTTAAATGAGTTGAGGGCTTCTGCCTCAACTACCGTTTCAAGCAGTGAGTTCCAGACCCTCACCACCCTCTGGGTGAAAATGTTTTCCTGATCACCCCTCGAATTTTTCAAATAGAATCATAGAACACTCTTGGTCACCCCTGACATACACTTGGCCACACCTAGCAAACTCTTGGGAACCCCTAGCACTCCCACACTTGGGCACCCCTATCAAACACTTGGACACCCCGAGGGCACAATTGGGCACCCCTTGCATCTTGGGCACATCTTTCACACTCTTGCCATCCTATGTCACACTCTTGCCATCCCCTAGCATACTCTTGGCCACAACAAGCACACTCTTGTCATCCACTCTTGGGCACCCTAGTACACTCCGGGCTCCACTAGCACATTCTTGAGCACCCTTAGCACAAATTTGGATACTACTAGCGCACTCTTGGGCACCCCTATCACACCCTTGATCATTCCTAGCACGCTTTTGCCATCTCCGAGTACACTCTGCGTGCCCATAGCACACTCTTGGGCTCACCAAGCACTCACTTGGTCATCCATGGCACACTCTTGGACACCTCTATCACACTCTTTGGCACCCCAGTCCTCTCTGGGCACCGCTGGCACTCTCAGCACCCCAGGCAAACTCTTGCCATACCCTAGCATACCCTTGGGCACCCCGGCACACTGTTGTGCACTCCTGGCACACTCTTTTGCACCCCTGATACACTCTTGCCATCATCGATCACGCCCTTAGACACTCCTAGCACATTGTTGTCGTCCCCTAGCACACTCTTGCCATCCACCTGCACACTCTTGGGCACCCCCATCACACTCTTAAGCACAGCTATCACACCCTTTGGCAACCCTGCATACTCTTGCTATCCCTTAGCGCACTCTTGGGCAGCCCAGCATGCACTAGCCATCACCGAGCATACTCTTGCCATCCCCTAGCACACACCTAGGTACCCCTGTCACACTCTTGCCATCCCCTAGCACACTCTTGGGCATCCTAAGCCCACTCCAGGCACCCCTAATACACACTTGGGCACAGCTATCACACTACTGGGTACCACTAGCACACACTTGGACACCTTTTAACACTCCTGGGCACCCCTGGCAGACTCTTGTCATCCCCTATCACACACTTGGGCACCCCTATTACACTCCAGGCAGCACTATCACACTCTTGGGCACACCGATCACACTCTTGGGAACTCCTAGCATACTCCTGGACAACCTAGTGCACTTTTGCCATCCCCTATCACACTCTTGGTCACCCCTATCACTTTCTTGCCATCCCCTAGCACACTCTTGGGCAGGCCTAGTGCACTCTTGGGGACATCTATCACACTCTGGGCAGCCCAGCAAACTCTTGGACGACCCTGGCACCTCTTAGGCACAACTGACACACTCACGGGCACCCGGAGTTCTCTTGCTATAACATGTCACATTCTTGGGCACCCCTATTACACTCCTGGGCACACCTATCACACTCTTGGGTACCCTATCACACTCTTGGGCATCCCCTAGCACACTCCTTGCCACCCCTATCATACTCTTGCCATTCCCCAGGCACACTCTTGGGCGCCTACAGCATACTCTTGCCATTGCCTCACACACTCTTTGGCACCCCATCACAGTCGCCATCCCCTAGCACACTCTTAGGCACTCCTATTACACTCTTGCTATCCCACAGCATCCACCTTTACGCTCTTGGGCACCCCTGGTCACTTCCATCACACTCTTAAGCATCGTCAGCACACCCTTGGGTACCCCTGGCACAATCTTGCCATCCCCTTTCACACTCTTGCCATCAACTAGCATACTCTTGCCATTCCGTAGCACACTCTTGGGTACACTGAGCCCACTCCAGGCACCCCCAATACACACTTGGTCAACCTATCACACTATTGGGTACCATTAGCACACACATGGACACCCTTAGCATACACGTGGGCACACCTTTCACACTCCTGGGCACCCCTGGTAGACTCTTGCCATCCCCTAGTACATGCTTAGGCACCCAAATGCACACTCTTGCCATCCCCTACCACACATTTGGGCACCCCTATTACACTCCAAGCAACACTGGCACACTCTTGGGCACACCTATCACATCCTTGGACACACCTAGAGCACGTTTGCTATTTCCTATCACACTCTTGGGCACCCCTAGCAAGCACTAGGGCAGCCCAGCAAACTCTTGGGCAACCCTGGCACACTCTTGGGTACAACTGGCACACTCTTGGGCACCTGAAGTTCTCTTGCTGTCTCATGGCACACTCTTGGGCACCCCATAACACTCCTGGGCATCCGGCCACACACTTGCTATCCCCTGGCACACTCCTTGCCACCCCTATCATACTCTTGCCATACCCCAGGCACACTCTGGGCATCCCTGGCACACTCTTACACCCCCCTGGCACACTCTTGGTCACCCACAGCATACTCTTGCCATCCCATAGCACACTCTTAGGCACTCCTAGCACACTTTTGCCATCCCCTAGCACACTCTTGCATCCACCTTCACACTGTTGGGCACCCCTATTACGCTCTTGGTCACTCCCATCACACTCTTAAGCACCACTAGCACATCCTTGGGTACCGATGGCACAATCTTGCCATCCCCTATCACATTCTTGGGCACCCCTATCACACTCTTGCCATCAACTAGCACATTGTTGCCATCCCGTAGCACACATTTATTCCATTGGGCAACCTAAGCTCACTCTAGGCGCCCCTGAGACACACTTGGGCATACCTAGCTCACTCTTGGGTACCACTAGCACACACTTGAGTGCCCTTATTACACTCTTGGGCACCCCTTCCACACTCTTGCCATCCCCTAGCACACTCTTAGGCACAGCTCTCAAACTTCAGGCAGCACTAGCACACACTTGGTAACCGTTAGCACATACTTGGGCACCCCTAGCAAACACTTGGTCACACCCATCACACACTTAGGCACACCTATCACACGCTTAGGAAGCCCTAGCATACACCGAGCACTCCAAGCACACATTTGGACACCCCTGGCAATCTCTGGGCACCCCTAGCAATCTCTTGCCATATCCTAGCACACCCTTGGGCACACCTATCACAATCTTGGGTATGCCTAGCACACACCTGGGCACCCCAGCAATCTCTGGGCACCCCTGGCACTCTCTTGCCATACCCTAGTGCATTCTTGGACACTCCTGGAACAGTCTTGGGCATATCTATCACACCTGGGCACACCTAGCACAAGCTTGGGCTCACCTATCACACTCAGGCACCTCTTCCAATCTCTTGCCATCCCCTTGCACATTCTTGAGCACACCTGGTACACTCTTGCCATCCACTAGCACACACTTGGGCACAACGAGCACACTCTTGCCATTCCCTCGCACACTCTTCCCATCCTGCACCACACTCTTACCATCTTCTAGACAACTCTTGGGCAAGCCTAGCACACACTTGAGCACGCTTAGCATATACTTGGGCTGACCTAGCAAGCTCTTGGGCACCACTAGCACACCCTGGGCACCCCTTGCACTCTGGGTGTGGAGGGGGGAGCAGGTTAATATTTCAGTGTGGGGTGGGGGGGAGCAGGGTCAAACCGGGTCAAACCTGCAGTCCGCCCAGGCCATGTAAATAAGCCGCCGCGTTTAATGTCACGGCTCTGTGGAGTAAAGCCCGTGCGTGCAGGCCATCATCCTTTACAGCCATTACCGCATCATAAAATTCAGCCCATTATTTGCACTGGGGTAACAGGATCATTAGTTACACTGGAGTAACAGGGCGTGTATGAATGTGATCATCAGTACCACTGGGATAACAGAGAGCATATTAACCAATCATTATTTACACTGTGATAACAAGGAGTTTTTTTTTTAATGGGTTCAATATTTGCATTTGTGGCAATAGAGAGCTTATTTATGGGATCATTATTTACAATGAGATACCAAGGAGTATATTAATGGGCTGAATTCTATAAGCCCAGCTGCACGCCAAAGAGCTACCGCGATTCCAAGCGTGGCAGCTCATTTAAATAGCCGGTTGGGCCACCCCCACCCCCGATCATGTGGAGGGGGCAGGCTGTCCTTCCCCGGCAATGGTATCAACTGCCTGTGTGCAGGCGTTGATGCCATTTTTAAAGGGCTGTCGGCCCTACCAGCAAATTTAAGTATTTAAAGTTAAATGGCCTTAAAAAAAAATAAAAACCTCACTTTTGCCCCTCTCCCACCCTCCCATAACAAGTTAATTAATTATTTGCTCTTCCCCCACCAAAACACTTACCTTTACCATCTGACCTCCCTCCACCCCAACAAATGCACAAACTTTAAACTATAACCCTTCCCACCATCCCCTACACCCATGACATTAATTTGACCCCTTCCACCCCGCCCCCACACTGAGAAAATTACCTCCTCCCCTTCCCCACCTGTGTTGCGCCTCGTTTCCCTGGACAGGGATCCGAAGGCGCAGCAGTGCTGGCCACCGGGGTGAAGATCACGGTCAGACTTCAGGAGGCAACGGGAGAGTAATTAATGTAGGTATTTTAATTTATTTAAATATTTAAATTGCAGTCCCATCGACGAGCGGTGGGGTGCCACCACAAGGCCTCGGCGCCACTGGCAATATCGGGCCGGGCCCTGCCAGCGTCAAGGTCTATGGTGGGCCTCATCTGGTGCCATCTTCAGGAACACCCCCCCCCACCCCTGCCACGGATCCTGACGCCAAGGGCTCTATAGAATCCAGTCCAATGGGATCATTAGCTACTCTGCAATAGCAGGGAGTACTTTAATGTGATATTTGTTAAGACTGGTATAATAGGGAATATGTTAATGGGATCATTGTTTACAGTGGGATATCAGGGAGTGTATAAATGGGATCATTGTTTATTCTGTGATAACAAGGAGTATTTTAATGGGATCATTGTTAACACTGTGATAACAGGGAATATATTAATGGACTCATTATTCACACAGGGAAAACAGGCATTATATGCATGGAATCATTGTTTAAACTGGGATAACAGGGAGTGTATTAATGGCCTCATTATATACACTGGGGGAATAGAGTATACTAATGGGTTCATTGCTTATAGTGGGATAATGGGGAGTATATTAATGGGATCATTATTTACTCTGGGATAACGGAGTATTTTAATGGGATCATTATTTACACTGCAATAACAGGAAGTACATTAATGGGATCATTATTTGCACCGGGACAATGGGGAGAATATTAATGGACTCAGTATTCACACTGGGTTAACAGGGAGTATATTAAATGGATCAATAGTTACACTGGGGTAATAGGGAGTAAATTAATAGGATCATTGTTTGCTCTGGGTTAACAGGGAGCATATTAATGGACTCATTATTTACACCTGTGTAACAGGGAGTACATTAATGGGATCATTATTTACATTGGGATATGGGGCTTCGATTGATGTGAGGCATATCTACACCATCTGATAGATACAATAATCAAAATGTACAACAGAATAGAGCAAACTAGAAAGCTAGAATACAAAGTGGAGGAAGTTTTGCTAAATCTATATAATGCCCTGTCTAGAACACTTCTGCTGTACTGCAAACAGTTCTGGGCAGCGCTCCTAAGGAAGGATAGGGTGCAGTGAAGATTCACCTGAATGTAGCCAGAGCTCCAAGGGTTTGATTATAAGGGGAGATTTCATAAACCAGACTTATATTCCCTGGAATATAGAAGGTTAAGGAGTAGTTTAGGATTTTGAAAGGAATTGATAGGATACATAGAAAAATTGTTTTCCCCTGGTGGGTGAGTCTAGGGCAAGTGCACTTAGTCTTTACATAAAGGATGGTAGAAGTGGGAGATTCTCTCCCACTAAAAGCAGTAAAAGCCAGTTCAATTAATCATTTTAAATCTGAGTTTGAAAAAGTTTTGCAAGTCAAGGGTATAAAAGGATATGGAATCAAGCCAGGTGGGCAGGTAAGATACAGATCAGCTATGATCTCATTAAATGGCAGAAAAGGCTCAAAGGGCTGAATGGCTGCCTCCTGTTCCTATGTTCCGACACTGGGGAAGGAGGAGTCCATTGATGGGGTCATTAATTACACTGGGGTGAGGTCATTACCAGCACTGCCCATAAACACTCTCTAATAGACTCGAGATCACCTATTTCATCTCTGAAGGAAAATTCTGTAAATATTCTCTCTCACCCCAAAGATGATCAGGCTAAATGTACCATATCTGTTCATTTGAACAGCTATGGAATTGAATTCTGGCTGGTTGCTGTGGAAGGAGATTAATTAGGTGGGTAGAATCCATGATGGGGAGAGTATATATGGCCTGTGGAAGGAGATTAAATAGGTGGGCTCAAGTGTGCAATGGGATGGATTGTTTGTGGTCACTGGAAGGAGTGGGCATGATGTCAAAATGACCTTTTCTCATTTTGTGCTCGCCTTTGTTCTTAAAGTGCAGGGGAGTTATAGAGAGTTCATGGATTCTACCTAACTATATAAAGCGCGCTGAGCAGAACTCTAAGATTGTTGGTGAAACAACAGCAAATACACAATATTTCAGAGAGACAGACAGAATGGCAAAGGAGGAGGGGTAGCGCTGATAGTAAAGGATGGCACAAGGACATTAATAAGAAGGGATCTGGCCTCAGAAGATCATGAAATAGAATCAGTCTTGGTGGAAATTAGGAATAGCAGGAGAACACTGGTGGGAGTAGTTTACACGACCCCTAACAGTAGTTATATTATTGGACAGAACATTAAACAGGAGATTATTGGAGCATGTAAAAAATTGTGGGGGTCTTTAATCTGCATATAGACTGGGACAATCAAATTGGCAACAGTGGTCTAGAAGATGAATTTGTAGAATGTTTTCGTGACAGTTTCTTGGAGCAATACATTGTAGAACCAACTAGGGATAAAGCTGTCTTAGATCTTGTACTGTGTAATGAAGCAAGGTTAATAAGCAATGTCACAGTAAAAGATCTATTGGGAAATAGTGATCATAATACCATTGAATTTCATGTTAAGTTTGAAAGTGACACATTTTAATCACAAACAAGAATCTTAAACTTAAACAAAGCCAATTACGAAGGTATGTGGGGAGAACTGGCTAAGGATAAATAGACTGGAAAGTATGGCGGTAAATGATCCATGGGAAACATTTAAAGAAAGAATTCAAAGGGTTCAACAAAAGTACATTCCGTTCAAAAACAAAAACTCGTCCAGAAAGACCCATCTGTGGCTCACTCAGGAGGTTAAGGACAGTATTAGACTAAAAAAAGGGGCTTACAATGTTGCAAAAAGTGGTAGCAAGTCTGAGGATTGGGAGTGTTTTAGAAACCAGCAAAGGGCCACCAAAAAGTTAATAAAAAGGGAAAAAATAGAATACGAGAGTAAACTAGCCAGCAATTTAAAAACAGATTGAAAGAGCTTTTATAAGTACATAAAAAGGAAGCGAGTAACTAGCTAATGTAGATGTTGGTCACTTAGAGGCAGAGACACAAGAAATCATCATGGGAAATGAGGAAATGGTAGAGGCACTGAACAAATATTTTGTGTCTGTCTTCACAGTAGAAGACACAAGTTTCATACCAGAAATAGGCAGTAACCTGGGGGCTAAAAAGAGTGATGAAATTAAGGATATTGATATCAGTCGAGATAAAGTATTGGAGAAACTTGAGGGACTAAAATCTGACAAGTCCCCGGGACCAGATGGCCTACATCCTAGGGTTCTAAAAGAGATAGCTGCAGAGATAGTGGATGCGCAGGCTATGATTTTCCAGAATTCCTTCGATTCAGGAATGGTCTCGTCAGACTGGAAGTTGGCAAATGTTACACTGCTTTTCAAGAGAAGAGGTGGAGAGAAAACAGGGAACTACAAGCCAGTTAGCCTAACATGAGTCATTGGGAAGATGCTGGAAACTATTATTAAAGAAGTCTTAACATTCCACTTGGAAAAGCATAGTATGATTAGAACAAGTCAGCATGGTTTTACTAAAGGGAGATCTTGTTTGACAAATTTATTAGAGTTTTTTGAGGATGTAACTAGTAGGGTAGATAAAGGGGAACCAGTAAATGGAGTATATCTGGATTTTCAAAAGGCATTCAATAAGGTGCCACATAAAAGATTAATAGGCAAGATAAGGGCTCAAAGTGTTGGGAGTAATATATTATTGTGGATAGAGGATTGGTTAACAGACAGGAAGCAGAGAGTGGGCATAAATGGGACATTTTCAAGTTGGCAGGCAGTGAATAGTGGGGTGCCGCAAGGATCAGTGCCAGGATCTCAGCTATTTACACTCTATATTAATGACTTGGATGAACTGACAGAGAGTAACATATCTAAGTTTGCTGATGATACAAAGCTTGGTGGAAAAGTAAGCTGCGGGGAGGATGTAGAGAGGCTGCAAAGAGATATAGACAGGTTACGTGAGTGAGCAACAAGATGGCAAATGGAGTACAATGTAGGGAAGTGTGAAGTTGTTCACTTTGGTCGTAAAAATAGAAAAGAATTTTTTTTAAAAGGTGTGAAACTGGTAGGTGTTGATGTTCAGAGTGACTTGGGGGTACTCGTACAAGGAACGCACAAAGTTAACATGCAAGTGCAGCCTGCTATTAGGAAGGCAAATGGCATGTTGGCCTTAATTGCAAGGTAATTAGAATACAGGAACAAAGAAGTCTTACTAAAATTGTACAGGGCATAGGTGAGACCATACCTGGAATACTATGTGCAGTTTTGGTCTCCATATTTAAGAAAGGATATACTTGCACTGGAGGTAATGCAGTGAAGATTTACTAAATTGGTCCCTGGGATGAGGGGGTTGCCCTATGATGAGAGCTGAGTAAATTGGGCCTATATTCTCTGGACTTCAGAAGAATGAGAGGCAATCTAATTGAGACATACAAGGTTCTGAAAGGGCTTGATCGGGTAGAAGCTGAGAGATTGTTACCACTGGTCAGGGAATCTAGAACGCGGCGACACAGTCTCAGGATAAGGGTCAATCATTCAGGATTGAGATGAGAAGAAATTACTTCACTAAAACAATTGTGAATCTTTGGAATTCTCTACCCCAGAGGGTTGTGGATGCTCCATCATTGAATACATTTAAGGCTGAGATAGATAGATTTTTGGTCTTGCAGGGAATCAAGGGATATGGGGAACGAACAGGAAAGTGGAATTGAAACCCACCATCAGCCATGATGGTATTGAGTGGTGGAGCAGGCCCAATGGCCATATGGTCTACTTCTGCTCCTATTTCTTGTGTTCTCATGTTCAAACAACAGTTTTGGGATTACATTGATATTGAGACTAGAGAAACGGAACCCTCCGTCTTCAAGCTGCCTGAATACTGGACTAATTAATGTCTGAAATCCAATCCAATGTGGATAAGTTATCAATTTAAGCAATAAACAAATCGATCCATCATCAGTGAGATATGAATTGCAAAACAGAGGGGTGAGATGCCAACTAGCTATATCATAGCAGCCTCAGGAAGGGATCAGTGTCAGTCTGAGAACAAGGCTTCTGTATTGGAAAGTGGCTGTAGTCAACAAATAGAGTTTGGGCAGATGTTAAGGGCGTGATTCAGTCTGTTCTCAACTAGATGCATGGACCTCTTGAGTAATTGTACAATACTGGGCATGGATGTTGCAAAAAAGTCTATTGGGGGACAGTGATGATTTATCTGTGGTGATGGCTGGTCCAACCTTGCCTATAGGACATTGAGCCCTCAACAAGGATGATTCAAGCCATTCTTTTACTGATACCAGAGTCTGGTACCAGCCTCTCTATTGCTCTGAAACTGCCCAAATTTCCTTTCACTGCTGATATTGATCTTCTGAGGGTCACCATCACAGAATAGAGATTCCATCTGGAGTTATGACTTCATTTTTCTCAATGTCCTGTCCACCCCACCTCCAGACACGCTCAGCTGTAGCTCAGAAAGGAGCATATAAGAGCATCAAAGGTGACCAACTCCCGTCCCGACATTGCTTGCAGCCGTGACTTATGACAGTGGTCCACTGGATGACCAGGCCAGTGTTCGGAGTTGAGATTTAAGTTAAAGCCCAAATTTCTTGAAGAGTTCAATTTGCATAAAGTGACAGCGTGCACACAGCATCAACAATCTCACCTGTTGATCCAAGGAAGTACCTCTCTAACACAGACCCGTAACCTGTGGGTGTGTCCTGCAGGTCACTGATGATAAATGGCTGAGAGTCAATGTTGGCACTGTTTATGGGCCAGTACTGTGAGTGCATGCTTCCTCCTCCATACCATGACACATTCAACATGGAGAAGCAATCCTATAAACAAGTCACAGAGAATCCAATTACATATTATGTAGAGTACATAGAATCTACAGCAGAGAAACAGATCATTTGGCCTAAGTGATCAATGATAGTCTTTATGCTCCACACCAGCCTCCTCCCACCCTACTTCATCTCACCCCATCAGTATAGCCTTCTATTGCTTTCTCCCTTGTGTGTTAAACTGGCTTCCTTTTAAATGCATCTATGTTATTTGTCTCACTACTTCTCGTGGTAGTGAGTTCCACATTCTTACTGAATCCTCAGTTGGATTAATTAATGACTATCTTGTATTTATGGCTCCTAGTTTTTGTCTCCATCACAAGTGGAATCATTTAAAACTTTTCAAATTAAAAGATTGTAAGGGGCCATGAATGGGAAGATTGAGTAGTTAAATGACAAGGCAATAGATGAAGATAGCAATAAAGGTAATGATGATCAGAGTATGGCAGGAAGGGACTGTGATAGGACCACAGCTTACAAAAACAGTAAAAAAAAAAAAATGAATTAAGGGCTCTGTATCTGAATGCCCACAGAATTTGCAATAAAACAGATGAATTGGCAGCTCAAATAGAAATTCATATGTATGGCCTTTTAGCCATTACAGTGACGTAGCTACAAGGAAACCAAAGCTGGGACCTGAATATCCAAGGCTATGTGACATTCAGGAAGAACAGGAAGCTGGGAAAAGGTGGTGGGGTAGCTCTGTTAATTAAAGAGGGAATTAGTACTGTAGGGAGAGATGACTTAGTTCAAAAGATCAAAACATAGAATCAGTTTGGGTGGAACTAAGAAACAGCAAGGGGCAGAAAATATTGGTGGAAGTTGTTTCTAGGACACCAAACAGCAGTGGTAATGTAAATCACAGTACAAATCATGAAATTAGAGGTGCGTGTAACAAGGGGGATTTCAATCTACATATAGACTGGGTAAACATTATTAGTACTAATATTGTGGAGGACAAATGCTTGGAATGTATGCGAGATTGTTTTCTAGAGCAGTACTTTGAGGAACCAACTAGGAGATGGGCTATGTTAGATCTATTATTGTGCAATGAGACAGGGCTAATTAATAATCTTGTAAAGGAGCCTTTAGGAAAGAGTGACCATAATATAATACAATTTTACATTAAGTTTTAAAGCGATGTAGTTCAATCAGAAACTAGGGTCTTGAATCTAACCAAAGGAAACTATGAAGGTATGAGGGGAAAATTGGCTATGGTGGATTGGGAAACTACTTTAAAAGGTATCACAGTAGATAGACAATGGCTAATGTTTAAAGAACTAACACATAATTTACAACAAAAATTAATTCCTTTGATGCACAAAACCCCAGCAAGGAAAGTATTCCAACTGTGGCTAATGAAAAAACGCAAGGATTGTATTAGAGCAAAGGAAGAGGTGTAAACAGTTACCCAAAAAAATGGTAAGCATGACGATTGGGAGCACTTCAACATCCTGCAAAAGAGGAGCAAGAAGAAGATTAAGAAGGGGAAAATAGAATATGAGAGTAATCTAGCGAGAAACATAAAAAAGGACTGTAAAAGCTTCTATTGACACGTAAAAAGAAAAAGATTAACAAAAACAAATGTGGGTCCATTACAAGCAGAATCAGGAGAATTTATAATGGGGAATAAGGAAATGGCAGATAAACAATACTTTGTGTCTGTCTTCAAAGGAAAATACTACAAACCTCCCATAAATAATGGAGAATCAAGGGATTAGTGTTAATGAGGAGCTACAAGATATTAATGTCCCCTGGACCTGATGATCTACATCCCAGAGTGTTGAAAGAGGTGGCTGTAGAGATAGTGGATGCGTTGGTGGTCATCTTTCAAAGTTTTATAGACTCTGGAATGGTTCCTGAAGATTAAAAGGTAGAAAATGTAACCCCGCTATTTAAGAAAGGATGGAGAGATAAAATGGGGAATTACAGACCTGTTAGACTATCAGTCATAGGGAAAATGATAGAATCTATAATAAAAAGATGTGATAACAGGACACTTAGAAAATAATGGTTGGATTTGGCAGAGTCAACATGGATTTATGAAAGGGAAATAGTGATTAACAAACCTGTTGGAGTTTTTTGAGGATGTAACTAGCAGAATAGATAAGGGGGAACCAGTGGATGTGGTATATTTAGATTTTTAGAAGGTTTTGATAAAGTCCCACACAAGAGGTCAGTAAACAAAGTTAGAGCACATGGGATTTGCAGGAATATACTGGCATCGATTGAGAACTGGTTAATGGACAGAAAGCAGAGAGTAGGAATAAGTGGGTAATTTTCATATTGGCAGGCTGTGATTAGTGGGGTACTGCAAGGATCAGTGCTTGGGCCCCAGCTATTCACAATCTATATCAATGATTTGGATGCGGGGATTAAATGTAATATTTCCAAATTTGCAGATGCCACAAAACTAGGTGGAAGTGTGAGTTGTGAGGAGGATACAAAGATACTTCAGGGGGATTTGGAGAGGCTAAGCGAGTGGGCAAAAATTTATCAGATGGAATACAATGTGGAGAAATGTGAGGTTATCCACTTTGGTAGGAAGAACAGATATGCAGAGTACTTCTTAAATGGTGAGAGGCTGGCAAGTGTTGAACTTCAAAGGGACTTTGGTGTCCTTCCTTGTTCATGAGGTACATGCAGGTACAACAAGCAATTAAGAAGGCAAATGGTACTTTGGCCTTCATTACAAGAGGATTTGCGTGTAGGCGTAAAGATGTCTTACTACAATTATATACAGTCTTGGTGAGACCACACCTGGAGTATTGTGTGTAGTTTTGGTCTCCTTACCTAAGGAAAGATATACTTCCCATAGAGGCAGTGCAACGAAGGTTCACTAAATTAATTCCTGGGATGGAGGGATTGTCCTAGGAGGAAAGATGAAATAGACTGGGCCTTCATTCTCTGCAGTTTAGAAGAATGAGGGGTGATCTCATTCAAACATACAAAATTCTTACAGGGCTCGACAGGGTAGATGCAGGAAGGATGTTTCCCCAAGCTGCGGAGTCCAGAACCAGAGGGCACAGTCTCAGAATAAGGGGCAGGCCATTTAGCACTGAGATGAGGAGGAATTTCTTGACTCAGAGGATGTTGAATCTTTGGAATTCTCTGCCCTAGAGGGCTGTGCAGGCTCAGTTGTTGAGTATGTTCAAGACTGAAATTGATACAATTCTACATATTAAAAACATCAAGGGTTATGGGGATAGTGCAGGAAAAGGGTGTTGAAATAAATGATCATCCATTATCTTATTGAATGGCGGAGCAGGCTCGAAGGCTGAATGGCCTATTCCTGCACCTATTTCTTATGCTCATATATTCTTATGTTCACTCGCCAAGCCTCCTTTGACAGAACCTTCCAAAGTCGTGATCTCTACCACCTAAAAGGACAAGGGCAGCAGATGCAAGGGAACACCACCACCTGCAAGCTCCCCCCCACAAGCCACAGCATCTGCCTTGGAACTGTATCGCCGTTCCTTCACTGACACTTGGTAAAATCCTGGAACTCCCTTCCGAACAGCACTGTTGGTGTACCTGCACTACATGGACAGCAACGGTTCAAGAAGGCAGCTCACCACCACCTTCTCAAGGGCAATTAGGGATGGGCATTAAATGCTGGCCTGGCCAGCGACATTCACGTCCCATCAACACAAATAGAAAAAAAAAATTAATGTCCCACCACTGCCCATAAATCGTTCTTCCCCACGGAGAGAGAGGGTGGGTAACGTGGGGACTGTGCCATTGCAGCCCCCAGCTTTGATCCATGTAGCCTCTAATTGTGCAGTCATTCAGTGGGTGAGCAGCCATCCTGTAAAACCCCTTGCCTTATTACTGCCTCTGTGGTTCAGATGATAGCAGTTTTGCCTCTGAGTCAGAAGGTTGTGGGTTTCAGTCCAGTTCTGAACACTTGAACACAAAAATATAGGATAACACTCCAGGGCAATTTTGAGGACTGCTGCATTGAATGAGATGTTAAACTGAGGCCCCATCTGCCCTCTCAGGTAAGTGTAAAAGATCCCATGACATTATTCCAAAGGAAAGCAGGGGAGTTAACCCTCGCCAATATTTATCACAAATCAACATCGCTAAAAAACAGATCATTTTGGTCATTACCTTATTGCTGATTGTGGGAGCTTGCTGTGCACAATTTGGCTGCCATCTTTCCGACACTACAACAATGACTACACTTCAAAAGCATTTCATTGGCTGTGACACACTTTGAGACATCCTGAGGTCATGAAAGATGTTATATAATTGCAAGTCTTTTTTTCTTTCAGTTACCGCCTCAATTTACTGGATTCCTAGCCTGTGGATTAGCCAGATTAAAAACCATTCCGCATGACTTCCTCTGCTCAGCTTCCCTGACCTCCTACAATAACATCACTTCACACAATCACTGTATGTCTCATGGCTTTGCAAAGGAAGTCTGGGTAACCAAATGCCAACGAATTAGACTCAGTGATAACGCATTTGGGTTTTCTGCTATGCCTGTTAGACAAACTCAAAGGTATTAATCACCAGGGAGATGACCCTTGCTCCACACTCTCAGGGCTCGGAGTGGGCAACAGTAACAAGATCTTCTCAGCACCCTAACTTGCAATGATGGCGATGCTTCTGTAGTCACTGTGAGAACAGGAGCTGATGAATCATGGGCAGTGCAAAGTGCAGTCACTGAGCTCTGATCCTCTCTGTCTGAGCCCCGCATCAATGTTCTCTCTGTTTGCTGGAAGTGTCAGAGCCTGATATAATCTGCTAAACTCTTGTAAGGATTAAATTCTGGCCTTTGAATGGCTCGCTAATCCAATTCTACTTCTGGTTCACTCACACTGGATTTATGAACACTTACGCAGATATAGACGGGGCATTTCAGATTTAACAAGATACTTACTGGATACATGGACAGTGACTAAAATATTCAACAGAGAGCGCAATATGTAACAATAAAACCTGTACTAATGTATCACCTCATCACATCTCAGAAAAAACCAAAGCATATCACCTACAGTCAGTGCATACATAAAGTACAGTCACTGATGTTATTTAAGCAAGGTCTCATTAACAGCAATGAGATAAATGACCAAGTGATACACTTGGTGGAGGTGGAGGGAGAAATGATAGTCAAGTTTAGAGATACAGCACTGAAACAGGCCCTTCAGCCCACCGAGTCTGTGCCGACCATCAACCACCCATTTATACTAATCCTACACTAATCCCATATTCCTACCACATCCCCATCTGTCCCTATATTTCCATACCACCTACCTATACTAGGGGCAATTTATAATGGCCAATTAACCTATCAACCTGCAAGTCTTTGGCATGTGGGAGGAAACCGGAGCACCCGGAGGAAACCCACGCAGGCACAGGGAGAACTTGCAAACTCCACACAGGCAGTACCCAGAATTGAACCCGGGTCACTGGAGCTGTGAGGCTGCGGTGCTAACCACTGCGCCACTGTGCCGCCCTGTGCCTCAACAATACACTGCAATTGAATATTTCTCACAAAAATCCTGCCACAAAATCAGAAACACAAAGCCTGTAACCAAGAATCAGTTAGGAGACATCAGGAACAATTCCAATGATTCTACTTGTGCCTTAACATCCATTTGATCCCAGAGATAGTTTGTATATCAGCCAACACATACAACACAGTCAGTGCATTTAATACTATTAAACAGGTAGGAAAGGATAGGGATGGTTTCCCTTTTCACCTCTCAACTGGCCGCAGACAGTATTTTTATTAGAATTTTGTTTTAACCCTAGAGCATTTTAACGGTCAATAATCAGACAAATGACAGGTTTTCTCAAGGTTTAAAGAAAAATAAATATTTATTAAACAAAAAAACCCAAAAAATTTGCAACTTCACCCATACACACACACACAAGAAAAGATAGAGATTAAAAGGTAGCATGCATTTAGGTCTAGTGTTTTTACAAAAAGTTTGTTGTGGATCTTGTTTGTTTTCCTGGGAGGAAAATTTAAACGATGCAGGCCTGTTCTTCCTTTTTCCTGGTTCACTGGAGTTAAGTTTTGGAAAGTTTCCAGTGGATGGATGCTTTGCTGCAGACTTCCTTGGTTAAATCTCAGTTACCATCCAATGGCGAAGATCCTGTTTCAATCTCTCAGATGGGGAGTTCTCAAAGGTCACCTTTTTGTCTCTGCTTCTAGATAGTTTTTAAAGATGGTATTTGGCAGGGTCCTGACTGGAATAGATCTCTCTTTCTCAGCCTCCTTGCTTTCTGTCTATGCTCTGGCTTTCTGCAAAGAGAAGTCTCTTTTTTTAAAAAAAATTCATCAGCCTTGGCTTCTACCAGCTGCCCAAAGTTGCTCTCCCCTGGTGTTTTCGTACAATGTCTCTGAATGTGTGGCCATTGTTAGACAATGGTGTTTAAATGTTGCTCATCTTGTTAAAGTAGTGTTTGATCACACCTATTATTCTGAGTTTGGGTGTGGAGACTCTATGTCTACAAAGGTCACTGTTAGTCCAACTGGTTCAAAAAGGTAGCCATTAACATTGAATGGGCCATTTGCATTTCTAATGCTTTCTTCAAGGCAAGTCCTAACATCATGATGGGTTCAGTCTCCAGCAGTAACTATGTATATTTGCAGTACTGTAGAGGTCACCTGACCTCTTGCTCCATGTTGTCCAGTAGCAAAAGTGTGTCCATTTTTGGAGGTTAATTCAGCAGTTAATTTCTTTTCTAGTTCATCATAATTCAGTCAGTTTGTGATGATAATTCAGTCAGTTTTAACATAATTATGGAAAAGGACAGAGATAGAACAGGAGTTAGAATTCGCAATTGGGGAAAGGTCAATTTAACTAAACTGAGGAGTGATTTAGCGAAAGTGGACTGGAAACAGCTACTTGAAGGTAAATCAGTGTCAGAGCTGTGGGAGGCATTCAAAGGGGAGATTCAAGGGGTTCAGAGTAAACATGTTCCCACAAAGAAAAAGGGTGGGACGGCCAAATCTAAAGCCTCATGGATGTCAAGGAGCTTACGGGGTAAGATATGGCAGAAAAGGAAAGCTTATGTCCAACACCGAGAACTCAATACCATAGAAAGCTGAGAGGAGTACAGAAAGCGGAGGGGTGAAATCAAAAAGGAAATTAGGAAAGCTAAGAGAGGGCATGAAAGAGTATTGGCAAGCAAAATCAAGGTGAAACCAAAGATGTTTTATTAATACATTAAGAGCACAAGGATAACTAAGGAAAGAGTAGGGCCCATAAAAGAACAAAAAGGTAACATATGAATAGGGGTGGAAGATGTTGGTATCGATCTTAATGAATACTTTGCGTCTGTCTTCACAAAAGAGGGGGATGATGCAGATATTTAAATGGGGGAGGGGGTAAAAGAGGAGGTGGCATTGTACTGTTGATTAAAGAGTCAACTACCGCAGTAAGGAGGGATGATATCTTTGAAGATTCCTCTAATGAGGCCATATAGGTAGAACTTAAAAACAAAAAGGGGCTATCACTTGGCTGGGAGTGTACGACAAGCCTCCAAACAGTCAGGCAATGATATGTAGGCAAATCTCAGAGAGGTGCAAAAATAATAGGGAAATAATAGTAAGGGATTTCAACTTCCCTGATATTAGAGGGGATAGTATTAGTGCAAAAAGCTTAAAGGGGGCAGAATTCTTCAAGTGCATTCAGGAGAGCTTTTTGAGCCAGTATGCAGAGAGTCCTACAAGAGGAGGAGCGGTACTGGACTTAATCCGAGGGAATGAAGCAGGACAAGTGGTAAAAATGGCAGTGGAGGTGCATTTCGTGGATAGCGACCATAATAGGGGAGGTGGTGGCGTAGTGGTATTGTCACTGGACTAGTAACCCAGAGACCCAGGGTATTGCTCAGGGGACATGGGTTCAAATCCCACCACAGCAGAAGGTGGAATTTGAATTTAATTAATAAATCTGGAATTAAAAAGTTGATCTAATGATGGCCATGAAACCATTGTCAATTGTTGTAAAAACCCATCTGGATCACTAATGTCCTTTAGGGAAGGAAATCTGCTGTCCTTACCTGGTCTGGTCTACATGTGACTCCTGACCCACAGCAAAGTGGTTGACTCTTACGTGCCCTCTGAAATGGGCTAGCAAGCCACTCAGTTGCATCTAACTGCTACAAAGTCAATAAAAAGGAATGAAACCGGACGGACCACCCGGCATCGACCTAGGCACCGGAAACGACAACGGCAAACCCAGCCCTGTCGACCCTGCAAAGTCCTCCTTTCTAACATCTGGGGGCTTGTGCCAAAGGTGGAAGAGCTGTCCCACAGACTAGTCAAGCAACAGCCTGACATAGTCAGACTCACGGAATCATACCTTACAGACAATGTCCCAGACACTGCCATCACCATCCCCGGGTATGTCCTGTCCCACCAGTAGGACAGACCCAGCAGAGGTGGCGGCACAGTGGTGTACAGTAGGGAGGGAGTTGCCTGGGAGTGCTCAACATCGACTCTGGACCCCATGAAGTCTCAGGGCATCAGGTCAAACGTGGACAAGGAAACCTCCTGCTGATTACCACCTGCTGATTACCACCTACCGCCCTCCCTCAGCTGATGAGTCAGTACTCCACCATGTTGAACACCACTTGGAGGAAGCACTGAGGGTGACAAGGGCACAGAATGTACTCTGGGTGGGGAACTTCAATGTCCATCACCAAGAGTGGCTCGGTAGCACCACTACTGACCGAGCTGGCCGAGTCCTAAAGGATATATCTGCCAGACTGGGTCTGCGGCAGGTGGTGAGGGAACCAACAAGAGGGGAAAACATACTTGACCTCACCAATCTGCCTGCCGCAGATGCATCTGTCCATGACAGTATCGGTAGGAGCGACCACCGCACAGTCGCTGTGGAGACGAAGTCCCGTCTTCACACTGAGGATACGCTCCATCGTGTTGTGTGGCACTACCACCGTGCTAAATGGGATAGATTATGAATCGATCTAGCAATGCAAAACTGGTCATCCATGAGGCGCTGTGGGCCATCAGCAGCAGTAGAATTGTACTCAACCACAATCTGTAACCTCGTGGCCCGACATATCCCCCACTCTACCATTACCATCATGCCAGGAGACCAAGCTTGGTTCAATGAAGAGTGCAGGAGGGAATGCCAGGAGCAGCATCAGGCATATCTTAAAATGAGGTGTCAACCTGGTGAAGCTACAACAGAGGACTATCTGCGTACCAAACTGCGTAAGCAGAATGCGATAGACAGAGCTAAGCGATCCCATAACCAACGGATCAGATCTAAGCTCTGCAGTCCTTCCACATCCAGTTGTGAATGGTGGCGGACAATTAAACAACTAACTGGAGGAGGCGGCTCTACAAATATCCCCATCCTCAATGATGGGGGAGCCCAGCACATCAGTGCAAAAGATAAGGCTGAAGCATTTACAACAATCTTCAGCCAGAAGTGCCGAGTTGATGATCCATCTCGCCAGCATCACAGATGTCAGACTTCAGCCAATTCGATTCACTCCACGTGATATCAAGAAACGACTGAAGGCACTGGATACTGCAAAGGCTCTGGGCCCTGACAATATTCCAGCAATAGTACTGAAGACCTGTGCTCCAGAATTTGCTGCGCCCCTAGCCAAGCTGTTCCAGTACAGCTACAACACTGGCATCTACCCGGCAATGTGGAAAATTGGCAGGTATGTCCTGCACACAAAAAGCAGGACAAGTCCAACCTGGCCAATTACCGCACAATGAGCCTACTCTCAATCATCAGTAAAGTGATGGAAGGTGTCATCAACAGTGCCATCAAGCGGCACTTGCTTAGCAATAACCTGCTCAGTGATGCTCAGTTTGGGTTCCGCCAAGGCCACTCAGCTCCTGACCTCATTACAGCCTTGGTTCAAACATGGACAAAAGAGCTGAACTCAAGAGGTGAGGTGAGATTGACTGCCCTTGACATCAAGGCAACATTTGACTGAGTATTGCATCAAGGAGCCCCAGCAAAACTAAGGTCAATGGGAATCAGGGGGAAAACCCTCCGCTGACTGGAGTCATACCTAGCACAAAGGAAGATGGTTGTGGTTGTTGGAGGTCAATCATCTGAGCTCCAGGACATCACTGCAGGAGTTCCTCAGGGTAGTGTCCTAGGCCCAACCATCGTCAGCTGCTTCATCAATGACCTTCCTTCAATCATAAGGTCAGAAGTGGGGATGTTCGCTGATGATTGCACAATGTTCAGCACCATTCGTGACTCCTCAGATACTGAAGCAGTCTGTGTAGAAATGCAGCAAGACTTGGACAATATCCAGGCTTGGGCTGATAAGTGGCAAGTAACATTCGCGCCACACAAGTGCCAGGCAATGACCATCTCCAATAAGAGAGAATCTAACCATCTCCCCTTGACATTCGACGGCATCACCATCGCTGAATCCCCCACTATCAACACCCTAGGGGCTACTATTGACCAGAAACTGAACTGGGGTAGCCATATAAACACCATGGCTACAAGAACAGGTCAGAGGCTAGGAATCCTGAGGCGAGTAACTCACCTCCTGACTCCTCAAAGTCTGTCCACCATCTACAAGGCACAAGTCAGGAGTGTGATGGAATACTCTCCACTTGCCTGGATGGGTGCAGCTCCAACAACACTCAGGGAGCTCGACACCATCCAGGACAAAGCAGCCCGCTTGATTGTCACCCCATCTACAAACATTCACTCCCTCCATCACCGACGCAGTGGCAGCAGTGTGTACTATCTACAAGATGCACTGCAGCAACGCACCAAGGCTCCTTCGACAGCACCTTCCAAACCCGTGACCTCTACCAGCTAGAAGGACAAGGGCAGCTAATACATGGGAACACCACCATCTGCAAGTTCCCCTCCAAGTCACACACCATCCTGACTTGGAACTACATCGCCGTTCCTTCACTGTCGCTGGGTCAAAATCCTGGAACTCCCTTCCTAAGCACTGTGAGTGTACCTACCCCACATGGAATGCAGCGTTTCAAGAAGGCAGCTCACCACCACCTTCTCAAGGGCAATTAGGGATGAGCAATAAATGCTGTCCTGGACAGCGATGCCCACATCCCATGAATGAATAAAATAAAACTCTAAGATTTTAGGTTGTTATGGAAAACGACATAGAGGGACCGGAAATAAGAGTACTGAATTGGGGGAAGGCAGATTTCAAAATGATAAAACAGGATCTGGCCAAAGTGAACTGGTAGCAGCATCTTATAGGAAAGTCTACTTCAGACCAGTGGGAGTCATTTAGAAAGGAAATTGTGAGGGTTCAGGTCCAGCATGTTCCTGTAAAGGTGAAGAGTAGGACCAATAAGTCCAGGGAACCCTGGATGGCAAGGGATATCGAGGATTGTATAAGAAAAAAAAAGGGGGCGTATGGCAGCGAAGGCCCAAGAGGAGTATGGAAAGTGTAGGGGAGTACTTAAAAAAGTAATTAGGAGAGTGAAGAGGGGGCATGAAAAATCACTGGCAGACAAGATAAAGGAAAATCCCAAGGCGTTTTATAAGTATGTTAGGGGCAAGAGGATAACCAGGCAAAAAGTGGGGCCCATTAGGGATCTAAGAGGCAATCTGTGTGTGGAGCCGGACGGAGGACATAGGTGTGGTTTTGAATGATTACTTTTCATCGGTGTTCACTATGGAAAGGGACGATGTAGGTGTAGTGATCAAGGAAGGGGACTGAGATATACTTGATCAAGTTAGCATTGAAAAGGAGGAAGTATTAGCTGTATTAGCAGGCTTAAAGGTGGATAAATCCCCAGGCCCAGATGAGATGTATCCCAGGCTGCTATGTGAGGCAAGGGAGGAGATAGCGGGGGCTCTGACACAAATTTTCAGATCCTCTCTGGCCACAGGAGAGGTGCCAGAGGACAGCGAATGTGGTACCATTATTCAAGATGGTAGCAGGGATAAACCAGGTAATTATTGTGAGTTTAACATCGGTGGTAGGGAAATTATTGGAAAAAATTCTGACAGACAGGGTTAATCTCCACTTGGAGAGGCAGGGATTGATCAGGGATAGTCAGCATGGCATTGTCAGGGGGAGATCGTGTCTAACAAATTTGATTGAATTTTTCGAGGAGGTGACTAGATGTGTAGATGAAGGTAAAGCAGTTGACGTCGTCCACATGCACTTCAGTAAGGCTTTTGATAAGGTCCCGCATGGGAGATTGTTTAAGAAAGTAAGAGCCCATGGGATCCAGGGTAATTTGGCAAATTGGATTGAAAATTGGCTTAGTGGAAGGAGGCAGAGGGTGATGATCGAGGCTTGTTTTTGCGACCAGTGACCATTGGTGTACCGCAGGGATTGGTGCTGGGACCCTTACTGTTTGCAATGTACATTAATGATTTAGACCTGAATATAGGAGGTATGATCAGCAAGTTCGCAGACGACACGAAAATTGGTGGTGTTGTAAATAGTGAAGAGGAAAGCCTTAGATTACAGGATGATATAGATGGGCTGGTAAGATGGGCACAGCTGTGACAAATCGAGTTTAATCCTGAGATGTGTGAGGTGATGCACTTTCGGAGGACTAACAAGGCAAGGGAATATACAATGGATGGTAGGACCCTAGGGAGTACAGAGGGTCAGAGGGACCTTGGGGTGCTGGTCCATAGATCATTGAAGGCAGCAGCACAGGTAGATAAGGTGGTTCGGAAGGCATATGGGATATTTGCCTTTATTGGCCAAGGCATAGAATAGGCCACAGTTGGAGTACTGTGTACAGTTCTGGTCACCACACTATCGGAAGGATGTGATTGCACTGGAGAGGGTGCAGAGGAGATTCACCAGGATGTTGCCTGGGCTGGAGCATTTCAGCTATGAAGAGAGACTGGATCAGCTGGGGTTGTTTTCCTCAGAGCAGAGAAGGCTGAGGGGGAACCTGATTGAGGTATAAAAGATTATGAGGGGCATTGATAGGATAGATAGGATGAAACTTTTTCCCTTAGCGGAGAGGTCAATAACTAGGGGGCATAGATTTAAGATAAGGGGCAGGAGGTTTAGAGGTGAGTTGAGGAAAAGTGTTTTCACCCAGAGGATGGTTGGAACCTGGAACACACTGCCTGAAGAGGTGGTAGAGGCAGGAACACTCACGACATTTAAGAAGTATTTAGATGAGCACTTGAAACGCCATAGCATACAAGGCTATGGGCCAACTGCGGGGAAGTGGGATTAGTTTTGGATGGGTGCTTGATGGTCGGCGCAGGCGCATTGGGCCAAAGGGCCTGTTTCTGTGCTGTAAAACTCTATGACTATATTGTAGTTAAGAAAGAGGGGTGTGAAGTATTGAATGTGATAAACATAGGGAGAGAGGAAGTATTAATGGGATTAGCATTCTTGAAAGTTGATAAATCACCAGGGCCAGATGAAATGTAACTTAGGCTGTTAAAAGAAGCAAGAGAGGAAATATCAGAAGGTCTGACGATCATTTTCCAGTCCTTACTGGACACAGGCATGTTGCCGGAGGATTGGAGGACTGCTTACGTTGTACCTCTGATTTAAAAGGGAGCAAAGGATAGACCAAATAATTACAGGCCAGTCACTCTAACCTCAATTGTGGACAAATTGTTGGAATCTATTCTGAGAGACAGGATAAACTGTCACTTAGAAAGGCACAGATTAATCAAGGACAGTCAGCATGGATGCGTTAAGGGAAGATCTTATCTGACCAACTAGATTGAATTTTTTGAAGAAGTAACAAGGAAGATTGATGAGGGTAGGTAGTGCAGTTGATATGGTCTACATGGATTTTAGCAAGGCTTTTGACAAGGTCCCACATGCCAGACTGGTTTAAAAGATAAAATCCCACAGGATCCAAGAAAATGCAGCAAGCTGGATACAAAATTGGCTCTGTGGCAGGAAACAAGGAGTAATTGTTGATGGTTATTTTTGTGACTGGTGGGCTGTTTCTAGTGGCGTTCCGCAGGACTCAGTACTGGGTCCCCTGCTTTTTGTGGTATATATTAACGATCTGGACGGAAATGTAGGGGGCATAATTAGGATGTTTTCAGACAACACAAAGATAGGCCCTGTGGTAGATAGCAAGGAGGACAGCTGTAGGTTGCATGAAGATATTGATGGTCTGATCAGATGGGCAGAAAAGTGGCAAATGGAACTCAACCTGGAGAATTGTGAGGTGATGCATTTGGGGAGGTCAAACAAGGCAAAGGAATTAATGGGAAAATACTGAGAAGTGTACAGCAAATGAGGGATCATGGAGTGAATGTCCACAGATTCCTGAAGGTAGCAGGACAGGTTGATAAGGTGTTTAAGAAGGCATATAGAATCCTTTCCTTTATTAGCCGAAGTATAGAAGACAAGAGCAGGGAGGTTATGCTGGAACTGTATAACTCATTGGTTAGGCCACAACTTGAGCACTATGTGCAGTTCTGGTCAACTCATTACAGAAAGGATGTAATTGCACTAGAGAGGGTACAGAGGAGATTTATGGGGATGTTGCCAGGACTGGAAAAATGCAGCTATGAGGAATGATTGGATAGGCTGGGGTTGTTCTCCTTGGAACAGAGAAGACTGAGGGGAGATCTGATTGAAATGTACAAAACTTTGAGGGGCCTGGATAGAGTAGAGGTGAAGGATCTATTCGCCTTTGCAGACAGATCAATGACTAGGGGGCATAGATTTAAAGTGATTTGTAGAAAGATTAGAGGGGAGATGATGAAACATTTTTTCACCCAGAGGGTGGTGGGGGTCTGGAACTCACTGCCTGAAAGGATAGTTGAGGCAGAAACCTTCAACTAATTGAAAAGGTGCCTGGATATGCACCTCAAGTATCGTAATCTGCAGGGCTACGGACCAGATGCTGGAAGGTGGGATTTAGACTGGGTAGATTGTTTTTCGGCCAGCACCGACATAATGGTCCAAGTGGCCCCTTTCTGTGCCGTAAACTTTCTATGATTCTATGATTCATAATTGCTCCTTGCGTGCGCATGACAATACAGTCAGAACACAATGTGTAACAGACCCAGTACACAAAACAGTCAGTGTATACAAGAGCGAGTACACATAACAGTCAGCATACATAACACAGCAAGTACACATAGCAGTATATATAACACAGCGAGTACACATAGCAGTGTATATAACACAGCGAATATATAAGATTCAGACCATATAATGCAGTACTTATATGACAATCTATGTATTCAACACAGCCAGCATGTAACACACTGTCAATATAATCGAATCATAGGATAATATAGCACAGAAGGAGGCCATTTGGCCCATTGAGTCTGCACCAATTCTTTCAAAGAACAGTTAGTCCAGAGGAACATAGGAACAGGAGTAGGTCATTCAGCTAATTGAGCCTGTTCTGCCTTTCAATGAGATCATGGCTGATCTACGACCCATGTCCATCTACTCGCCTTTGTGTAACAAAAATCTATCAATCTCAGATTCAAAATTAATTTAGCATCAATTGCCATTTAAAGAGATTTCCAAACTTCCCCCAGCCTTTGTGTGTAGAAGTGTTTCCGAATTTCACTCCTGAATGCTCTGGCTCTAATTTTTAGACTCTGCCCCTTAGTCCTAGCCTCCCCAACCAGTGGAAATAGTTTCTCTCTATCTCCCCTAGCTGTTCCTCTTAATACCTTGGTAATTTGAAGATATTAAATCAAAAAATCAAATCATCCTTTAACCTTTTAAAAGTACAGTTTTGTATAGCTGAAGCATGACTTCTACCCCCTTGTAGTCTCACTCCCTGGCTCTTTTCCCATATCCTTGAAAGTTCATTCTCCCTCAAGTAATTATCCAATCCCTTTTAAAAACTACCACTGAATCTGTTTTGACCACCCTATCTGGCAGTGCATTCCAAATTCGAGCCACTCATTGTGTAAAAAGATTTTTCCTCATTGGCAACCAGAGGCAACATCACCTTAAATCTGTGCCCTCTGTTTATTGACCCCTCAGCCACTGTCTAAACCCTTTCATTATTTTAAACATGTCTAGCTTTCAGCCTCTTCTTCTCTAAGGAGGACAACCCCAGCTTCTCTGGTCTATCCACTAACTCATCCCTCGTCCTTGCAACCATTCTAGTAAATCTCTTCTGTACCCTCTGCAAAGCCTCAATGTCCTTTCTAAAGAGCTAAGCCCAGAAATGGACACAATATTCCAGCTGGGGATGAACTCGTGCTTTATATAGGTTTTGCATGACTTCCTGGCTTTTGGATACTTTGCCCTTATTTATAAAGCCTAGGATCCTATATGCTTTTCGTAAGTTTTGTTTACCTGTCCTACCACTTTCAAAGACTTGTGCACAAATGCCTTTAGGTCCCTCTCTTCCTGCACCCCCTTTAAAATTGTACCATTTAGCTTGTATTGTCTCTCCTCATTCTTCTGACCAAAATGTCCCTCCATGGTCTTGCCCCTCCTATCTCTGTAATCTCCTCCAGCCCTACAACCCTCTGAGATGTCTGCACTCCTCCATTTCTAGCCTCTTAAACATTTCCGATTTTAATGCTCCACCATTGGCAGCCGTACCTTTAAAGGCCAAGACCATAAGCTCTGGAATTCCCTCTCTAAACCTTTCCCCCTCTCTAGTTCTCTTTTCCCCTTTGAGACACTCCTGAAAATCTGCATCTTTAACCAAGCTTTCAGTCATCTACCCTAATATCTCCTTATGCGACTCAATGCCAAAGTTTGATAATGCTCCTGAGAAGCAGAAGAAGAACATCTTTGGGATGTTTCCCTACGATAAGCACATTTGATAAATACAAGTTGTTGTTGTTGTTGCATCACTTCATACTTGCTTACATTGAATTTCATTTGTCATGTGTCCAAACATTCCATCAGCCTATGTCCTCTTGAAGTCTATTATTATCTTCCTTACTGTTCACTGCAACACTATTAGTGGATATAATACAGCCAAGAGACATAACAGTGCACAAGTATATACAGCACAGTGAACATCTATAAGATACAATTGGTATGTGTAACATAGCACATAGGCATAACACAGTCAGTGTGCAAGACATAACACAAGTATTATATATAACAGTCAATACAGATAATACTCACTCATTGAAGCCCACCCTCCTGGTATCTCCTATTAAACTACTGTTTGATCCCCACAGAGACCACCAACAAATGAAAAGAATTGAATCCACCTATTGACCCCAATTTAGGAAATCAAACCAAACGGACAAGATTGTACTTTTATAAATTTTACTTTAACACTCAAACAAAAACCAATATAAATTAAACATGAAGCAACAGACAGATTATAGTCAATATTATATTTACATATGTATATATTAATATATATATTGCAAATTACACCTTAACTATCAGATACAACTGAGATGGGTCTCACGGTTTCACTGGGCAGCCCACCCAGCATATATGGCAACAATTACAGTCACACAGTTCTTCACAACTCTGAATTTCCTCAGATAGATTTTCAGCTCCTTTCTTTAACAATTTAGCCGCTGTTGTTCTTCAGACAGCAGTTCCCTCTCAATCCGAACTCTACGGGTGCAGCCTTCAGCACAAGGCACACTTCTCCTGAACCTCCTCAGCTCTGAGCCCAACAGTCTTGATGGCGTTTTTTTTTAACCAGTCTTCCCTTTATCTGAATCGTTCAGAGACAACCTGTGCATTGTATGGCCGGGTCTGGTTAGTTGGCTACTTTAAGTAACAGGAACAGCTCTCAGATTCAGTCTTCACTTCCTTCTGCTTCCCGGCACTCCACACCTCTCTGATCTGGTCTGTCTCCTTTTAACTGGCTCTAACCAATGTCAGTTGTTTTTCCAGCTTCTGTTTCAGTTTTTGTTTCCATTTCTGTTTCAGTTCTAATTTCTGTTTCAATTCTAGTTTCCCTCTCAGTTAGGGTCTCAAAATAACTAGCTTTACAACCACAGATTCCATCACAGTATATCGTTTTGGTACATTAGTTCTCCCACAGGAGCCCATCCCTCTGTTACATTAACTCTCCCATTGAAACCCAACCCTCTGATACATTAACCCTCTTATTGAGCCCAACCCTCTGATACGTTAACTCACCCATTCAGATAATGAAGCAGTCCGTGCCTACATGCAGCAAGACCTGGACAACATACAGGTTTGGGTCGATACATGATGAGTAACTAATGTTGCACAAGTGCCAGGAGAATCTAACCATCTCCTCTTGACAATTAACAGCATTACCATCGCTGAATCCCCCCACTATCAACATCCTGAGGGTCACTTTTGATCAGAAATTTAATTGGACCAGCCATATAAATACTGTGACTACAAGAACAGGTCAGAAGCTGGGTATTCTGTAGTGAGTAACTCCCCAAAGCCTGTCCACCATCTACAAGGCACAAATCAGGAGTGTGATGGAATACTCTCCACTTGCCTGGATGGGTGCAGCTCCAACAATATTCAAGAAGCTTGACACCATCCAGGACAAAGCAGCCCGCTTGATTGGCACCCCATCTACAAACATTCACTCCCTCCACCACTGACGCACAGTGGCAGCAGTGTGTACCATCTACAAGATGCACTACAGCAACCTGCCAAGCCTCCTTTGACAGCACCTTCCAAATGCATGACCTCTACTACCTAGAAGAACATGGTCAGCAAACACATAGGAACATCACCACCTGTAAGTTCCCCTCCAAGCCACACACCATCTGACTTGGAAATATATTGCTATTCTTTCACTGTCACTGGGTCAAAAACCTGGAACTCTTTCCCTAACAGCACTGTGAGATTACCTACACCACACAGACTGTAGTGGTTCAAGAAGGTCATTCATCACCACCTTCTCAAGGGCAATTAGGGATCATAAATGCTGGCCTAGCCAACGATGCTCACATCCCTTGAACGAATAAATTTCAAAAAAGCCATTGAAGCACATACCCCTTGCACATTAACTAACCTGTTGAAGCCCATCCCTTCAGTACATTAACTCTCCAGAAGAAGCCAATCATTCTGGTACACAACTCTCCCATTGAAGCCCATCTCTCTGGAACTCTATCTTTCCAAATTAAGCCCACATCAATAATTATATTAACTCACAATTTGAAGCACATTTCTCAGGTACATTAAGTCTCCCATTGAAGCCCATCCCTCTGTAAGATACCTAATTAGGATTGGGATTTGGTTTAATAGCATATGATAACAATTTTTGGGTTTTTATGCTTTATGAAATAGTTAAAATTTGTGATGCTTCACAATTTAATGTTCTCAGGACAATTCCACTGAAACTGTGGTTTAGATGTTTGCTGAAATGACAGAATGCATAAAATTCATGTCTCTTGACTTGCTTTCAAAGCCACACTGTGAAACAGTTAGCCAAAATGGTTTTGAGATAAGGAATGAAACAATGGAACAAGAAGATGAAAACAGTTGGCATTTGTTGTTTTGAAGGAAATAATCCTTTCTAGGGGTCTTGTTTACAATCACACTTGTCATGTCATAATTAATTATCAATGGTTACTCCCACTTCCTAACTGTTCAGCTTCTCATGATCACATACTCGTCCTAACACCACCGCACTCCCATCACTACCCCTTTGAACTCTGGGTAACTCCTTAACCAATCAGATAGAAGAAACGTGACTGAGCAGCACTGAGTGTAAAGCAGGAAGTGTAAATTAGAAAATTAAATTCAATATCAAATCAGATCCAGAAGCGAAACTATGAGAGAGAAATCAAGCATTGGATTGAGATAAACAAGATAGAAAGTAAAAGAAAAATCAAATATATTTAAATTGTTTTTTAAATATCTAACAACAACTTATATTTTTATAGCACTTTTATGTAATAAAACATCCCAAGGCTGTTCATAGGAGCATTATAGAACAAAATATGGCACCAAGTCGCATAAGGAAATATTCGTTCAGATGACCAAAAGCTTGGTCAAAGAGATAGGTTTTAAGGAGTGTCTTAAAGGAGGAAAGCAAGGTAGAGAGGTGGAAAGGTGGAGAGGTGAAGGGAGGCTATTCCAGAGCTTAGGGTCTAGGTTACTGGAGGCACAGCCACCAATGAGGAGCGGGGATCCACAAAAGGCTAAAATTAGAGGAGCGCAGATATCTTAAAGGGTTGTGGAGTTGGAGAAGATTACAGAGATAGGGAGGGGTGAGGCCATGGAGGGATTTGAAAACAAGAATGAGAATCTTAAAATCAAGATGTTGTTTGACCAGGAGCCAATGTAGGTCAGTGAGCACAGAGATGATAGGGGAACAGGATTTGGTGCGAGTTAAGTCATGGGCATCTGAGTTTTGGATGAACATATAAGCAAATGAATTAGGAGCAGGAGTGGGTCACTCGACCCCTCGAGCCTGCTCCACCATTCAATAAGATCATGGCTGATCTGATTGTAACCTCGACTCCACATTCCCGCCAACCCCCGATAACCTTTCACCCCCTTGCTTATCAAGAATCTATCTACCTCTACCTTAAAAATATTTAAAAACTCTGCTTCCACTGCCTTTTGAGGAAGAGAGTTTCAAAAACTCACAACCCTGAGAGAAAAAATCTCTCCTCATCTCTCTCTTAAATAGGCAACACCTTATTTTTAAACAGTGACCCCTAGTTCTAGATCCTCCCACAAGGGGAAACATCCTTTCCACATCCATCCCGCCAAGAACCCTCAGGATCTTGTATGTTTCAATCAAGTTGCCTCTTACTCTCCTAAACTCCAGCAGATACCAGCCTAGCCTGTCCAATCTTTCCTCATAAGACAACCTGCCCTCAAGTCTATGGAGAGTAAAATGTGGGAGACCAGCCGGAGTGCATTGGAATAGTCAGGCCTAGAGGTAACAAAGGTATGAATGAGGGTTTCAGCAGCAGATGAGCTGAGACAGGGGATAAGTCGGGCGATGTTATGGAGGTGGAAATAGGTGGTCTTAGTGATGGCATGAACCTGAGGTTGGAAGCTCATCTCCGGTCAAATGCAACAGCAAGGTTGCGCACTGACTGGCTTAATCTCAGACAGTTGCTAGGGAGAGGGATGGAGTCGATAGCTAGAGAATGGAATTTGAAGCATGGACTGAAAAAAATGTCTTCAGTCTTCCCGATATTTAATTGGAAGAAATTTCTGCTCATGCAGTACTGGCTGTCAGATACGAAGTCTGAATTTAGCAACAGTGGGAGAGTTGAGAGAGATGGTGGTGAGGTAGAGCTGGGTGTGATCAGCGTACGTGTGTAAACTAAAGCTGTGCCTTCGGATGATGTCGTCGAGCGGCAGAATGTAGTTGAGAAATAGGAGGGGGCCAAGGGCAGATCCTTGTAGACACTAGAGATAACGGTGCAGGAGCAGGAAGAGAAGCCACGGCAAGTGATTCTCTGGTTATAATTAGATAGATAAGAATGGAACCAGGTGACAGCAGTCCCATCCAGCTGGACAACAGTGGAGGAGGTTGAAGGAGGATGGTGTGGTCAACTGTGTCAAAGCCTGCAGCCAGGTCGAGAAGGATGAGGAGGGGGAGTTTACCATGGTCACAGTCACATAGAATGCCATTGGTGACTTTGATAAGATCTGTTTCAGGTCTGTGGCAGTGGCAGTGGCAGGGGCAGAAAGCAGATTGGAGAAATTCAAACATGGAGTTCCGGGGAAGGTGGGAATGGATTTGGGAGGTGACAACACGTTCAAGGACTTTGGAGAGGAAATGGAGGTTGGAGATGGGATTCTAGTTTGCAAGGACAGTGGGGTCAAGGGTTGTATTTTTTTTTGAGGAGGGGTTAATGACGGCAGATTTAAAGGAGAAAGGGGCAGCACCTGAAGAAAGAGAACGGTTAACAATATCAGCTAACATGGGGATCAGGAGGGGATGTGGGTGGTCAACAGTTGAGTGGGAATAGGGTCAAGGGAGCAGGAGGTGGGTCTCATGGAGAGAAACTAGAGAAAAAGGCGAGTTCAGGGCTAGGGCAGAGGGGTTTCTTTGGCCAATTTGGCCAGGTGGGCGAGTGGAAGGGAGGGACATGGCAGAGGCAGCTGATTGGATGGTCTTGATCTTAGTGACAAAGAAGTCCATGAGCTCCTCGCACTTATTCTTGGAGGTGAGGGTGGAGGAGAAAGGGGAGAGGGGTTTAAGAAGACAGTTTGCAGTAGAGAAAAGAAGCCAGGGATATCTTGAATTTCAGGTTGATCCTGGAATAGTGGGCAGTTTTAGCAGATGACAGCAGGACCACTCTATGTGGTCCACCATATCCTTTCAAGTCTGCATCCCAAGGGAGTGGGGATGAGGGTCATGCCAGGGGAACGGCCAGGGTGAGAGACATTAATGGTTTTGTTGGGAACTAGGACATCAAATGTGGAGGTGAGGGTGCAATTGAGAAAATCAGTAGTTGTAGAAAAGTTGTCGCGAATGGAGAGGCAGAGCTAGATAGTTGGGATTTTGAAAGTGCAGCTGTAAGTGAATTGGGCGATAGTTTTCTCCAGGGATGGATACAGAATGAAGTAGGGTTGGGGAATGGAAGGGGGATGTGGGTAGTGAGTCATACAAGGAAGCGATCAGAGATGGCCGTATCTGTAATTGATACGATGGGATTCGCAAGACTACTTGAGATGGCAATGTTGAGGGGGTCGCCATGAATATGGGTTGGGGAGTTTACATGGAGGGAAAGATTTAGAGAGGATAAGAGGGCACTGAACTCAGAGGAGAAAGAACATGATGGGCTGAATTTATAAGCTCATGGCGGGCAAAAACAATGGAGGCCCACTTGCATGGGCTGCGCGCCAAAGAACTGCCGCGATTCCAAGTGTGGCAGCTCATTTAAATAGCAGGGGCAGGCTGTCCCCCCCGATCACGTGGAAAGGGCAGGCTGTCCATCCCAGGCAATGGCGTCAGCTGCCTGTGCGCAGGCGATGACGCCATTTTTAAAGGGCTGTTAGCCCTATCGGCAAATTTCAATATTTAAAGAAACATTAAATGAAAGAAAATAAATACATCTGTTTTGTTCCTCTCCCACCCCACCCAATATCAATTAAATTAATTATTTTCCCTTTCCCCCCCAAAAACACTTACCTTCACAACCTGACCTTGCACCACCCCCCAAACTTTCAACTATAACCCTTCCCACCATTCCCTACACCCATGACATTCATTTGACCCCGTTCCCCACCCCCGTACCGATAAATTTACCTCCTACCCCTTCCCCACCAGTGTTGAGCCTTGTTTCCCCAGATGGAGATCCGAAGGTGTGGCAGTGCCGGCCACTGGGATGAAGATCGTGGTGATACTTCAGGAGGCAATGGGAAGTTATTAATGCAGGTAAGTAAACTTATTTGAATATCTAAATTATGGTTCTGCCGCAGAGCGGCGGGTGGGGCGGCCACGAGGCCTCACTGCCTCCAGCAATTTTGGGACAGGCCCTGCCGATGTCAAGGTCCATGCCGGGCCTCATCTGGGGCAATATTCATGCCCCCCCTGCCACAGATCGCAACGTCGAGGCCTCTATAACTCCAGCCCAAGGAGTTGCAATAAAGGTTGAGGGAGGAAACCATTGGAGATGTCTCTGAGAAAATGTTTATCAAATTTGAGAGGGTGATAGAGAACGATGATGTTGAAAGAGAGGTGAGAGGGTTGGTGTGATGGAAACCCCACATGCCAAGAATGAGGCATATTAATTTCGTCATATGGAACATTAATTTTTAAACTCTTACTGGACGGAAATACGGCTGTACCTGCATTTAAAAGGTCAGTGGCTGGAAACATTTGCAATCTAAGAGACAGTTGCCTGAAGAAGACAATGGAACTGCTCCCTGATTCAATTAACCAAATGGATTTTGATCAAAAGACACTGAGTGTGTGAAAGTTAGCGTTCCAGACCCCCTACTGAGGATGTCTACTGAGATTGAAAGAATCCACAAACAATCCAGTTGGGGAGCTTGTCACATGACCGGCCTCCTGGCCCAGGTTGGTTTGAATTGTGTTCACAGAACAGTTTGAGTCAGGCTGCAATTTGAAGACAAAAGGGAAGGAAGGCCTCTCTCCCTCTCTTGCAAAGACAGGGACCCACAGACGAAACGAAGCCAAGACAGAAAACCATCGAAGCAAGTTTGAAAGAGTACACTGGGCCCCAACGAGACGGCAAGATTTAACTGCAAACAAAGATTTTACATCGAACTCCAAAGACAGTAAATGAACTCCAGCTATTGCTTCAAACCTTTCCCCTGGATTCCTTCTCCTTTTATCGGCTTGTGTGTTCATCGCGTAGGCATGCTACCATGGTTGCGTTGCGTATTTTTAGTAGTTTTAACCGAATTAGAGTTTTAAGGTTAATAAATTTACACCTTTTTTGTTAAAATCTATGAAAACCTGTCTGGTTGATTTCTTTGCCATTACAATTGGAGAGTAGTGAACAAGAATTCACTGAGTGGAAGCTAAAAACATGGAGTTTTAAAAATTAAACTCTGTTACAGTCAAACCAGGAAAAGGCTGAAAGGGAACCCTTAGACCCCTTTCTCACCTGGTCATAACAGAAATTTTGGGCCTCGTCCGGGATTCGACCCACAGAGAAACGAGAAAATTGGAAGTGGGAAGTCAAATTGATCCCAATCAAAAAAAAAGAGACAAGATTTCAATACAGGTTGTCTTCTGGTTGTGTGTGCTAGAATACTAACATGTCTGCGACTGAAGCCGGTAGCTCCCTGAGCCAGGGTGAAGTAACTTGGGATAAGTTAAAAGCACTGTCTGTGGAAGAGTTGAGAAAAATGGCTGAGCGGTATGTCCATGCCAAGACTAGAAATGTCTGAACTCCTAAGACTAGTGGCCAACCATTTTTCCCTCGAATATGAAGAAGCAGAAACAGGGTTAGAAATAGACCCCAACAGGGTATTGCTAGAAAAGATACAACTGGAACAGAGGAAACTTGAATTAGAAGACAGGGAAAGAGAAAGAGAAAGAGAGAGACAGGAGAAAGCAAAAAGGAGGAGAGAAAGAAAGCAAGACAGGAGAGAGAAAAAGAAAGAACCTCCCAGAAGGAATGCGAGGAGAGAAAGCTGACGCAGTTTGAGTTAACTAGGGGGTGACAGAGTAACCCCAGTGAATCCACGGACAATATGGAGGATTGTAATTCAGGGCTGGGTACTGAATTGTTAAAATTTCCTCAACTGGTCCCAAAATTCAATGAGGCAGACTTTGAAGCATTTTTTGGATCTTTTGAAAAACTTGCAAGGCAGTTAAAAGTGGCCAGCTGAGACTTGGACTCTGCTGTTACAAAGCAAGTTAACAAGTAAAGCCCATGAGGTTTATTCCCTATTGCCAGATGAGAGTTCATCAAATTATGAAGTGACAAAAAATGCTATCCTCGGGGCATATGAGCTGGTACTGGAAGCCTATCACCAGAAATTTAGAACCTTCCAGGAGCAAGCTGATCAAATTTACTTGGAGTTTGAGAGAAGTAAGCAGCTGGCATTTAACCAGTGATTGAGGGCTCTTAAAGTGCAGCTATGCAAACCTCAGAGAAGTAATTTTGCTTGAGGAATTTAAAAACTCTCTCCCACTCTCCATAAAGACACATGTAGAGGAACGGAAAGTTCATAGAGTAGGCAAGCCGCAGTTCTGGTTGATGAGTTTGCTCTCATCTATAAGTCGGTTCCCCAGGGGAATCACCCCCACAAATCCGAGAAGGGAAGGTGATAGAAGCCCAAGCAGTCCTGGAAGAGAGAGAAAAGCAGGAGACACAGAGGACCCTCCTTCAGCCAAAAAGGAAGGTGTCGTAAGTAGGAGTGAGACCCAGAGACTTGTGTGCTTCCATTGTAATAAAGCAGGTCATCTAAGAGCTGACTGCTGGAAACTACAGGGAAAACCTGCAGGGTTAATCAGGGCACACCTGCTCAGTGAAGGAGAAAGGACCCTAATGGAAAGCACAGCTGAACAAGCTGTGGCTTTAACTGCAGCATTAGTGAGACCCAGGAAGCATACTGCTGTGAGTGCAAGAAAATTTAATTGGATTCCTGAAGGTTATCAGGATTTTGTGTCTGAAGGGAGAGTAACCCCATACCCCTCGAGTGGGCAAGCAAGCTCATAATAATCCTCAGAGACACAGGGGCCACTAGATCTATTTTACTGGGAAAAAGCCTGACCTGACCCCCAGAGAGTGCAGTAAACACCAGAATGGTGGTGAATGGTATTGGAGGGCAGTGTACTCCTGTACCTTAACGTCGGGTGCACTTGGAGTGCAACCTAGTTTTGGGACTGGTGACCGTAGGGATTGTCACTAGTTTGCCTGTGGACGGACCTACTCTGAGGTAATGATCTGGTGGGAGTGAAGCTAGTAGCTTCCCCAGTAGTGAAAGAAAGGCCGAAGGAGGTCAGAGAGACAGGGCCGTGGCGGGAGATGGTCCCATGCAGTTTCCCTGAATGTGTAGTGAATCGGGTCATGACCAAACCAGCTCCCCCAGAGGAGACAGAATTGGCACTGCAGGCAGATGACCGTGAGGTCTGTCTGTCTGAGACTTTCTTTGGAAAGTTAGAAGACCCAGGGAATGAGTTAAATGAATCTTCCCTAGCTGAGGCTCAGCGAGCTAACCCAGTACTGAGAGAGTTAGCACAGGCTGCCCAGTCTGAAATTGAAGCAGAGGGAGTCCCTGATTGCTACTATTTAAAGAATGAGGTACTGATGAGGAAGTGGAGTTTGCCTCGCAGACCTGAGAGCAAGGAATGGACAGTGGTGCATCAGTTAGTGGTGCTGCAGAGGTACTGGAGAGAAATATTAAGAATGGTCCATGAGATTACAATGGCTGTACATGGCGGTATACGAAAAACCAAAGCCCGCATTAGACAGCAGTTTGACTGGCCAAAACTCCACAAAGATGTGGTGGAATACTGCAGGAGTTTCCACATGTGCCAGGTTGAGGGGACACCCCAACCTATAGTGAAATCTGCACCCCTAAGTCCTGTATCGGTGTTTGGAGGACCCTCCAGCAGAGGGCTGGTGAACTGTAACGGACCCATGCCAAGAACAAAAGGGAACAGACAAGCACAAGGCTGGAAAACGGTTAGAGAGGAAAGGGGAAAAGGGGAAAAAAAGGACAGGTGAAAGGAATTCCTGGAGGATTCCCAAATGGAAACCCCTACTGTCCGGTCAGCCAACACCAAAATGTTTGAAAACATTACATCCCACATCCTCCTACGTAAATGCAGACACCAGAAGCACCTCACCAGAGTTGCAAACAGCATTTACAGAAACCTGCAGAGACAAAGTAAGCCCTTAAGAGGACAGAAAACCCACGAGGGTGATGCCTCAACTGGACGAAGTGCCGCAGGGGAGTGCAGTGGAACTTGGACAAATACCTGCAAGCAGGAGTGTCCCAGAGGACAAAGGGAAGATTATCAAAGAATCCCCTACCCCACAATCAGGAGAAAAAGGAACCAACCATCCCCGAAGGTGAAAAGCCCTTGCATGACTCATCAAAGCACCGAAAGAGAGTTCAGGATGGATCCATCCACGACTGACTTTCCTGAGCAGAACTCCAACTTAGGGCTAATTAAATCTAACCCTTCCCCTGCAGACCTCAGTAGGAACAAAGACACACTAGGCAGTCATGGAAATGAGCAAACTTAAAAACTTCCCCAAAAACCACATGTTTATTGGAATGTCAGAAAGGGCAGTTTAAAGCAGCACTGCTACCAAGAAAAGACAGGTGGTAATTTTTTTTAGGATTTCTGAATGAGTGAAAATGAATGAGAGATACATGTGTGTTTTCCTGCACTTACTCTTCTCTCTAGTCTTTTTTTAAATAAAATGATCTTCTAAAATCACATTTTGTTCCACTGGGTGTAGAGATGTGTTGGAAACCCCACATGCCAAGAATGAGGCATATTAAGTTTGTCATATGGAACATTCATTTTTAAACTCTTACTGGACTGAAATATGGCTGTACCTGCATTTTAAAAGGACAGTGGCTGGAAACATTTGCATTCTAAGAGACAGTTGCCTGGAGAAGACAATGGAACTGCTCCCTGATTCAATTAACCAAATGGATTTTGATCAAAAGACATTGAGTGTGTGAAAGCTAGCATTCCAGACCCCCTACTGAGGATGTCTACTGAGATTGAAAGAATCCACAAACAATCCAGGTGGGGAGCTAGTCACATGACTAGCCTGCTGGCCCAGGTTGGTTTGAATTGTGTTCACAGAACTGTTTGGGTCAGACTGCAATTTGAACAGAAAAGAGAAGGAAGGCCTCTCTCTCTCTTTCCCTCTCACACAAAGACAGGGACCCACAAATGCCAAGACAAAAACCCATCGAAACAAGTTCGAAAGAGTGCACTGGGCCCCACGAGACAGCAAGATTTAACTGCAAACAAAGATTTTACACCGAACTCAGAAGACAGTAAATGAACTCCAGCTATTGCTTCAAACCTTTCCCCTTGATTCCTTCTCCTTTTCTGTCTTTATCTGCATGTGTGTTCATCACGTATGCATGCTAGCATGGTCATGTTGCATATTTTTAGTAGTTTTAAATGAATTAGAGTTTTAAGGTTAACAAACTTACACCTTTCTTGTTTAAATCTATGAAAATCTGTCTGGTTGATTTCTTTGCCATTACAATTGGAGAGTAGTGAATAAGGATTCACTGACGGGAAGCTAAAAACATGGTGTTTTAAAAATTAAACCCTGTTACGGTCATAGAAACATAGAAAATAAGAGCAGGAAAAGGCCATTCAGCCCTTCGAGCCTGCTCCGCCATTCATTATGATCATCGCTGATCATCCAACTCATGCTCCTGCTTTCCCCCCATATCCTTTGATACCTTTCGCCCCAAGAGCTATATCCAACTCCTTCTTGAAAACATACAATCTTTTGGCCTCAACTGCTTTCTGTGGTAGCCAATTCCACAGGTTCACCACTCTCTGGGTGAAGAAATTTCTCCTCATCGCAGTCCTGAAAGGTTTACCCCATATCCTTAGACTATGACCCCTGGTTCTGGACTCTCCCACCATCAGGAACATCCTTCCTGCATCTACCCTGTCAAGTCCTGTTAGAATTTTATAGGTTTCTATGAGATCCCCCTTCACTCTTCTGAACTCCAGCGAATATAATCCTAACCGACTCAATTTCTCTTCATATGTAAGTCCCGTCATCCCAGGAATCAGTCTGGTAAACCTTCACTGCACTCCCTCTATAGCAAGAACATCCTTCCTCAGATAAGGAGACCAAAACTGCACACAATATTCCAGGTGTGGCCTCACCAAGGCCCTGTATAATTGCAGCAAAACATCCCTGCTCCTGTACTCGAAACCTCTTGCTATGAAGGCCAACATACCATTTGCCTTTTTTACCGCCTGTTGCACTTGTATGCTTACCTTCAGCGACTGGTCTTTGAGAACACCCAGGTCTCGTTGCATATTCCCCTCTTTCAGTTTATAGCCATTCAGATAACAATCTGCCTTCCTGTTTTTGCTACCAAAGTGGATAACCTCACATTTATCCACATTATACTGCATCTGCCATGCATTTGCCCACTCACTCAACTTGTCCAAATCACCCTGAAGCCTCTCTTCTTCCTCCTCACAACTCACCATCCCACCCAGTTTTGTGTCATCTGCAAATTTGGAGATATTACATTTAGTTCCCTCATCTGAATCATTAATATATATTGTGAATAGCTGGGGTCCTAGCACCGATCCCTGCAGTACCCCACTGGTCGCTGCTTGTCATTCAGAAAAAGACCCGTTTATTGTAACTCTTTGTTTCCTGTCTGCCAACCAATTTTCTAACCATCGCAATACACTACCCCCAATCCCATGCACTTTAATTTTACAAGCTAATCTCTTATGTGGGACTTTGTCGAAAGCCTGCTGAAAGTCCAAGTAAACCACATCCACCGGCTACCCCTCATCAACTATACTAGTTACATCCTCAAAGAATTCTAGCAGATTCGTCAAGCATGATTTCCCTTTCATAAATCCATGCTGACTCTGTCCAATTCTACCACTGTTCTCCAAGTGCTCTGCTATAAAATCTTTTATAATGGACTCTAGAATTTTCCCCACTACCGACGTCAGGTTGACTGGTCTATAATTCCCTGTTTTCTCTCTACCTCGCTTTTTAAATACCCTCCAATCTGTAGGAACTGTTTCAGAGTCTATAGAATCTTGGAAGATAACCACCTGTGCATCCACTATTTCTAGGGCCTCTTCCTTAAGTACCCTGGGATGTAGATTATCAGGCCCTGGGGATTTATCGGCCTTCAATCCCATCAATTTCCCCAACACCATTTCTCTACTAATGCTGATTTCCTTCAATTCCTCTCTCTCACTAAACCCTGTGTTACCCAACACTTCTGGTATGATATTTGTGTCCTCCTTTGTGAAGACAGAACCAAAGTATGCATTTAGTTGGCCAGCCATTTCTTTGTTCCCCATAATAAATTCTCTTGTTTCTGACTGTAAGGGACCTACATTTGTCTTCACCAATCTTTTTCTCTTCACATACCTGTAGAAACTTTTACAGTCAGTTTTTATGTTCCCCGCAAGCTTGCTCTCGGACTCTATTTTCCCCTTCTTAATCAATCCATTGGTCCTGCTTTGCTGAATTCTACACTGCTCCCAATCCTCAGGTCTGTTGGTTTTTCTGGCGAATTTGTATGCCTCTTCCTTGGATCTAGTGCTATCTCTAATTTCCCTTGTAAGCCATGGTTTGGCTACCTTTCCCGTTTTACTTTTGCGCCAGACAGGAATAAACAATTGTTGCAGTTCATCCATGCGCTCTTTGAATGTTTACCATTGCCTATCCACCGTCATTCCTTTAAGTAACGTTTCCCAATCCATCATAGCCAACTTGTGCCTCATAACTTCATAGTTTCCTTTATTAAGATTCAGGACCCTAGTCTCAGAATCAACTACGTCACTCTCCATCTTGATGAAGAATTCTATCATATTATGGTCGCTTGTCCCCAAGGGGTCTCGCACCACTATATTGTCAATTATTCCTCTCTCATCACACAATACCCAGTCTAGGATGGCATGTTCTCTAGTTGGTTCCTCAACGTATTGGTCCAGAAAACCATCCCGTACACACTCCAAGAATTACTCCTCCATGGTATTGTGACTAATTTGATTTGCCCTATCTCTTTGCAGATTAAAATCACCCAAAATTAGATGTTCCATTATCGCATGCATCTCTAATTTCCTGTTTAATTCCATTCCCAACATCACCACTACAGTTTGGGGGTCTATAAACAACCCCCACCAACGATTTTTGCTCCTTAGTGTTTCTCAGGTCTACCCATACAGATTCCACATCGTCAGAGCTAATATCTTTCCTCACTATTGCGTTATTTTCCTCTTTAACCAGCAATGCAACTCCACCGCCTTTTACTTTTTGTCTGTCCTTCCTAAATACTGAATACCCCTGAATGTTCATTTCCCATCCCTGGTCACCCTGCAGCCATGTCTCCGTAATCCCCACTAAACCATACCTGTTTACATCTATTTGCGCGATTAATTCATCCACTTTATTGTGAATGCTCCGCGCGTTAAGGCACAAAGCCTTAAGGCTTATCTTTTTAACATTACTTGTCCCCTTCCCACTATTTTTCACTGTGGCTCTGTTTGATTCTGGCCCTTGATTTCTCTGCCTATCACTTTTCTTATTCCCCTTACTGTCTTTTGTTCTTGTCTTTGATCACCCCTCCTCTAACTCCTTGCAAAGGTTCCCATCCCCCTGCCATTTTAGCTTAAACCCTCCCCAACCACTCTTGCAAATAGTCCCCCTAGGACATCGGTCCCAGTCCTGCCCAGGTGTAACCCGTCCAGTTTGTACTGGTCCCACCTCCCCAGAACCAGTTCCAATGTCCCAGGAAGCTAAAATCCTCCCCCTCAGACCATCTCTTCAGCCATGTATTCATCTGATATATCCTGCTATTTCTACTCTGACTAGCACGTGGCACAGGTAGTAATCCTGAGATCACTACCTTTGAGGTCCTACTTTTCAACTTACTTCCTAACTCCCTATATTCTGCTTTTAGGACCTCATCCTTACTTTTTAACCCACGTTGTTTGTACCAATGTGTACCACGACCACTGGCTGTTCACCCTTCCCCTTCAGAATGTCCTGTAACCGCTCTGAGACATCCTTGACCCTGGCAACAGGGAGGCAACATACCATCCTGGGGTCTCGTTTGTGGCCACAGAAACGCCTATCTATTCCCCTTACAATTGAACCCCTCAACAGTATCCAAAGCAGTATATCTGTTTTGCAGGGGAATAGCCACAGGAGATTCCTGCACTGCCTGCCTAGTCCTCTTGCTCTGCCTGGTGGTCACCCATTCCCTTCCTGCCTGTGGAGTCTGAGCCTGCGGTGTGACCACCTCTCTATACGTGCTATCCACGATACTCTCCGCCTCGCGGTCAAACCAGGAAAAGGAGGAGAAAGTGCCAGAGGAATAGAGTGAGACCTGGTGATAAGCCCCACATTGCCATTGCGACGGTCTTGGCAGAGCAAGTGGTGGAAGATGTAGCCAGGCATTGAGGCTTCATTAAAGGGGAAAGTGTCATTACCCCTCAGTCAGCTTTCTGTTAAGGCCATGATGTTGATGCAGTCATCCAAAGTAAGTTCATGGATGGCAAGGGCCTTGTTCACAAGTGAACGGACACTCTGTTGGGAGATGTGTAGAGGGCAGTGAGAACTATCCACTGGCAGAGTCCACAGGGTCAGCAGTGGGAGGGGTGAGTTGGATAGGCAGAAGATTGGCAAGATTAGAAGGCCGACGAGAGAGTGGGATGGGGCAATTGAGGATGCTGCTCAAAATGAACCAGCACCGAGTGCCTCAATGAGCCTTTTGGAGGATGCCCAGAGAGGTACAGAGGAAGCTGCAGGCTTATTGAAGAGGGAGTAAAGCCTGGGATGGTGGCAGGAAGAGCAGGAAGGTCGAGGAGAACTGAAGGGTTTGAGTCAGGAATTAGGAGGGCGGAGTACCTGAGAGTGGAGAAGTGAAAGGAGGCATGACAGACAGAAGAGAGTCGAAGAGGGGTAAAGAGAAAAGAAGTATAAAAAAGAAAAACATGGAAATAGAGTGATGGGCTTGGGTCTGGAACAGCAGCCAATATGCACACGTGAATGCACTCAGGGAGAGCTCAAGTTACATAAAATTTAGGACACATAAAAACATGATAGTAAATGGGAATAATAGGAAGGAGTTCAGAGTTAAGGCTGGAGGTCCTTTGGTGGTATAAGGAATACATAAGATTGTAATTATTTAATTATTCCTGAGAAATAAGAGTTCACATTTGTAAAAGTTAATCTTCAGTGCCAGAGGCTGTTTCGCAGTAATTCAGACAGACTCTGCCATTAAAATGGTACTTAAACAGACAAGATCTAACTCTTACTGGTGATTGTCATCCATATCTATGATGTAAGTACAGCAGCATCATGTTATTCAATAGGTTTGAAAGAGCAGCCAGTCAACGAGGTGGCTTTTGGGAAGCACTTGCAGAAACTTGGCATCACAGACAGCAACTTGCAGATTTCTGTTTTCGACTGCACAGGTGTGGGTGGCAGAGTTTGCTGCCCATTTTCCAATGAAATAACATTCAGTGCAGTGACCCACACTGTTAATTCCAGAGCAAAACTGGATCTTTCTGTGCAGAAATATTATGCATGATTACACGAGGTATGTTATATATAAACAGGAATGTTATTTGCAGGGACAGGCAGTACATCATTATAGACTATAAGTAGGCACTTTATACCAGGTTGCACAATGCACATTATAATGATATACATAAAGGAATGTTATGCCCTGTGATAGGGGGCACATCATTATATAATATATACAGGAATGTCTATATCTGGTGATTCAGGATGCCATAATTGACCTCACTGGCCTGAACAAGGTAGGGAGTGAAGAGAAAAATAAGTCAGCCAGGTTCCTGCTACTGATGATCACACACTGACCTCCCCCCCACCGATCATCATACACTGACCCTCCCCAATCCAATCATCACACACTGACCCCACTTCTAGTCTGGATACTGGAGAGGGCGATGGTTCGTCAGTGGAGTGCAGCTAAGGTCAAGTCCTTGGCACCACAGGTGGCTCAGCTGCACAGGAGAGGATGAAGAAGAGCGGAAGAGCAATAGTAATAGGGGATTTGTTAGTTAGGGGAACTGACAGGTGTTTCTGCAGCTGTAGACTTGACTCCAGGATGGTATGTTGCCTACCTGGTGCCAGGGTCAAGGATGTCACAGAGCAGCTGCAGGACTGAATATTCAAGGATATTCGTCATTTAGGAAGGATAGGCAAAAAGAAAAAGAAGGTGGGGTAGTGCTCTTAATGAGGGATGAGATCAGTACATTAGTGAGAGAGGATCTTAGATTGAAGGATCAAGATGTAGAATCAATTTGGGTGGAGCAAAGAAACAGAAAGGGGCAGAAAACATTGATGGGAGTTGTTTATAGGCCACAAACTGTAGTGGTAATGTTGGGCACGGTATAAATCAGGAAATTAGAGGTGCATGTAACATGTGTAGTACAGTAATAATGGGCAACTTCAATTTACATATAGACTGGGTAAAGCTAACCAACACTAATGGTGTGGAGGATGAATTTCCTGAAGTGTGTACGAGATGGGTTTCTGGAACTGTACGTTGAAGAACTAACTAGGGAGCAGGCTATTTTAGATTTAGTATTACGTAATGAGAAAGGGCTAATTAATAACCTTGTTGTAAAGGAACCTTGGGAAATAGTGACCATAGTATGATAGAATTTTACATTAAGTTTGAAAGTGATATAGTTCATTCTGAAACTGGGGTCTTAAATCTGAAAAAAAAAACTATGCAGATATGAGGAGCAAGTTGGCTATGGTGGATTGGGAAAATACATTAAAAGATTTGACTGTGGACAAGCAATACATAAAGAAATGTATATTTTGTGTATACTAAGACACAAAAACCCAATAGGAAAGATGAATCAACAGTGGCTAACAAAAGAAGTTAAAGATTGCATTAGATCAAAGGAAGTGGCTTATAAGGTTGCCAGAAAAAGTGGTAAGCCTAAGGATTGGGAGCAATTTAGAATCCAGCAAACCATGACCAAGAAACTGATAAAGAAAGGGAAAAGAGAATATAAATGCAAGCTAGCGAGAAACATAAAGGCGGACTGTAAAAGCTTCTTTAGGTATGTGAAAAGTAAAAGATTAGCAAGGGCAAACGTGGGTCCATTACAGGCAGAGACAGGAGAATCTATAATGGAGAATAGGGAAATGACAGAGAAACTAAACAATTACTTTGTGTCTGTCTTCAAAGAGGAAGATACAGAAAATCTCCCAGAAATACTAGAGAACAAAGGAACTTTTGAAAATGAGGAACTGAAAGAAATTAGTATCAATAAAGAGGTTGTGCTAGAAAAATTAACTGGGTTGGAGATTGATAAATCCCCTGGACCAGATGAGATACATCTCAGTGTGTTGAAGGTGGTGGCTATAGAGATAATGGATGCAATGGTGGTTATCTTTCAAAATTCTATAGATTCTGGAAAGGTTCCTGCAGACTGGAAAGTAGCAAATAAAACCCACTATTTAAGAAAGGAGAGAGAGAAAAAGTGAGGAACTACAGACCTGTTAGCTTGATGTCAGTGGTAGGGAAAATGTTAGAAGCTACTTTAAAGGATGGGATAACTAAACACTTAGAAAATAACAATAGGATTGTGCAGAATCAACATGGAATTATGAAAGGAAAATCATGTTTGACAAACCTGTTGGAGTTTTTGAGGGTGTTGTTTGTATCATAGATAAAGAAGAACCAGTGGATGTAATGTATTTGGATTTCCAGAAGGCTTTTGATAAGGTCCCACACAGGAGGTTAGTAAACAACATTAGAGCACATGGGATTGGGGATAATATACTGGTATGGATTGAGAATTGGTTAACAAGCTGAAAACAGAGAGTAGGAATAAATGGGTCATTCTCAGGATGGCAGGCTGTTTCGAGTGGGGTACTGCAAGGATTAGTGCTGGGACCACAGTTGTTCACAATCTATATAAATGATTTGAATGTAAGGACCAAATGTGCTATTTCCAAATTTGCTGATGACACAAAACTAGGTGGGAATGTAAGTTGTGAGGAGGATGCAAGGTGGCTTCAAGGAGACTTTGACATGCTAAGTGAATGGGCAAGAACATGGTAGATGGAATACAGTGTGAATAAGTGTGAAGTTATCCACTTTGGCATAAAAAACAGAAAGAGTATTTCTTAAATGGTAAGAGATTGGGAGGTATTGATTGTTAATCTGTTAATTGTGTATCAATTGTTTGATTATATGCAGGTGTTCATTGGGGTGTTACTTGAGCACTTATAAGCAGACATTTACTGAGACTAGTGGAGGGTTTGAGTGAGGATCGACATGTTTGTAATCCTTTAACTTTGTACAATAAATGTGAAACTGAGTGAAAGATAGGCTCCACCATTATCCTTCCATAACAAGTTTTCTGGAGTTTAACATGGTAGCAGAGGATGGTTGCCTAAAGCTGAAGGTTGGGAACTAGGAAATTTTTTTACACAGAAAACTAAAATCTCATGGGCTATTGTGGAAAATATAGCAGAAAGCAAGTGTAAATTGTCAGGGTATGATTACCCTCCGATGGTCTGAGTCTGAACCATAAGACCAGTGGAAGAAGTGGATATATGGACATGGATTACATCCCTACCAAACAGGAAACAAGGTATGGCCTTGGTGTTATCACTTCCTACCAAAAGAAAAATCAGAAGTAAAGTGTTTTGTAAACTAGATGCTCGTCAGTTGGATACTGATGAAGGTTGGATCCACTGTTAGAATTCTTGGATGAAATTTACAAGATGACCTATTGAATGTGTATGAGACTTGGTCAGACTTCGATAGATTTCAGAAAACAGATGGTTATGCAATGGAGGAATATATCATGGACTTTAACTAACTGTATAGAGGAGCAAGGAAATTCAATTTGGAGATCCCTGGTTCAGTGCTGGCATTTAAATTGCTAGATTGTGCTAGGGGGTTGCATATCGACAGGTTCCTGGTTCTAACTGGGGTTCAGTTCTTGGACAAAGACTCCCTGTTAGATCAGATGTCTGCTGCCTTAAAGAAATTCCTGTGGAAACAGTCATTTCCTGCAGCACTGGTAGAACAAACAGGGCACTCTGCGGTGACACAAAGAATGGAGGAGCAAATTTTTACTAGATTTCAAAATGGTCTGGATACTGGAAGTAGGCATAGGTACAATGGAAGAGTCAAAGACAGGAGGAATGAGAATGAACACACCTTTAGCAGGTCTATTACAGTGGAATTGGAACAGCAATCATAGGCGAATGAATCCCAGGAATTCCCAAGGAACAGGTAATAGGTGCTTCAGATGTGACTCAAAGTATCATGATGCAATGAGCTGCCCTAAGCAGAGGGGCAGAGTCCTCAAAATAACACACAACGCGAAGAATTCTGAGGCATAAAAGGAAGATACTGATGAATCTGAATGAATGGTACTAGTCACAAGGAGTTTTAGTTATGTGATGAATGTTCGTTGCGGATTCCTTCAACTGTGCTGTACTGGATAGTACTTGTACGTCGACAGTATGTGGAACTGATTAGTTACAATGTTATCTGGATTCACTTAGTAGTGAGGATCGATGCAAAGTTAAAGAGTATAAAAGTACTATCAGCTTTAGATTTGGTGATAGCAACACACTGAAGTCACTAAAGAGAGCAGTAATCCCATGTAAAACAGCTGGAGTAAGCCACTTTATCAGTACTGATGTGGTCTCCAGTGAGGTACCTTTACTGTTGAGTAAGCCTTCAATGAAAAAGGCACAAATGAAACTTGATATGGAGCATGATAAGGTAATTGTTTTTGGAAAGTCAATGAATATGCAGTTTACCTAGTCAGGGCATTATTATATCCCCTTAACAAAACCTAATGTTTCTAGTCAGTGTTTTTTTTTTATTCGTTCATGGGATGTGGGCATCGCTGGCTTGGCCAGCATTTATTGCCCATCCCAAATTTCCCTTGAGAAGGTGGTGCTGAGCTGCCTTCTTGAACCACTGCAGTACTATCAACTCTGTAGCAGTTTGATACAGCTGAGTGGCTTGCTAAACCATTTCAGAGTCAACCACATTGCTGTGGGTCAGGAGTCACATGTAGGCCAGACCAGGTGAGGACAGCAGGTTTCCTTCCCTAAAGGACATTAGTGAAGCAGATGGGTTTTAACAAAATTAACAATGGTTTCATGGCCATCATCAGACTAGCTTTTAATTCCAGATTTATTAATTGAATTCAAATTCCACTTTTTGCCGTGGTGGGATTCGAACCCATGTCCCCAGAGCAATACCCTGGGTTTTTGGGTTACTAGTCCACTATTAATAACATCAGGTGTTAAGAATCAGAGATAAAAAGAAAAAAAGCAAATTGTCTTAAAATTACACAGAAAATTTGCTCACTCTTCTTGTCAGAGATTAAAAACCCTGCTAAAGGATGCAGATGTGACTGATAACGTGTATATGAGCATAATAGAAAAGATTAGAGAAAAGTGTGAAATCTGTAAAATGTATCGGAGGACACCATCATATCCTATTGTCAGTGATCATGTGACTCTAAAGAGGTAGTTGCAATGGATTTAAAGGGGTGGGACAAAGACAAGAATATTTTCATTCCACATTTTATAGAACTAGCAACTAAATTTAGTCTTTCTACAATAATAAATAGTAAGGACAAAAGGGTGATTATAGACAAATTTATGGAGAAATGAATAGGGACTAGACTTGATGCACCAGCTAAGTTTTGACTGATAATGCAGGGGAATTTGCCAATGCGGGATCAGAGACACAGGGCGGCACAGTGGCGCAGTGGTTAGCACCGCAGCTTCACAGCTCCAGCGACCCGGGTTCAGTTCTGGGTACTGCCTGTGCGGAGTTTGCAAGTTCTCCCTGTGACCGCTCTGGTTTCCTCCCACAGCTGAAGACTTGAGGGCTGATAGGTAAATTGCCTCTAGTGTTGGTGGGAGAATGGTGGGGATGTGGTAGGGAATATGGGATTAATGTAGGATTAGTATAAATGGGCTGTTGATCGGCACAGACTTGGTGGGCCGAAGGGCCTGTTTCAGTGCTATATCTCTAAACAAAACACGAACATTATGGTTATGAATACTGCAGCTAAAAGTCCTTTCATCAATGGGCTCTGTGAAAGGAACCATGCAATGGTTTATGAAATGCTGCATAAAATCTTAGTTGACCAGCCAAACTGCAAGTTGACAACTGCCCTGCCATGGGCGGTACATGCAAAGAATTTGTTTCAGATGCTTGGAGGATATAGTCCCTATCAACTGATCTATGGGTGGAATTCCAAATTGCCTTCTGTACTGTGTGACAGGACTACAATTAGATACATTTTTTCTGCACATTTGAATGCTTTAATGCAGGGAGATGGCTTTCATCAAAGCTGAGATCTCTGAGAGAATTCGGAGTGTTCTGAGGCATTGCATAAGGCCATCTGCGGTGGAATTTAATTTAGGAGATTTGGTATATTAAAAAAGAGGGAATCATAGGGAATGGAAGGGCCCTGGTAAGATAATCGGTTGTGATGGTAAGAGAGTAGTTATCAAGCATGGAAATCAAACTATTAAGGTTTATTCCTCATGATTGATCGGGGTTGATTACAATATCTCAGAATCTGAACAATTGATAGAAGGAAACGATGCACCTTGTACCTCAAATACTCATGTGTTTAGTGATGAAGGTCCTGAGGAACAGAATGAGGTAGATCAAAGGTTGGATAGTAATGTGAGGGATCATGATGCTCAGAAAGAGCTAATCCATCTGAAGGACAATTGGCTCGAGTAGGTACTCAGGCGACATATATTCCAGAGGGGTCTAATAAATGGAGGGATGCAACAATTGTGGGATGTGCAGGAAAACCTCCAGGCAAGTATAAATATTGGTTAAATGTTCAAGGTGATGGTAAAAGATGTAAGGTCCATGGACTGGCAGAATGGAGGGTAAGAAAGCGCAGTGCATGTTCTAATAATGGGTCTGGAAGTGACACTTGCATAAGGAAGTGATCACGTACTGGAGAAAGAGCCTCTGATAATGTGCGAGGGAGATCTTCTAGCAGTAGTCCCAAAAGACATCAAAGTGCTATACAGGCCATATTTTAAGCAGATTCCACAATGAAACAAAGCCTAGAGAGCAGTCTCTGAATAGAACTAGAAGCAGAAGTCCTCATGACCGTGATGTTTGAGTGGTCGCCAAAAACTTGAGGATAAACTAATGAGAAGCAAAACATAAGGAATTAGAGAGTTGGAGAGAGTTTGGAGTTTATTCTGAGGTATCAGATAGGGGACAGACAGCCTTATCACAAAGATGGATTTGTACTGAAAAAGGCCTTCCAAATGGAACTTATAAGGCTAGTTGCAAAGGGATTTTGAAGAGCAACTGGGTGATACAGATGTTAATGTGGACTTTCCCACAGCTGGAAAAGTAATCTTGAAAATCTTTTTAGCTCTTTTGATCAGAAATTTATGGGAATGTAGATCCATTGACATAAAAGCCGCATTTCTGCAAGGTGATACTATTCAGAGAGAAGTGTTTCTGAAACCACCCAAAGAGGCAGAGGCAGAAGGAAAACTATGGAAACTGAACAAATGCGTCTATGGCCTTAATAACGCTTCCCAGGTGTGGTATTTCTCGGTGAGATCTGTTTTGTTGAAAATTGGTTGTGTTCAACTAAAAGCAGATCCTGCAATGTTTTATTGGTATCATAAAGGGAAACCTTCAGGCACCTTCATGATGCACGTTGATTTCTTAACGGTGGTATTGCAGATTTTGAGAAATATGTTATTGATAAGATTAAGGCAGAATTTAAGATTGGGAGTTAGGCTTGTGGCCTTTAAATATATTGGTTTAGATATTAAGCAGAGTAACTCTGGGATAACTTTAAATCAACAATTCTATTTAGAGAGTGTTACTTCTAACCCAGTTCATCGTGTTAGGTCATCACAGAAAGATGGTGATGTATCTAAAGCAGAGATTGAGCAATTATGAAGCCTGGTGGGTCAATTAAACTGGTTGGGCTCTCAGACTAGGCCTGATGTTAGTTTTGATGTGCTGGAGTTAAGCACGATGTTGAAACATCCAAAAGTTGAGAATGTTTTAAGGGCAAATAAACATTGAAAAAACTAAATCTGGAGAACTGTGTACTGAAGTTCCCATCCTTAGGTGACCCAAAGAACATGAAGCTAATAATTTTTAGTGATGCTTCACATGCTAATCTTGCTGATGGGTAGTTGAGTGCAGCTGGCTTCATAATATTTCCGATCGGTGAAAATGGGAAATATCCTTTAGCTTGGGAGGCAAAGAAAATAAAATGGGTTGTTAAAAGCAAGTTAGCTGTGGAAACACTGGGTCTTGTGGAGGCAGTGGATATGGGGTTCTATTTTTCCAATATTTCGGGTGAAATTCTGAACAAGGTACATACTGAAGATAGGATACCCATTGAATGTTAATTGGATAATCGTTCTTTGTGGGACAATGTACACTCTACAAAAAGTGCGAGTGAGAAAATACTATGTATTGACCTTGCTGGATTGAAACATATGCTGGAGAGAAAGGAAATCTCCAAACTTAAATGGGTGGATGCAAGTCATCAGCTATCCGATTGCGTCACTAAAAGAAATTCTAATACAAGGAAATTTTTAGGGGTGCTAGAGGAGGGGCGTCTCACAATGTAATACTTTATACCCAATATGGAATGTATTTTAAAAGGTTCTTTGAGCATGTGAATAATTTGTGCATAATATGGAATTTATTTTGAAATGTTGTTTAAGCATATTGATCCACATTGTATTATAAAAGGGAATCTGTTAATCTGTTAATTGTGTATCAATTGTTAGATTATATGTAGGTGGAGGGTGTTAATTAGGATCTTACTTGAGTACTTATAAGCAGATACTTACTGAGACTGGTGGAGGGTTTGAGTGAGCAGCTACATGTTTGTAATCCTTTTACTCTGTACAACAAATGTGAAACTGAGTAGAGATAGGCTCCAGCATCATCCTTCCATAACAAGCTTTCCAGAGTTTAACATTGATGACCAAAGGGACCAGGGCATCCTTGTTCATAAGTCACTGAAAGCTAACATGCAGTTGCAGCAAGCAATTAGGAAGGCAAATGGTATGTTGGCCTTTATGGCAAGAGGATTTGAGTACAGGAGTAAAGAAGTTTTGCTGCAATTGTATCAGGGGTTGGCACCAGTGTCAATTTTGAGGTCCGTGACTGGTAATTTCAGGGATGAGAAATTTCCCGTTGGCTTCTTCTTCCAGACCATTCCAACTTTTAAAAAATCGCAGCCATCAGTTTCACAGCTGTCAGGTGCTTAGAGCAGAGACAACGTTTCTGAACCTCAGACAAGTTCGGGGTTTTCCGGTGGGGTTCGACTTGTGTTTTTAAAAGCCCGCTGGAAAACCATGAACTGGTCCGAGCTCGGAAGTGCTGTCTCTGCCCTAAGAATCTGCCAGCTGTGAAACTGATAGCTGTGACTTTTTAAAAAAAAACTGACCAACCACAAAGCTGCACTGAGGAGAGTTCCCATGCTCTGCAATTTTCAAAGAGAGAGAAAGGGACAGAGAGAGAGAGAGAGAGAGGGACAGAGAGGGGGGTCAGAGGGACATAGAGAGAGGGAGAGAAAGGGGGCAGAGAGCGAGTAGGGAATACACAGAGAGGGGGGGAGGACACAGAGAGGAAGGGGGAGAGAGAGACAGAGAGAGAGAGGGAGGTGGGAGAGAGAGCGATCAATATCACTCCTGACAGACAGATGTCTATCCGGAATACTCTGCATCACTACAAGAAGTGTGCGGGCAAACATTGGCTACTAGTGCAAGCAAAAAGAAAATGCCAGGTATCTCACCAAAACATAGTGACCAAAAAGTCAGTCAATAAATTAATCTTCTCATTTAAAGCTTCTTCACAAAAATGCACCTTAGTTGTCGTTTTGATTGTTACGACTAGGTTAGAAAGTGTCTCGGGGTCACTCTCAGCCTCACCTGACCTTACCGTAACAGGGTTTAATTCTCAACACAGTGTTTTTAGGTCCCCCTTGGTGAATCCTTGTTCATCGCTTTGCAATTGTAAGGCAAAGAAACCAGCACAAACAACCTTTCTCAGGTTTAAAGAAAAGTTGAAATTTATTAAACTTAAACTCTAATTCGGTTAATGCCTGCAGATACACGACACGCCCACGCTGGCATGCATACGCGATACACACATGAAAATAGAGACAGAAAAGAGCAGAAGAAAAATAAATTGGAAAAGTTTGAGGCAATATCTGAAGAGTTTTTATTATGGTTCTTCGACCTTGCTGTAGAGTCCTTGATTGTAGGTAGATCTTGCTTTTCATTGGGGCCCAGTATTCTTCTTAAACCTTGTTTGCTGTAGGAGATTTTTCTCTCTTGGGATTAATGTGTCTTCAGTGGATTCATAGGCTTAAGAGATGGGAGCAGACAGGAGAGAGATCTTCTCAGTCCAGGAGCAAACAGACACTCTCAGTTCAAACTATTTGTACAATTCAGAAAAACCCAGGTTGCCAAGCAGGTTAGTCATGTGACTACCTGGTCTGACCACTTCTGGGATTGTATCACCTTAGCAGTCTCGAGAATACCTGGTGATCAAGGTCCATTGTGGGTTGAATGTGTCAGGGAATGGTCCTTTGTCCTTCCAATCACCTTCTGCTAATACGCAAATGTCGTTTCCAGCCACGGCTGATCTGCTTAACAAGCCCTTTCTTCACTCTAGTAATAGTTTAAAATCAATGTTCATGACAAAGTTAATGTGCCTCATTCTTGGCAGGTGGGGTCCTAGCATGACATTTGAAACAAAACAGATGAACTGGGGTGGCGCAGTGGGTTAGCACCGCAGCCTCATAGCTCCAGCAACCCAGGTTCAATTCTGGGTACTGCCTGCGTGAAGTTTGCAAGTTCTCCCTGTGACTGTGTGGGTTTCTGCCGGGTGCTCCGGTTTCCTCCCGCAGCCAAAGACTTGCATTTTGATAGATAAATTGGCCATTGTAAATTGCCCATAGTGTAGGTAGGTGGTAGGAGAATTGTGGGGATGTGGTAAGGAATATGGGATTAATGTAGGATTAGTATAAATGGGTGGTTGATGGTCAGCACAGGCTCAGTGGGCCGAAGGGCCTGATTCAGGGCTGTATCTCTCTTTAAAAAAAACTGAGAGCACAAATGGAAATAAATAAGTATGATCTGATAGCTGTTACAGAGACATGGCTGCAGGATGACATAGATTGGGACCTGAATATTGAAGGGTATATGGCATTTAGGAAGGACAGGAAGCTAGGAAAAGGTGGAGGGGTAGCTCTGTTAATTAATGATGGTATTAGCGCAATAGAGAGGGATGACCTAAGTTCAGGAGACCAGGATGTAGAAGCAGTTTGGGTGGACATGAGAAATCATGAAGGCAAGAAGTCACTTGTGGGAGTGGTGTACAGACCACCTAACATTAACCACACTGTAGGATGGGGTATAAAGGAAGAAATAATGGCAGCTTGTCAGAAAGGTACAGCAATAATTATGGGGAATTTTAACCTACATATAGACTGGAAAAATCAGATGGGCAGAGGTAGCCTAGATGAGGAGTACATAGAATGTTTTCGGGATAATTTCTTGGACTAATACATTCTGGAGCCAAACACAGAGCAGGTTATACTAGACCTGGTATTGTGCAACGAAATAGGATTAGTTAATGACCTCATAGTTAAGGCGCCCCTAGTTAGCAGCAATCATAATATGATTGAATTTTACATTCAGTTTGAGGGAGAGAAGAGTGGGTCCAAGGCGAGTATTTTAAACTTAAATAAGGGCAATTATGAGGGCATGAAAGCAGTGCTAGCTAAAGCGAACTGGCAAATCAGGTTAAGGGAGAGGTGAATAGAAATGCAGTGGCAGACATTTAAGGGGATATTACAGAATACACAGAATAGATACATTTCAAGAGAAAGAAAAATTCCAGGGGTGGGACCCGCCATCCGTGGTTAACTAAAACAGTTAAAGATAGTATCAAACTTAAAGAAAAAGCCTATAATTGCGCAAAGATGGGAGGCAGATCAGAAGATTTGACAGAATATAAAAAAAAGGAAAGAATGACTAAAAGATTGATAAGGAAGGTAAAATTAGAGTACGAGAGAAAGCTAGCTAGGAATATAAAGACAGATAGTAAGAGTTTCTATAGATATTTAAAGAAGAAAAGAGTTAACAAAATGAGCATTGGTCCTATAGAAAGGGAGTCTGGGGAAGTAATAATGGATAATAAGGAGATGGCAGATAAATTGAACAGATATTTTGCATCATTCTTCACTATTGAGGATGCAAGTAACATCCCAGTATTAGCTGTAAGTCAGGAAATGGAAGGGAGGGAGGAACTCAAGAAAATTACAATCACCAGGGAAATGGTACTGAACAAATTGTTGGAGCTGCGAGTTGATAAGTCCCTGGGTCCTGATGGACTTCATCCTAGGGTGTTAAAAGAAGTGACTAGTGAGATAGTTGATCTGCTAGTTTTAATTTTCCAAAATTCCCTAGATTCAGGGAAGGTTCCGTTAGATTGGAAAATAGCGAATGTAATTATTTTGTTCAAAAAGGGAGGGAGACAGAAAGCAGGAAACTACAGACCAGTTAGCTTAACATCTGTCTTAGGGAAAATGTTAGAAGTTATTATGAAAGACAGTATAGCAGGGCATTTAGAAAAATTCAAGATAATCAGGCAGAGTCAACATGTTTTGTTAAAGGTAAATCATGTTCAACCAATTTATTGGAGTTCTTTGAGAGAGTTACATGTGCTGTGGATAAAGGGGAACTGGTGGATGTACTTAGCTTTCCAGAAGGCATTTGATAAGGTGCCACATCAAAGGTTATTGCAGAAAATAAAAGCTCATGGTGTAGGGGTAACATATTGGCATGGATAGAAGATTGCTAGCTAACAGGAAACAGAGAGTAGGAATAAATGCGTCATTTTCTGGTTGGCAAGATGAAACGAGTGGTGTGCCACAGGGATCAGGGCTGGGGCCTCAACTTTTTACAATTTATATAAATGGCTTAGATGAAGGGACCGAAGGTATGGTTGCTAACTTTGCTGATAACACAAAGATAGGTAGGAAAGTAACTTGTGAAGAGGACATAAGGAGGCTACAAAGGGATACAGATAGGTTAGGTGAGTGGGCAAAGACCTGGCAAATGGAGAATAATGTGGGAAAGTGGGAAATTGTACACTTTGGCAGGAAGAATAAAAAAGCATATTATCTAAATGGTGAGAGATTGCTGAGCTCTGAGTTGCAGAGGGATCCTTGTGTCCTAGTAAATGAATCACAAAAGGTTAGTATGCAGGTACAGCACGTAATTAGGAAAGCTAATGGAATTTTATCGTTTATAGTGAGGGGAATTGAATACAAAAGTAGGGAGGTTATGCTTCAGCTATACAGGGCATTGGTGAGACCACATCTGGAGTAATGTGTACAGTATTGGTCTCCTCATTTAAGGAAGGATGTGAATGCGTTGGAGGCAGTACAGATAAGGTTTACTAGACTAATACCTGGAATGGCGGGCTGTCTTATGAGGAAAGAATGGACAGGCTGGGCTTGTATCCGCTGGAATTTAGAAGAGTAAGAGGTGACTTCATTGAAACATATAAGATCCTGAGGGGTCTTGACAGGGTGGATGTGGAAAGGATGTTTTTCCTTGTGGGAGAATCTAGAACTTGGAGTCACTGTTTAAAAATAAGGGGTCGCCCATTTAAGACAGAGATGAGGAGAAATGTTTTCTCTGCAGGTTGTGAGTCTTTGGAATTTTCTTCCTCAAAAGGCGGTGGAAGCAGAGTCTTTGAATATTTTTAAGGCCGAGATAGATAGATTCTTGATAAGCAAGGGGGTGAAAAGTTATCGGGGATAGTTGGAAATATGGAGTAATCAGTTCAGCCATGAACTTACTGAATGGCAGAGCAGGCTCAAAGGGCCGAGTGGCCTACTTCTGCTCCTTGTTCGTATAATTAATGGTAAGATAAATTTTTAATGCCTTTATCTTTCTGAAATTGTCTCACCAGTCCCCTATGTAAGACAAAAATTGTAATGTGGCCCTTCACACGAAAATGTTGGACACCTCTGCTTCAAGCCTTTAACCTTATGTTTTAAAATAACCTTCACAGCTAGGTTATTTTAAAACTCAAGTTTAAAGGCTCGTGTTATATAAACTCATTTTAAAAGGGCAAAAGTCACTTAGGGAATGTCTCAATTTCTACGCTCTGGCATGCATTACTTTCATTTGGGACTCAAGCTCAGTGACATGTCGAAAGTTGCTGGACATTTACTTCTATATAAAAGTCGCAAGTCTGCTGCTAAACAATCGGAATCACCTTGTTCCGGAACTTGTATTGAGGGGAAAACAGGCAAGAAAATCTAAAAGATCTCCAGAAATCAGCACTGTAAGTTCCTCATGAATACAAGAGTACAGTGTAATGGAGCTGAGTGACATTGGCAAACACAGGATGCTGCTGACCCATATACAATAGTTAGTAAATCCAATTTTATAGATATCTTTAATAAACCTTAATCTATGATGAACTATCTACTATTCCTTAACAAAATCTATGCTGCATTTGCAATTTTATTGCTTGTTGGGGAAGGCATAGTACAAATTTATTATGTTTCAATGACCATGTTAGAAACAGTCATTGCTGCAAATTGGATTAAAGCACAAGTTTTACAAGTATGTCAAAGATCAGTAACTGCAATGTGCACCAATTACTATTCAGTTTGAGGGCAGATAACCTGAATGGCCAATGTCATTTGAAAGTTGTCTGTATCATATAACTACATTACGTTAAAAGTGCATCTTTGCTAACAGTTAATAGTTTTGACTTGGTCATAAATTGGTTAGTCTGGAATACAATCTTACAGATGGACTAAACATTTTGTAACTGAATAATACATGCAGTAACAACCATTTAACTGCTTGCAGAATAGCTTTTTGTTAATTATTATCTTGTCAGAGCTGAATCGGAATCGACAATGATAGACTGAGATATAGACATGTGAATTTAAGAGAATCACTTTATTAGAGCAACTGAAGGGTGCTCTTTATTTGTAATTGTGCTAATCTAATTTTGTCACTAGCTTTGGTGACCATATGACATTTTGTCCATGATAGATTCTGTTGTTTCTGTATTTTAGAATTCAGGACATAGTTTAACAGCCTGTCAAGACGACAGTTTAACAGCCTGTCAAGATGAATAAAATGGTCTTGGTTACTTACTGTTAATCACTCTGTCCCTTTCTGTCCCACTCTGCTTTTCTATTTTACATGACTCTTCTGAAGTACTATCTACATCATCCTATAAAATTCTCCTGATTTGGAGATCCCTGCAATTTTGTTGGCTGCCTGTCTTCAGATACCTATTAGAAGTAGGTGGAGAAGTTGCATAGACAGTGACCATCATGGGGTAAATTATCTTGTGACAACAGCAGTGTAAGAAATGGTCCATCTTCCTATTGCTGATTTTTCTACTGCCTCACCTCAATAACCACAATAACAATCCTCTCCTTGAGTTTCATGGTTTATTGGATGGATTTACACTCCTGACACAGTGTGAATCCACAGAGGTCATCCGATAAGTCCCTCTACCACCCTGTGACATGGTGCAGCTAACTCTATTCTGTCAACAAAAGTAATTTGCACTGGCGTTACATACTATTTTGCTTGCTAGCTAGCTAATACAGTTGTGCTACTTTCCATTGATGTTTGTATGCTTATCTACTTCATTTATAGGCATAAATGTGCTTTAAATCGGGCTGTGTTTTGATGGCATTAGATTGGCTGTACACTTTATATACAGATTAATTGCCCCCGTGTCCATGGCTGAGTGTCAAATGTCCATGGTGCAACATGTTGGTGCCTATCCTGGCATTGCATAGAGCATTGGTGAGACCGCACCTGCAGTATTGTCTACAGTTTTGGTCTCCTCATCTAAGGAAGGATATACTTTCCATAGAGGGAGTGCATTGGAGGTTCACCAGACTGGGATGGTGGGATTGTCTTATGAGGAGAGATTGAGGAAACTGTATTCTCTAGAGTTTCGAAGAATGAAAGGTGATCTGATTGAAACTTACAACGTTCTTACAAGACATGACACGGTGGATGTAGATAGGATGTTTCTCCTGGCTGGTGAGTATAGAACTAGGCGACATAGTCTCAGAATATAGAGTAGGCCATTTAAGACTGAGATGTGGAAGAATTTCATTACTCAGAGGGTTGTGAATCTTTGGAATTCACTACCCCAGAGGGCTGGGGAAGTTCAATTATTGAGCATGTTCAAGACAGAAATCGATTAGATATCTGGATACTAATGACATCAGGTGATATGGGGATAGTGCAGGAAAGTGGTGTTGAGGTAGATCATCAGCGATGATCTAATTGAAGGGCAGAGCAGACTCGATGGGCTGAATGGCCTACTTCTGTTCCTATGTTTCTCACCCGCAAACCCCCCGCCCCACCCCCCAACTACGATCATCACACACTGACATCAATCTTTACACACTGACTCTGGATGGAAACGGAAACCGCACTGAATGCAGGATCATGGTTCCGCATTTAAAATACCCCCATGTCCAAACAGCCAATGGCACTCATTAACAATCCTCACACACCAAGAACAGCCACTGGACTGAGGTGACCCAATGGCAGCTGAGGTCCACTGTAAACCTTGTACCAAGGCAAGAGTTGGTGCTTTCAGGAGAGGGAGGAACATTGGAACAGGAGGAGGCCATTTTGCCCCTCAAGCCTGTTACGGCATTCAATGAGCTCATGGCTGATCTGTGTCCTAACTCCATATACCCGCCTTTGCCCCATATCCCTGAATACCTTTGTTAACAAAAAATTATCAATTTCAGATTCAAATTAATAATTGATCTAGCATCAATTGCAATTTACAGAAGAGAGTTCTAAACTTCTACCACCTTTTGTGTGTAGAAGTGTTTCCTAATTTCACTCCTGAAATGTCTTGGTCTAATTTTTAGACTTCGCCCCCTCGTCCAAGACTCTCCAATCTTTGAAATAGAGTAGACAGAGAGAAACTATCTGAAACCCTTAATATCTTGAAAACTTTGATCACATCACCCCTTAACCTTCTAAATTCTAGGGATTACAAAACCATAGAACCACAGAAGAGTTACGGCACAGAAAGAGGCCATTCAACTCATTGTGTCTGCACCGGCTGAAAAAACTAGCCGCCCAATCTACTCTCACCTTCCAGCATCTGGTCCATAGCTTTGCAGGTTACAGCACTTCAGGTGCATGTCCAGGTACCTTTTAAATGAGTTGAGGGTTTTTGCCTCCACCATCGATCAGGGCAGTGAATTCCAGACACCCACTGGGTGAAAAAGTACTTCCTCATGTTCCCTCTAATCCTTCTACCAATCACCTTAATCTGTGACCACTCTCTCAGCTAAGGGAAACAGGTCCTTCCTGTCCACTCTATCTAGGCCCCCTCATAATTATAGAATCATGGAAAAGTTACGGCACAGAAACAGAAAACCTAGTGTGTGTAACTCTGCTCGTAATTTAACCGTTGCAGGTATCATTCTGGTAAATCTACGCTGCACTCCCTCCAAAGCTAATATATCCTCCTTAAGGTGTGGTGACCTGAACTGCTGAGCGACTTTGAGTGTCTAACCAGGCCTTTGTGAATGGAGGTGAGGAGCAAGAAAGGAACATTTAAAGTGTAGTGACTGCTGTAAGGAAGGAAACATGGCAGCTAATTTGAACAAAGCAAGATCCCACAAACAATGAGTTAATGACAAGATAATGTTATGAAAGTGCCTCTGTGTTTTGATAAATATATTTTTTGAGAATTCATTTTTGAAAGATTGAAGAAATGTTAAACTTTATGGTTTTCAAAAGGGTTCATGTAAAGACCATTTGACTTTGAAAAACAGCCCCTAGAAATATTTTTTAAAAGGGGCGCTGAGAGTTCTTGTGAGGAAAACAAACTTTTCCAGGAAACCACCTGACTTCCAGCAACAACAACAAGCCTTTCTGAGAAACCACCTGACTTCCAGCTCAACAAACAACAAAGAACTTTGGACGCCTGGACATGTTCTTTACAAAGAAGTGACAGGTCAATATTGATGGAGGTCACAAGGTTGACCTCTTGTTGTCGGTTTCGCTTTTGAATTGTTTTGAGTTAAGGTTTAACTGTATAAAAAGGGAGAGAACTTCCAAGGAGAGAAGAGAATTCCCAAGGAGAGACAACCCAGCTCAGCTTTCCAGCACCTCTCTAAAAGACCCTGAGAAGTCCACTGTCAACTCATCTCGTCTCCTGTTTTTGAAGAAAAGCCTGCTAAATTAATTCCAAATGCCGCCCGAAAAGAATTGTTCTAAAACATCCCAATGACCCGTCTTAGTGTACTCGGAGGCCGTACTGTATTCCAGTTTTGGAACACAACATATCTCATCTACTGTTTGTTCAGGAATGAGCATGTTTTCAGTCCAGTGTTTTTTTTCTGTAATAGAGCTCTAAAAACAAAAATCCCTTTACTTTTCCGGTAGGTGTGTGTGTGTGTGTGTGTGTGTGTGTGAGAGAGAGGGGCTGAGGTAAAAAGGGAACTTTAATATTTCAATCTGTGTGTTTATGCTTTACTTCATTACTGGTTAAGACTTGTCTTATAATAAACTGATCATTTTGTTGCTTATTAAAGAAACCTGGTCGGTGTGTTTTATTCTGGGATAAAAAGTCTATGATTCACCGTATCGGTAAGTGGGAACAAATGTAAATATATGCTGTGACCTGTGGAGAAGTGGAACTGGAATAAACAGTGCACTCCTTCCGCCTCAGTCGTAACAATAATTTGTTTTCATTATGTTAGTTAAGAGATGAATATTGGCCAGGTCACCGGGGAGAACTCCTCTGCTCTTCTTTAAACAATGCTGTGAGAGATTTCTACATCGAGCTGAAAGGGCAGTCAGGGCACTTCATCTAAAAGACAATACCTCCTTCAGAATGCCAGCCTAGATTTTGGTCTGGAAGTGGGGCTTGAATGCAGAACTGACTGACTCAGGGAAGGTGATACTGATGTAGCCCCCACTGCTGAAATCCCAATTTAATATAGGATATGCTGATAGGAACTAATAAAGTAGGGCTGAGAGGAGGCTAGTGTGGAACATAAATACCTGTATAGACCTGTTGGGTGGAATGGGCTGTTTCTCTGCTGTAATTAGACAGGAGGATTACACCCCAGTAGATGTCTTATTAAGTTAACGCCCTAATAAACTGGTTAAAGGAACAATCTTCTATTTGTCTGTAAGCAATGGAATTACCTTGAGTGCCACTTGGCAGTGTCTGGGTGTCCACTCCACTCGGTAACATTCTGCCATACTCTGGTTCGCTGCTTCCAGGAGCACCTGAAGTTCAGCCACGCCGTCCCATGTGGAGCAAAACTGGGTCCGGTTAAACCAGCAGAGGTTTTTGAGCAGGGTGACTCCGGTGTTGGGCAAATGGCGAGGCTCGATCTGGGCGAAAGTCTTGTCCTGACTCAGGGACCTGAGGGAGAGGGACAAGCTCCTCCTGTCCCACACCAGCCCGCTCAGCTGTCCTTTCAGGATCCAGTCAGTATGCGGCTTGTCCACCACCTGCCAGTAAAGCACCCCGATAGTCATGAGGAAGAGCAAGGCGACCCCTAAGCAGGCGATCGCCCCCTTCCACGTCTCGTTCATCTCTTTGATACCAGGCTCCAGGCTGGCATCGCCCACGGAGCTGGGCATCTCTCTGCCCCGTCTCACCATCTCCCGAGCACTCTGAGGGACTCCCGGCTGGGTTTGAAATGGTGCGGGAACCCCCCGGGCTCTCTCTCTCTCTGCCTGTTACACTCACTCAGTCTGCTCGCTGCAGACGAAACTGCTGCTCTGCCACATGACCCCGGCTGGAAGCGGACCAAATCCAGGGATTAGTCCGGGCAACTCGCTAATTGACCATCAGCACGGAATCCAGTTAACACATGTCCAGGGATTCCACTAACAGTCGAGGGAAATCTTCCAATTGAGCAGCAAACAATAACAACCCCCATAACCAATTTACAGCGCCCAGGAAAACATCCCAAGGTGCCTGCTCCCAGGAGGCGTTCAAACCAGGAGATATTAGGGCAGATGAGCAAAAGAGATCGATTTTAAGGAGCATCTTAAAGGAGGAAAGAAAGATAGGTTTAGGGAGGAAATTCCAGAGCTTAGAGCCTCAGCAGCTGATGACACAGCTGCCAATAGCGGAGTGAATGAAATCTGAAATAAGCAAGAGGCCAGAATTGGAGAAGTGCAGAAAGCTTGGAGAGTTGTAGGGCTGGAGAAAACTAGAGAGAGGGAGGGGCGAGGCCATGGCAATATGAAAATAAGGATGAGAATTTTAATGAAAGCAAATTACTGCAGATGCTGGAAATCTTTAATAAATACAAGAAATGCTGGAAATACTCAGCAGGTCTGGCAGCATCCGTGCAGAGAGAAAGCAGAGTTAACGTTTCAGGTCAGTGACCGTCATCAGAATGAGAATTTTAAACTTGATGCGTTGCGAGACTGGGAGCCAATATAGGTCAGTGAGCACAGGGGTGATGGGACTTTGTGTGAGTTAGGGTGCAGGCGGCAGAAATTAAATGAGATAAAGTTTATGGAGGTTGGAAGATGAAGGTCTGCCAGGAGAGCATTAGAATAGTCAAATTTCAAGGTAACTAAGGCATGGAAGAGGGTTTCTGCAGCAGGTGGGCTAAATCGGGGCTATAGTATAAAGATGGTAATAGGTGGACTTGGCAATCGTCTGGATATACAGTTGGAAGCTCAATTCAAAGTCAAACACAACACCAAGGTTGTGAATGGTCTAGTTCAGCCTCAGACCGTTGCCGGAGAGAGGGATGGAAACGGTGGCTAGAGAACAGAAAGAAAGACTGACATTTATATCGCATCTTTCACAATTCTCAAAGCGCTTTAAGCCATTGAAGTACTTCTGAAGTGTAGTCATCGATGCAAAGTAGGGAAATTTTGGCAGGAACCAAAGACAACAGCTACAGTCTTCCCAATATTTAGTTGAAGAAAATCTCTGCCCATTCTATATTGGATGTCAGACAAGCACAGAAAGAAATCAGGGGCAGTGGAGAGGTTGAGATAGGTGGTGCTGAGGTGCTTGTGCACATGTGGAACCTGTTTTTGGATGATGTTGCCAAGGGGCAGCATGCAGATGAGAAAGAAATAGGAGGAGGTCAAGGACAGATCCTTGGGGGACACCAGAGGAGCAGGAAATGAAGACATTGCAGGTGATTCCCTGGCTACAGTTAGATGGATAAGAATGGAACCCGGTAAGAACAGTCCCACCCAGTTGGATGACAGTGGAGAGGCGTGGGAGGAAGATGGTGTGGTCAACCATGTCAAAGGCTGCAGTCGGGTTGAGAAGGGATAGTTTACCATGGTCACAATCTCACAGGATGTCATTTGTGACTTTGATAAGGGATGTTTCAGTGTTATGGCAGGGGCAGAAGGCTGTTGGAGGGATTCAAACATGGAGTTCTGGGAAAGATGGGAATGGATTTGGGAGGTGACAGCACGTTCAAGGACTTTGGAGAGGAAAGGGAGGTTGGAGATGGGGTGGTAGTGCAGGGACAGAGGGTTCAAGAATGTGTTTTTTGAAAAGAGGGGTAATGATGGCAGATTTAATGGAGAGATGGACAGTACCCGAGGAGAGGGAACCATTAACAATATCAGCTAACATGGGGCCAGGAAGGGAAGTTGGATGGTCAGCAGTTTAGTGAGCATAGGGCCAAGGAAGCAAGAGGTGTGTTTCATGGACAAAATTAATTCAAAGAAAGCATGAGGAAAGATAGGAGAGAAAGTAGAGAAAGATACAAGTTAAGGGAAAAGACAGGAGGAACCTTAGGGAAAGTTTGGCTTGGTGGGTTAGGGATAGGGAGGCAAGCTGCAGAGGCAGCTGAATGGATGATTTCAATTTTAGTGATAAAGATATCCATGAGCTGCTCATTGGAGGTGAGGGTGGAGGAGTCAGGGAAGAGGGATTTAAAAAGATGGTTTGTAGTGGAGAAAAGAAACCAGGAGTTACCTACACATTCCAGGATGATCCTGGAAAAGTGAGCAATTTTGGCAGAGGAGAGCAGTATCTGATAGTGCTTTTTATAGTCTAGCCACATCTGGCGGTGGATGGCTAAATCAGTTATCTGCCATACACATTCAAGTCTGCATTCCTTGCACTTAAGGGAATGGAAATGAGGGTTGTACCAAGGAGAATGACTAGGGTGAGAGTAATAGTTTTAATGGGGAAAAGGGCATCAAAGGCATCATTTGGGAGACAACAGCATGGTCAAGGTCTTTGGAGAGGAAAAAGAAGTTGGAGATAGGGTGTAGTTTACAAGGACAGAAGGGGTCAAGGAGTTGAGGAGAGAGTGATGATGACAGGTTTGAAGGGGAAGAGACAATGCCTGAGGAAAGAGAACAATTAACAATATCAGCTAACACATGGGCGAGGATAGGAAATAGGGTCGAGGGAGCAGTAGGTGGGTTCAAGGACAAGGTGAGCCCGGAGAGGGCACGAGCAGAGACAGGAGAGACACTTGAGAAATATCTGAGGGTGGGGAGAATATTGAGGGAAGTTTGGCCCCGTGGTCTAGGGGAATTGACTGTCCAAGGAAACAACTAAATCACTATCAGGGAATCTAGTAACTGACCAGTAACTGACCAGCCTGAGGAGTTCGGTAACTGGCCAGTCCGAGGAATCCAGTAACTGACCTGCCTGAGGAATCCAGTAAATGACCTGCCTGAGGAATCCAGTAACTGACCAGACCGAGGAATCCAGTAACTGGCCAGCACAGGCAATCCAGTAACTGACCAGCTGGAGGAATCTGGTAACTGGCCAGCACAGGGAATCCAGTAACTGACAAGCCCTAGGAATCCAGTAACTGGCCAGCCCGAGGAATCTGATAACTGACCAGCACAGGGAATCCAGTAACTGACAAGCCCTAGGAATCCAGTAACTGGCCAGCCCGAGGAATCTGATAACTGACCAGCCTGAGGAATTCAGTAACTGACTAGCCCGAGGAATCTGATAACTGACTAGCCTGAGGAATCCAGTAACTGACCAGCCCGAGGAATCTGATAACTGACCAGCCTGAGGAATCCAGTAACTGACCAGCCTGAGGAATCTGATAACTGACCAGCACAGGCAATCCAGTAACTGACCAGCCCGAGGAATCTGATAACTGACCAGCCCGAGGAATCTGATAACTGACCAGCCCGAGGAATTCAGTAACTGACCAGCCCGAGGAATCCAGTAACTGACCAGCACAGGCAATCCAGTAACTGACCAGCTGGAGGAATCTGGTAACTGGCCAGCCCGAGGAATCCGATAACTGACCTGCCCGAGGAATCCAGTAACTGACCAACACAGGAAATCCACTATATGTAGTTCTTTTGCTAATTATTTTAAATCTATGACTTCTGGTTACCGACTTGCCAAAGGAAACCGTTTCTCCCTATTTGCTTTATCAAAACCCCTTCATAATTTTGAATAGGTCTCCCCTGTACCTCCTCTGTGGTGAGGGGAACAATACCAGCTGTTCCAATCTCTACACATAACTGAAGTTCCTCATCCCTGCTATCATCCTGATCAACCTCCTCTGTACCCTCTCCAAGGCCTTGACATCCTTCCTAAATTATGGTGCCCAAAACTGTGCACAATAATCCAGCAAAGGCCAAACCAGTGATTTGTAAAGGTTTAGCATGACTTCCTTGTTTTTGTATTCAGTTCCCATGTCCGGGCCAATATTTATCCCTCAACCACCAACTACAACAGAAGGTCTGGTCATTTGTCTTATTGCTGTTTGTGGGCACTTGCTGTGTGAAAATTGGCAGTCGTGGTTCCTACATTACCACAGTGACTATTTTTGGGACATCAGAAAGGTGCTCTCGAAAAGAAAGTTTGTTCTTTCTCCTTTCCCTCTTTTCCTCCATCGCCATCAAGCGAGGAAATCCACTTTAGTCCAGTGAGGAATGTAGAAGGAGGTGCCAGGATTAGCACCACATGTTCGCTAGAATGAGGTATGAAGCTACTGATGAGACTGTTACGGGGCTTACTAAACACCGAAGGCAGGAGCTATAGACAGGGCTATATGATCTGTAGCTCCACCACCTCAGTCAAGAATGATGCTGGGCAACCAGGCCACTAACAGAAGGAGGAATGGGGGAGCTCCATCAACATCAGAAGGATTATTTAGTAGCACTTGGTGTCCACTGTTGGATTTTTTCTCATGAGCTTATGGTTATGTGTTTTGAGCTTTTTAAGCCTTTATCATGGATTATCTCAGATGATGACCCCTAGCTCTTGTATCCCAGTCAGTGTTTTCACTTGCACAGATACCCAGGGTAAATTCATAGAGTGCCCAGGGTGTCAACAGAGAATATTCCATTTCATCATCTTGGTTTTATTTTGTGCCTTCACTGATCTTCCTTGTTCCCAATAGGGGGCAGAGTAACACTACCCTAGACTTCACTTGGGTTTTAACTGCTGAACAAATTTATTGAACAGAGAAAGAACAGTAACACAACTGTCAGGTTTTGTGACTTCTTGCTCTTTTATTTTTACATAAGATTTGTGAGTTGCATTTAAGTGTTGTTTAGAAATAGAGTGAATTTGTACAGGTTTAAAAGAGCTGAGGCAGGAGGGTAGGTGGGTGATCTTATGGAAGGGGAAGTAGATAGTCTTTAAAGAGGATATGGTGTCAGTAGTCTTCAGAAGAAGGAATTTTCCTGCACACAGATGGCAGGTTGTTCAACCTTGCCCCTCATAGAGCGAAGACCAAAGTACGGAAAGTCCTCATCAGAGAACTTCTCTTTGCTGACAATGTTGCATTAACATCCTCCGCGGAAGAGTGTCTGCAGAGACTCATCGACAAGATTGTGGCTGCCTGCAACGAATTTGGCCTAACCATCAGTTTCAAGAAAACGAACATCATGGGACAGGTCGTCAGAAATGCTCCATCCATCAATATCGGCGACGACACTCTGGAAGTGGTTCAAGAGTTTACCTACCTGGGCTCAACCATTACTAGCAACCTGCCTCTCGATGCAGAAATCAACAAGCGCATGGGAAAGGCGTCCGCTGCTATGTCCAGACTGGCCAATAGGGTGTGGGAAAATGGCACACTGATTCGGAACACAAAAGTCCGAGTGTTTCAAGCCTGTGTCCTCAGTACCTTGCTCTACGGCAGCAAGGCCTGGACAACGTATGTCAGCCAAGAGCGATGTCTCAACTCATTCCATCTTCGCTGTCTCTGAAGAATCCTTGGCATCAGGTGGCAGGACCGTATCTCCAACGTAGAAGTCCTTGAGGCAGCCAACATCCCCAGCATGTATGCCCGTCTAAGCCAGCGGCGCTTGAGATGGCTTGGCCATGTGAGCCGCATGGAAGATGGCAGGATCCCCAAGGACGTATTGTACAGCGAGCTCGTCACTGGTATCAGACCCACCGGCTGTCCATGTCTCCGCTTTAAAGACTTTTACAAACACGACATGAAGTCTTGTGACATTGACCACAAGTCGTGGGAGCCAGTTGCCAGTGATCGTCAGAGCTGGCGGACAGCTATAAAGGCGGGGCTGAGGAGAGGCGAGTCGAAGAGACTCAGCAGTTGGCAGGAAAAAAGACAGAAGTATAACGATAGAGCCAACTGTGTAACAGCCCCGACAACCAACTTTACCTGCAGCACCTGTGGAAGAGTCTATCACTCTAGAATTGGCCTTTATAGCCACTGCAGGTGCTGCTCCACAAACCACTGACCACTTACCCATTGACTCTCGAGACAAGGAGGCCATAAGGAAGGAGGAAGGTGTCAGCAGCTCAGCCTGAGGTTGTGAACTGTCTGGTTAAACCTAAGATAATGCCCAGGATGACGGATGGAATCAGTGGCTAATGAATGGTGTTTGTGGCGGGGGCCAAAGATGTCGCCTTCAGTTTTCCCAATATTTTACTGGTGGAAATTGTGGCTCACCCAAGACTGGATGTCGGACAAGCAGCATGACAAATCAAAGGGAGTGAGGTTGTGGTGAGGCAGTGCTGAGTGTTGTCAGAGTACAAGAAAGACCTGCATTTACGCAGCACTATTCAGGACTTCAGGACATTCCAAAGCACTTTACAGCCAATGAAGTACTTTGAAATGTAGTCACTATTGTAGGATAATGACATCTTTTCAGATGATATCGCCTAGGGGCAACATGTAAGTGAGAAATAGTAGGGGGCCAAGGAGAGATCCTTGGGGGGGGGGGGCGGGTGGTGTTGGGAGTCGCCTGAGGTAACAGTGCAGGAGCAGCAAGAGAAGACATTGTAGGTGATTCTCTGTCTGTGACTGGATAGATAAGAATGGAAACAAAAGCAAAATACTGCAGATGCTGGAAATCTGAAATAAAAACAGAAAAACTGGAAATACTCAGCAGGTCAGGCAGCATCTGTGGAGAGAGAAACAAAGTTAATGTTTCATGTCAAAATGGCAAAAGGAGATGGTAACAGGACAAGTAAAGAACCAAAGATGGATCTAGCAGAGGTGTAAATGTGACAGTGGTTATGAACTGAAATGGTTGAACTCATTGTTGAGTCCAGAAGGCTGTAAAATGCTTAATTGAAAGAAGATATGCTGTTCCTCAAGCTTCCTTTGGGCTTCATTAGAAGGGGGTCATGGACAGAGAGGTCAGAGTAGGAGTGGAGTGGCAAATTAAATTGACAGGTGACCAAAAGCTCAGGGTCATGGAATAGTACCTCTCTCCTTTCCTTCATCACCTGCAGGAGCACCTCCAGGGAGGTGTCATTGAACCATGGAGTGAACCTTCCTCACACTCCATGATTGTGGACTGAAGAGACATATTCCTCCAAACGATCACCCAATCTGTGCTTGGTCTTCCCAATGTAGTGGTGACCACATTGTGAGCATGAATACAGTATACTACATTGAAAGAAGTACAAGTAAATTGCTGCTTCACCTGAAGGAGAGCTTATAGCCTTGGATGGTGGGAAGGGAGGAGGTAAAAGTTCAGTTTAGTTTAGTGATACAGCACTGAAACAGGCCCTTCGGCCCACCGAGTCTGGGCCGACCATCAACCACCCATTTATACTAACACTACACTAATTCCATATTCCTACCACATCCCCACCTGTCACTATATTTCCCTACCACCTACCTATACTAGGGGCAATTTATAATGGCCAATTAACCTATCAACCTGCAAGTCTTTGGCATGTGGGAGGAAACCGGAGCACCCGGAGGAAACCCACGCAGACACAGGGAGAACTTGCAAACTCCACACAGGCAGTACCCAGAATTGAACCCGGGTCACTGGAGCTGTGAGGCTGCGGTGCTAACCACTGCGCCAGTGTGCCGCCCAAAGGGTAGGTGTTGCATCTACTGCATTTGCATGGGAAGATGCCATGGGAAGGGAAAGGGGAAGAATGGCGGAGAGAGAGAAAGATGTGTTTTGTGGTGGCATCACACTGGAGGTGGCAGAGATAGCGGAGGATGATCTGTTGAATGTGGAGGCTGGTGGGGTGGAAGGTGAGGACAAGGGGAACCTTATCATTGTGGGAGGGAGGGGAAGGAGGAGAGCAGAAGTGTGGGAAATGGAATGGACACAGTTGAGGGCCCTGTCAGTCACGGTGTGAGGGAAATCCCCAGTTGAAGGAAAATGAAGCCATATTGGAAGCACTGGTCTGGAAGGCGAAATCATCAAAACAGATGCTATAGAGATGGAGGAACTGGGAGAATGGAATAAAGTCCTTACAGGAAGTGGGGTGGGAGGAAGCGTGATCGAGGTAGCTGTGGGAGTCAGCGGGCTTCTTGTAGATATTGGTTGCCAGCCTATCCCTAGAAATAGAGATAGAGAAGTCAGGGAAGGGAAGGGAGCAGTTCAAGATAGACCATGTGAAGGCAAGAGAGAGGTGGAAATTGGAAGCAAAGTTGATGAAATTTTCCAGTTAGGGTAAAGAACAGGAAACGGCATCGATACAGTCATCAATGTACTGGAAAAAGTGTTGAGGGAGGGGGCCTGAGTAGGACTGGAACTAAGAATATTCCACGTATCCCACGAAAAGGCAGGCATAGCTATGAACCATAGGAGCTCCCACACCTTTTAGGAACATAGGAACACCAGAACATGAGTAGGCCATTCAGCCCATCGAGGCTGCTCTACCATTCAATTAGATCATGGCTGATAATCTACCTCAAAGCCACTTTCCCGTGCTATCCCCATATCCCTTGATGTCATTTGTATCCAGATATCCATCAATTTCTGTCTTGAACATGCTCAATGATTGAGCCTCCACAGCCCTCTGGGATAGAGAATTCCGAAGATTCATCACCCTCTGAGTGAAGAAATTCCTCCTCATCTCAATTTTAAATGGCCTACCCCTTATTTTGAGACTATGGCCCCTGGTTCTAGACTCATCAGCCAGGGGAAACATCCTGTCTACATTCACCCTGTCATGCCCTGTAAGAATTTTGTAAATTTCAATGCGATATTTTGAGGAAGTGAATGGTGTCAAAGGAGAAGTTGTTAAATGTGAGTACAGGCTCAGCCAGGCAGAGGTGGGGGGTGGTGGATGGGAACTGGTTGGGCCTCCCAGAAGAAGCGAGAGCCCTAAGACCATCCTGGTGGGGGTTGGAGGTGTAGAGGTACTGGACGTCCATGGTGAAAAGGAGATGTTTAGGGCTAGAAAACTGGAAACTGTTAAAGTACTGGATGGTGGTGGAAGAGTCTCAGAGGTAGGTGGTTAGATACTGGACAAGGGGAGAAACAATAGAGTTGAGTTAGAAAGAAATCAGTTCCATGGAGCAAGAATAGGCAGAAACAATGGGCTGGATTTTGCTGGTTGGCTCGAGTTCCCAATGCTGAGGTGATTTTCAGGTCACGCGCCCGCACATGCATTTGGTGGAATTTTATATTGTGCAATGCAGCCAATTAACAGCAGGCCTCTGGGGCAACTGACTGATAACGGGTGGCGGGTGGGAGTTAGTGCCGGCTGGGAGCTTGAGGGAGCCATCTTTAAAGGCCAGTCTGCAGCCTGCATACTGACTAAAGAGAAAGAGAGCTGAAGAAGGGGTGCAGTGGAGGGCAGGGGTGTGAGGAAGGGTTGCTCCATGGTTCAGTGACACCTCCCTGAAGGTGCTCCTGCAGGTAATGAAGGAAAGGAGAGAGATACTATTCTCAGAGGACAGGAGGAGGAGACCCACTAGCCTCAAGAAGAAGGTCTAGCTGGACTGTTTGAACAAAGAACAGTACAGCACAGGAACAGGCCATTCGGCCCTCCAAGCCTGCACCGATCTTGATGCCTGCCTAAGCTAAAACCTTCTGCACTTCCTGGGCCCATACCCCTCTATTCCCTTCCTATTCATGTATTTGTCAAGCTGTCTCTTAAACGTCACTATCGTATCTGCTTCCACCACCTCCCCTGGCAGCAAGTTCCAGGCACTCACCACCCTCTGTGTAAAACAAACTTGCCCCGCACATCCCCTCTAAACTATGCCCCTCGCACCTTAAACCTATGTCCCCTAGTAACTGACTCTTCCACCCTGGGAAAAAGCTTCTGACTATCCACTCTGTCCATGCCGCTCATAACTTTGTAAACCTCTATCATGTCGCCCCTCTGCCTCCATCGTTCCAGTGAAAACAATCCGATTTTTTCCAACTTCTCCTCATAGCTAATGCCCTCCAGACCAGGCAACATCCTGGTAAACCTCCTCTGTACACTCTCCAAAGCCTCTACGTCCTTCTGGTAGTGTGGCAATCAGAATTGCACGCAATATTCTAAGTGTGGCCTAACTAAGGTTCTGTACAGCTGCAGTATGACTTGCCAATTTTTATACTCTATGCCCCGACCGATGAAGGCAAGCATGCCGTATGCCTTCTTGACTACCTTATCCACCTGCGTTGCTGCTTTCAGTGACCTGTGGACCTGTACGCCCAGATCTCTCTGCCTGTCAATACTCCTAAGGGTTCTGCCATTTACTGTATACTTCCCACCTGTATGAGACCTTCCAAAATGCATTACCTCACATTTGTCTGGATTAAACTCCATCTGCCATTTCTCCGCCCAAGTCTCCAACCGATCTATATCCTGCTGTATCCTCTGACAATCCTCATCATTATCCGCAACTCCACCAACCTTTATGTCGTTCGCAAACTTACTAATCAGACCAGCTACATTTTCCTCCAAATCATTTATATATACTACAAACAGCAAAGGTCCCAGCACTGATCCCTGCGGAACACCACTAGTCACATCCCTCCATTCAGAAAAACACCCATCCACTGATACCCTCTGTCTTCTATGACCGAGCCAGTTCTGTATCCATCTTGCCAGCTCACCTCTGATCCCGTGTGACTTCACCTTTTGTACCAGTCTGCCATGAGGGACCTTGTTTGATAAAGTGAGCAGCTGTGGGATCGTGGCATGAACATGGATGCAGTGCCAGAAGCACTTCAATGGCAAGGTGAGTGCATGCACGATAGCAAGGTGGCAGGCTTGCATCTATAATATGGCAGCCATTACATGTGCAACAACATGGACGACTCATGCACAGGGACTCAACAAGGATCAATGTGTGCATCAAGACAGAGGGTAGCGTCACACCAGAGCACCATGTCCAATCATTAGTGCTCAACACAGTGCCAAGCATAGATGAACGCAAGCAGCAGGCCCCCCCCCCAGTGCCACAATGATGGCCATTGAAAATGGGAACAGGAGAGTTGCAACACCCTCTTTGTGATATTGCAGAAGAGAGGTCTTATTGCAAGGGAGTGGAGACTGACGGGTGGTGATGTGCCCACTCTCAAGGGTAATGCAGAGGACAAGGTGGGTGTGGAGTTCAGAGAGAGTGAGAGATGCAATGGCTATGGACGCAAATCCTTCTCAGTTGTCTTTTCAGGGGCACCTCTGTGGTCCATGATGACCAAATGAAGCTCAGGAACATGTACAGCCAGGAGGAAGGGTGAGCATAAGAATGTTGTTATCTGTATTCTTTTCTCTTTCACAGGGCCACTGGCAGAGGGTATTAGAGCCAGAAGAGACCTAAGAGGATGAGGTGCCATCTGAGGATGCGCCATCGCATCAGTCTGGCACACTATCCACCAAGCAGATACTTTCCTGTCGGTGGGGCCTGATGAGTGGTTAGAATGGGTGGCACCAGCTGGTGTGCACAGTACATATGGGCAGAAACAGGTGACAGAGGCAGTGACAGCTGCAGCCAGTCCCCATTGGCGGAGTAAGGACAGTTCCAAAGACTCATGACCCTCTGAGAGAAAAGATTTTTCCTCATCTGTCTTAAATGGGCAACTCCTTATTTTTAAACAGTGACCCCTAGTTATAGATTCTCCCACAAGAGGAAACATCCTTTCCTCATCCACCTATAAGATCATCAGAATCTTATATGTTTCAATCAAGTCACCTCTTACTCTTCTAAGCTCCAGCGAATACAAACCTAGCCTGTCCGACTTTTCATCATGGAGCAGACCACGGAGTGGATACAGGAAGCGTGCACCGGCCTCCACACTGTGGCATCAACCTTGAGCGGAGTTGAGCGCTGTTTTGGCGTGATGGCTCAGAGACGCATGGACCAGTTGCCCGGTGGCAGTCCACTCCTGGTAAGCATGGGAGTGTAGGTGAGCCATGAAAAGGTTGAGGAACAGATGGCTGAAGGTGATGGGGGCTCTGCTCAAGGCACCCCCGGCTTTGACGCAGTCCCTCTGACTGTGACATGAACACTGCTTCTAGCACCGATGACAGAGGCTGCCCCTGCACAGATGCAGGTGGCCCAGCCCCTCAAGGACCCTGCAGTCCAGAGTTCATTGGCATGGGCATCTAATGCACTGGAGCAGCAAGGCCAGCAGGCTGCCCCCACATCAGTTCCGCCGCAGGGGGAAGCATAACGTAGAATCACCTGGAAGCGAGCATGTAAACACATCTATTTGCACAAGGGGTCTCACAGGGTTGCCTTTATATCATGTGTATTACTCTGTTTGATTTGTTCACCTCACCATAAATTTTAGGTCCTAGTTCAACGTCTTATGTGAGATAGATGATTCTTAATACCCCAAGGGGGGCATGACCAGATGTTGGGGCATGGAGCAGGAGCCCATGAAAGGGGTACCAGTGACTGTAGGGCAAGGATGGATAATAGCCTTGGGATGGGGTCCTCATAGGGCCTGTGACATTGTGATGATGTGGGATCGCAGGCATCCATAGGGAGGGGCCTGGCTCTAGTTCAGTGGTGGCATGGGTATCTCAGCTGAATCTGGTGTGGATGTGGGAGTCGCGGGTTTCCCTTGCATGCATATCAATGGCCGCAGCCACTGTCTCCTCTTGTGCATGACCATTGTCCGCCGGGTCTAGTTCTGCTTTCTCCTCATCCTCCTCATTGGAGGAGGCGACACGCTCAAGAAAATCATCCAGCGCAGGTCAACTCCTCTTTGCTGCACCAGACTGTGCAGAATGCAGCACACCACCACAATACCGGAGTCCCTTCAGAGGCAGTATTGCAGGGTTCCCCTAGAGCTGTCTAAACATCTGAAGCACATTTTCAGAAGGCCATTTACCTGCTCAATGGTGATCCTTGTAGTTAGGTGCCTGCGGTTGCATGAATCCTCTGCCTTGGTGTTATGTTTCTGCACTGGTGTGAGCAGCCATGTCCTCAGTGGATACCCCTTATCACCCAGGATCCATTCATATAAGCTTTCTGGCAGAATGAACAATTGAGGCACCTGGAACTGTTTCAGAATGAAGGAGTTGTGGCAGATTCCCAGGAACCTAGTGTACACTTGCAGGATCCATTTGCGGTGGTCACGCGTGATCTGCACATTGAGGGACTTGAACCCCTTCCTGTTGATGAACATACCTGGCTGCTCTGAGGGAGCCTTGATGGCCTGGACCTGAGGAAATGCTGCTATGGTGCCGAAGTCGATTGCCTTCTCAGCATGACTTGTGTCATCAGTCTGTAACGCTATGTAGTCCCCTGTCCTGTGCATGATGGAATGATGGGCTGCAGATTGCAAGATCCAATAAATGTCCCGATAAATGCAGTCTTCAGAGACACTGACAGGTTCATGAAGCTGAGTCATTGTCTGTAGACTCTTTGCACTGAGTAGTGCCTATTTCAAGCATCTTACCGTTCTTATCCACCCTCCACATGTGTGTACCAGCACAGCGCCTTGCCGCTGGTGCCTCTCTGCCCTCTGCAGCCTGTTCCCATGTGGCTGCTGAAGTTCCAGACTCACTCACTAATTTTCTGCCTTCCATTTCCATTTCTGATTTTGCCCCATCTGAATCTACCCTCAGGTTCCCATCCCCCTGCCAAACTAGTTTAAACATGCCCAACAGCACTAGCAAACCTCCCGAATGAGGTGCAAAACATCTGGCTTGTACAGGTTCCACCTCCCCCAGAACCGGTCTCAATGTCCCAGGAATCTAAAGCCCTCCCTCCTGCACCATCTCTCCAGTCACATACTCATCAGCTCTAACCGCCTATTTCTATGCTCATTAGCACATGGCACTGGAGTAATCTGGAGATTACTACCTCTGAGATCCTGCTTTTTAATGTCTTACCTTACTCCCTAAAATCTGCTTTCAGGACTTCATCCCTCTTTTTACCGATGTCGTTGGTACCAGTGTGAACCACAACCTCTGGCTGTTCACCCTCCCCCTTAAGAATGTTCAGCAGCTACTTTGTGATATCCTTGACCCTGGCACTAGGGAGGCAATATACCAACCTGGAATCATAGAGTCATAGAGTCGACAGCATAGAAACAGGCCCTTCGGCCCACCACGTCCAGGCTGACCATAATGCCTATCTATACGAATCCCACCTGCCTGCATTAATTCCATATCCCTCTATGCCTTGCTCATTCAAGTACCTGTCCAGATGCCTCTTAAATGTCGCTACTGTTCCTGCCTCCACCACCTCCTCAGGCAGTTCATTCCAGATACCCACTATTCTTTGTGTGAAAAATTTACCCCTTTGATCTCCTTTAAACCTCTTCCCTCTCACCTTAAATCTATGCCCTCTAGTTTTAGTCACCCCTACCATGGGAAACAGACTCTGGCTATCTACCCTATCTATGCCTCTCATAATTTTATATACCTCTATCGTGTCCCCTCTCAGCCTCCTTCACTCCAGAGAAAACAGACCCAGCCTATCCAATCTCTCTTTATAACTCAAGCCCTCCAAAACAGGCAACATCCTTGGGAATCTTTTCTGCACCCTCTCTAGCTTAATCATATCTTTCCTGTAGTGCGGCGACCAGAACTGCACACAGTACTCCAAATGCGGCCTAACCAACGCTATGTACAACTGTAACATGACGTACCAACTCTGTACTCGATGCCTCGGCCGATGAAGGCAAGCATGCCATATGCCTTCTTCACCACCCTGTCTACCTGTGTTGCCACTTTCAGGGAACTATGTACTTGCAGCCCAAGGTCTCTCTGCTCAACAACACTCCCCAGGGCCCTGCCATTCACTGTATATGTCCTGCCCTGGTTTAACTTCCCAAAATGCATCACTTCACACTTGTCTGCGTTAAATTCCATTTGCCAATCCCTTACCCACTTTCCCAGTTGATTTATATCCTGTTGTAACCTTAGACAACCTTCTTCACTGTCCACTATACCACCAATTTTGGTGTCATCTGCAAACTTACTAATCATGCCCCTTACATTCACATCCAAGTCATTAATATATATGACAAACAACAGAGGGCCCAGCACCGATCCCTGCGGCACACCACTGGCCACCGGCCTCCAATCTGAAAAACAACCCTCCACGACCACCCTCTGCCTCCTATCACCAAGCCAATTTTGTATCCAATTTGCTAGCTCACCCTGGATCCCATGTGTTTGAACCTTGTGGACCAGCCTACCATGCGGGACCTTGTCAAAGGCCTTGCTAAAGTCCATGTGGACAACGTCCATCGCCCTGCCCTCGTCAGTCCTCTTGGTCACCTCCTCAAAAAAATCAATCAAATTCGTGAGACATGATTTCCCACGCACAAAGCCATGCTGACTATCCCTAATCAGACCATGCCTTTCCAGATGCATATAAATCCTGTCTCTCAGAAGCCCTTCCAATAACTTTCCCACCACTGATGTAAGGCTCACCGGCCTGTAGTTCCCTGGCTTATCCCTGCTGCCCTTCTTAAATAAAGGCACAACATTAACTATCCTCCAGTCTTCCGGTACCTCACCCGTGGCTAACGATGATACAAAAATCTCTGCCAGGGCCCCAGCAATCTCCTCCCTTGCTTCCCAGAGCATCCTAGGATGCACCTGGTCAGGCCCTGGGGATTTATCCACCTTAATGCGCTTCAAGACCTCCAACACCTCCTCCTTTGTAATGTTGATATGCTCCTGGATATCGGTGTTCCCTCCCTTAAACTCATTAGCTTCCATGACCTTCTCCATGGTAAATACGGACGAGAAATATTCATTTAAGACCTCGCCCATTTCCCGTGGCTCCACACATAGATTGCCACACTGATCCTTAAGGGAACTTACTCTCTCCCTAGCTACCCTTTTACTCTTAATATACTTATAGAATCTTTTAGGATTCTCCTTTATCTTATCTGCCAGGGAAATCTCATGGCTACTGTTGCAGAAATGCCTGTCTGTTCCCCTAACTATTGAATCCCCTACCACTATTTCTCTTTTTCCTTCCCGCCCGTGCAGCTGAGTCACCCATGGTGACCCAAACTTGGCTCTTGCGACACACCTCTGAGGAACCATCACCCTCACCAGCGTCCAAAATGGAAAACCGGTTCGTGAGTGAGGTACTCAGAGGACTCTGCACTACCTGCCTGGTCCTCCTACAACTTCTGGCGGTCACCCATTCTCTCTCCGCCTGCAAACTTCTAACCTGCAGTGTGATCACCTCCCTGAACGTGCTATCCACGTAGTCCTCAGCCACACAGATGTACCACAGTGGCTCCAGCTGCCAGTTGAGTTCCAAAACCTAGAGCTCAGGTTTCTGCAGCTAGTAACACTTCCTGCAGATGTGTTCGTCAAGGCCACGATTTCCCACGTACCACAGGAGGCACATTCCACTCAGCCAAGCTGCCCTGCCATACCTTAACCTTACTTTTAAACTAGAGGACTGGAGGACCAATCATCTCAAGAGGTTGATGAACCAATGATTCTGCAATCAACCCAGAGGACAACCCGAGTGAAAAACTTGAGTCATCAAATAGTTCTATGAAGTACAGCAGAGTCAGAAGGAGGAACTAGAAGACTCAAAATCTCAAACCCCTTTGAAAGAGAGAAGAACATATTATGGCAGACTTGTAAAAATGGCACAGCGGTTAACAATCTGAAAAGAGAAGCCCGAGACGTGGGGGCAGATGTAATATAATGTAATATAGGGTTGTTACTAGGCAGAATATGTAAATAGACTGAGCATCATCACAGGAAGTGTTGTAATAGAACTTGTACAGAACCTCATGTAGAGTGTAAGTGGAAGCCATAGACGCAAGTAAATAAATTCCTGTTCCTGTAACGGTCAATCTCTTAGATATTCTGTACTAAGCCTTAACAGTTATCAGAATATTACATTCCTGACTGGAGGAGGCGATCTCTGAATACAGGGCACCCATCTCCCTTTGCAGCCTTCAACCCTCGATAGCTGTCACCCACTTGCCTTGCCTGGGCTCGCCAGGAAAATTGTTTCCAGTTACTGGCCTCCACAGCAGTCCTTCCACATAGCAACCCTTTAAATGTCACTCCCAATGACAGCCCTGAGCCTTCTTGCTTGGAAATTCTGCATAATGTTAATGCCTTTCAGCTACAGTCAACAATCACCTCCCGCTGTGCTCTCAGCTCATTACAGCTGGCGAACCATTGAAGCTCCATGGGGCCCATACACCTTCCACAAAGTTCAAATCAGTATGCAAAATTGCTGTTAATGACCCCATTAACAGCCTCAATTGGATGCCCATTGCCGGCCAGTGGGCTCCCGTTCCCACTCCCCAGCTTCCCCTGGGAAATTTGCCTAGTGGCAGGAAGACATCGGGACGCAGTGTTGGGGAATGTGAGAAAAGATCTTCAGAGAAGACAAGGTCAGTGACAGTCTGGGAAACGATGGCTTGTTGTTTGGAGGTGGGGACATGGGCGAGAGGAAAGGTAGCAGGGAGTGTCAGAGAGTTGGCATTCAGCCTCTGTAATATAGAGGCCAATTTGTCAAACAACATCAGTGTCATCTTTGTCAACAATGACATTGTTCTGGTGGGACCTGAGAGAACAGAATGCTGCAAGTTCAGAGGGAGGTAGGTTGGAGTGACTGAGAGAAAGGTCAGAGGGGACAAAAGGGATAGTGAAAACACAGTCAAGGTGTTGATAAGAATGGAATCAACTGAAGGCATTGCCAACCAGCTGGGCAATAGAGGAGAGGGGTTGGAGATAGATGGTGTGGTCAACTGTGTCAAAGGCTGCAGACAGGTTGAGAAGGAGGAGAAGGGAATAGTTTATCACAATCACAGCCACATAGAATGCCGTCTGTGACTTTGATAAGGGCTGTTTCAGTGCTCGGGAATGCTTCACTGTGTAAGTGCAGGTTTTTGTTTAAGTTGGTTGCCAGCCTATTTTTCTTTTTTCTTTTCAGCACTTGCTGATGGATGACTGACGAACTCAGCTTCTGTCCATCTGAAGAAGCATGAGGGATGATTGTTGTGCTAAAATCAGCATGAACTGAATATGGAAAAATGAGTGGTGCTGTGTTCTCTTCTCCAGAGGAGGGGTCAGCCCCCAAAAGAAGGGGAAACTCTCAAAAGTACGGGGGGGGGGGTGGGGAGTGGGGGTGCAGGTCTCCAAAGAGGGGGAGACAAAACTCCCAAAAGGGGGGGAGATGCAGCTCCAAAAGATGGGGGACAATGCTCCCAAAAGAGGGAATGACACAACTAGCATACAGTGTCAGCCATGGCTCAGTTGATAGCCATCTTACCATCTGGGTCATAAGGTCGTAGGTTCAAGTCCCACTCCAGAGGCCTGAGCCAAAAATCTAGGCTGATACTCCAAGTGCAGGACGAGGGGAGTGCCACATTGTTGAAGGGGCAGGACTGAGAGAGCACTGCACTTTCAGAGGGGCAGTACTGAAGCAGCACTGCACTTTCAGAGGGGCAGTACTGAGGGAGCACTGCACTGTTAGAGGCTCAGTACTAAGCAAGTGATGCGCTGTCAGAGGGGCAGTACTGAGGGAGCACTGCACTGTTAGAGGCTCAGTACTAAGCAAGTGATGCGCTGTCAGAGGGGCAGTACTGAGGGAGCACTGCACTATCAGAAGGGCAGTACTGAAGGAGTGATGCACTGTTGGAGGGGCAGGACTGAAAAAGCACTGTAATATTGGAGGGGCAGTACTGAGAAAGTGCTATGTAGCCAGTCCTTCAGCAAGAATGCATTCAACTTAAAAGAAGTAGGTGGTGCAGTGGTTATCATCGCAGCCTCACAACTCCAGCAACCCGGATTCAATTCTGGGTACTGCCTGTGCGGCATTTGCAAGTTCTCCCTGTAACTGCGTGGGTTTCCTCCGGGTGCTCCAGTTTCCTCCCACATGCCAAAGACTTGCAGGTTGATAGGTAAATTGGCCATTGTAAAAAATTGCCCCTCGTGTAGGTAGGTGGTAGGAGAATTGTGGGGATGCGAGATGGAAAAATGGGATTAATGTAGGATTCGTATAAATAGGTGGTTGATGGTCAGTGCAGACTCACTGGGCCGAAGGGCCTGATTCAGTGCTGTATCTCTCTATGACTCTACGTCAATATTTTAAAGACCAAAAGAAAGTACAGCAAAAAGACTGTTTGAACATAGAACATAGAACAGTACAGCATAGTACAGGCCCTTCGGCCCACGATGTTGTGCCGAACCTTTAACCTACTCTAAGATCAAACTACCTACATACCTTTCATACTACTATCATCCATGTACCTATCCAAGAGTCGCTTAAATGCCCCTAATGTATCTGCTTCTACTACCACCGCTGGCAGTGCATTCCACGCACCCACCACTCTCTGTCTAAAGAACCTACCTCTGACATCTCCCCGAAACCTTCCTCCAATCAACTTAAAATTATGCCCCCTGGTGATAGCCCTTTCCGCCCTGGGAAAAAGTCTCTGGCTATCCACTCTATCTATGCCTCTCATCATCTTGTACCCCTCTATCAAGTCACCTCTCATCCTTCTTCGCTCCAATGAGAAAAGTCCTAGCTCCCTCAACCTTTCTTCATAAGACATACCCTCCAGTCCAGGCAGCATCCTGGTAAATCTCCTCTGCACCCTCTCTAAAGCTTCCACATCCTTCCTATAATGAGGCGACCAGAACTGAAAACAATATTCCAAGTGTGGTCTAACCAGGGCTTTATAGAGCTGCAGCATAACCTCGCGGCTCTTAAACTCAATCCCCCTGTTAATGAAAGCCAACACACCATACGCTTTCTTAACAACCCTATCAACTTGGGTGGCAACTTTGAGCGATCTATGGACATGGACACCAAGATCCCTCTGTTCCTCCACACTACCAAGAATCCTGTCTTTAAGCCTGTATTCTGTATTCAAATTCAACTTTCCAAAATGAATCACTTCACACTTTTCCAGGTTGAACTCCGTCTGCCACTTCTCAGCCCAGCTCTGCATCCTGTCAATGTCCCTTGCAACCTACAACAGCCTTCCACACTATCCACAACTCCAGCAACCTTCGTGTCATCGGCAAACTTGCTAACCCAACCTTCCACTTCCTCATCCAAGTCATTTATAAAAATCACAAAGAGCAGAGGTCCCAGAACAGATCCCTGCGGAACACCACTGGTCACCGGGCTCTAGGCTGAATACTTTCCATCTACTACCACCCTCTGTCTTCTATGGGCCAGCCAATTCTGTATTCAGAAGCCAGCTTTCCCTGTATCCCATGCCTCCTTACTTTCTGAATGAGCCTACCATGGGGAACCTTATCAAACGCCTTGCTAAAATCCATATACACTACATCCACTGCTCTTCCTTCATCAACGTGTTTTGTCACATCTTCAAAGAATTCATTAAGGCTTGTGAGGCATGACCTGCCCCTCACAAAGCCATGCTGACTGTCTCTAATCAAACTATGCTTTTCCAAATAATCATAAATCCTGACTTTCAGAATCCTCTCCAATAATTTGCCCACTACCGATGTAAGACTGACTGGTCTATAATTCCCAGGATTATCCCTATTCCCTTTCTTGAACAAGGGAATAACATTTGCCACCCTCCAATCATCTGGTACTACTCCAGTGGACAGTGAGGACGCAAAGATCATCGCCAAAGGCGCGGCAATCTCTTCCCTCGCTTCCCGTAATATCCTTGGGTATATCCCGTCTGGCCCCGGGGACTTATCTGTCCTCATGTCTTTCAAAATTTCCAGCACATCCTCCCTCTTAACATCAACCTGTTCGAGCATATCAGCCTGTTCCACGCTGTCCTCACAAACGACCAGGTCCCTCTCACTAGTGAATACTGAAGCAAAGTATTCATTTAGGACCTCCCCTACCTCCTCCGACTCCAGGCACAAGTTCCCTCCACTATCCCTGATCGGCCCTACCCTCACTCTGGCCTTCCTCTTGTTCCTCACATAAGTGTAGAACGCCTTGGTATTTTCCTTAATCCTACCCGCCAAGACTTTTTCATGTCCCCTTCTAGCTCTCCTAAGTCTATTCTTCAGTTCCTTCCTGGCTACCTTGTAACCCTCTAGAGCCCTGTCTGATCCTTGCTTCCTCAACCTTAAGTAAGCTTCCTTCTTTCTCTTGACTAGCTGTTCCACATCTTTTGTCATCCAAGGTTCCTTCACCCTACCATCCCATCCTTGCCTCATCGGGACAAACCTATCCAGCAGTCGCAGCAAGTGCTCCCTAAACAACCTCCACATTTCTGTCGTGCATTTCCCTGAGAACATCTGTTCCCAATTTATGCTCCCCAGTTCCTGCCTAATAGCATTGTAATTTCCCCTCCCCCAATTAAATATTTTCTCATCCCGTCTGCTCCTGTCCCTCTCCATGACTATAGTAAAGGTCAGGGAGTTGTGATCACTATCACCGAAATGCTCTCCCACCGAGAGATCTGCCACCTGGCCTGGTTCATTGCCCAGGACCAAATCCAATATAGCCTCCCCTCTAGTCGGCCTATCTACATACTGAGCCAGGAAACCTTCCTGGACACATCTGACAAAAACTGCTCCATCCAAACTATTTGCACTAAGGAGGTTCCAATCAATATTAGGGAAGTTGAAGTCACCCATGACAACAACCCTGTTACTTCTGCATCTTTCCAAAATCTGCCTCCCAATCTGTTCCTCCATGTCTCTGTTGCTATTGGGGGTCTATAGAAAACTCCCAACAAAGTGACTGCTCCTTTCCTGTTTCTGACTTCCACCCATAATGACTCAGTAGACAAACCCTCCTCGACGACCTCCCTTTCTGCAGCTGTGATACTATCCCTGATTAGCAATGCCACTCCCCCACCTCTTTTACCTCCCTCCCTATTCCTTTTGAAACATCTAAACCCCGGAACATCCAACATCCATTCCTGCCCCTGTGATATCCACGTCTCCGTAATGGCCACAACATCGTAGCTCCAAGTACTGATCCATGCTCTAAGTTCATCACCCTTATTCCTGACGCTTCTTGCATTAAAATAGACACACTTCAACCCATCATACTGGCTGCAACTTTGTCGTGTCAATTTTCTAACCTTCCTCACAGACTCTCTGCACTCTGTATCTGCCTGTTCAACAGCTACCCCATCCACTGATCCGTAGCTCCGGTTCCCATCCCCCTGCCAAACTAGTTTAAACCCTCCCGAAGAGCTCTAGCAAACCTCCCGCCCAGGATATTGGTGCCCCTCCAGTTCAGATGCAACCTGTCCTTCTTGTACAGGTCCCACCTTCCCCAGAAGGTATCCCAATGATCCACATATCTGAAGCCCTCCTTCCTCCACCAGCTCTGTAGCCACATGTTCAGCTGCACTCGCTCTCTGTTTCTAGCCTCACTAGCACGTGGCACCGGTATCAATCCTGAGATTACTACTCTGCTCGTCCTGCCTTTTAGCTTCCAACCTAACTCCCGATATTCGCTTTTCAGGTCCTCATCCCTTTTCCTAGTTATGTCATTGGTACCGATGTGTACCACGACTTCTGGCTGCTCCCCCTCCCCCTTAAGAATCCCGTCGACTCGATCCGAGACATCCCTGACCCTGGCACCCGGGAGGCAACATACCATCCGGGAGTCTCGTTTGCGACCACAGAATCTCCTGTCTGTTCCTCTAACCATTGAATTTCCTATCACTATCGCTCTCCTATTCTCCCCCCTTCCCTTCTGAGCCACAGAGCCAGGCTCAGTGCCAGAGACCTGGCCGCTGTGGCTTTCCCCTGGTAGGTCATCCCCCCAACCGTATCCAAAACGGTATACTTATTATTGAGGGGAACGGCCATAGGGGATCCCTGCACTGTGCGCATATTCCCTTTCCCTCCCCTGATGGTCACCCAGCTACCTTTATCCTGTAACTTAGGTGTCACTACTTCCCTATAACTGCTCTCTATCACCCCCTCAGCCGCCTGAATGATCCGAAGTTCATCCAGCTCCAGCTCCAGTTCCCTAACGCGGTCTGTGAGGAGCTGGAGTTGGGTGCACTTCTCACAGGTGAAGTCAGCAGGGACACAAATGGTGACCCTTACCTCCCACATCCTGCAAGGGGAGCATGCGACTGCCCTAGCTTCCATCCCCTCTGCTCTAAATTGACACAGAGATTAAGTAAAAATAAAGGAAAACCTTACCTTACCAAACCCTCCACACAAGAGTCCTTTTTTTTGGTTAGAGGAGGAGGATGGGTGGGAGACACTACAGGTGTAGTGTTCCGGGTTTAGCCACTGCCCGAATATACACGTTCACTTACCCAGCAGTCCCCCTGTCCGCGTCCGCCGAATCACGAGGTACGTACTTTATACTGAAACTTACCTTCCCAGGTTTGTAATGGACAATTTTCAGAAATTGGACAAACTTTGGCTCCCAGCATTCCATGGCACCATGGAACTGGACCTAAAAAAAGACCTTGAAAACCAAATTTAGACACAATGAGTGACTTCTTCAATATGCTAGTCAACAAATGGCAGAGCAATTAAGCCACACAATTAAATTCATCGATCTAAAATTTGAATGATTTGTCTCAAACATTGGATTGGTGTGAACTGCTAGAGAACTGCAAGTAATACTTACAGGCTCACAAGCTATGGAATCACGTGTCCAGGTGTGCTCCAACATTCCTTGGATATGCTGAGCCCAAAGAACTGTTTCATTAAAGCGATGTCTCAGGATGTTGATAAGCCAGAATCTTCCCCATTGAAACATCTTCATGGGCGGCACAGTGGCGCAGTGGTTAGCACCGCAGCCTCACAGCTCCAGCGACCCGGGTTCAATTCTGGGTACTGCCTGTGTGGAGTTTGCAAGTTCTCCCTGTGTCTGCGTGGGTTTCCTCCGGGTGCTCCGGTTTCCTCCCACAGCCAAAAGACTTGCAGGTTGATAGGTAAATTGGCCATTATAAATTGCCCCTAGTATAGATAGGTGGTAGGGGAATATAGGGACAGGTGAGGATGTGGTAGGAATATGGGATAAGTGTAGGATTAGTATAAATGGGTGGTTAATGGTCGGCACAGACTCGGTGGGCCGAAGGGCCTGTTTCAGTGCTGTATCTCTAAATCAAAAAATCAATATGTTAATGGATATTCATGAACCCAGGATGTACGAGATTATTACAATATGTAAGAAGGCACAGATTTAGGGAGGGGTTTCGACAAACATTGTCACGAGTGTGATTTTCTTTCTTAGTTTTAAAAAAAGTGTTTTAGCTATCGTATTAGCAGCAGACAGCAGTACAGAAGCAGCAGCTTTTCAGAAGCAGCAAATCGAGGGTTAACAGCATGAGTGCAGCTCAGATGGGAGTGGTGTTTGTGAGTATGATATGGATCTTTGTAGATTTATTGATGTTACAATAAACTACTAAAAGAACAGGTGTGCACCTTGACCATTTTTTCCACCCGGACGGATTCAGTCCGAACCTTAGGAGTATAAGAGGGAAGGTGTGGGTTCCCCTACCTACAGCTGCACTGTCAGAGGAGCGGTATTGAAGGAGCGCTGTGCTGTCGGAGGGGGCAGTACTTGTAGTGTAAGAGTATCAAAGAGTTAATCTTGAGAGACTGTAAAGATTACCGCCCACCATGATAAGGTAAGAGATCATGTGGGAGAGACTCGAGAACAGTTACAGCGTGGCTTTTAAAGGAGATGCACAGGCTAGTGTGGAGAGTATATCGTTAATGTACAAGAAAGATTAATGTTTAAATATGACAGTGTAAGAATCTCTCTGGCTAGACTGTATACGGTGGAAGCATAAAGAACCAAATATATAATATGGTGAACAGCACTAGGATCAAAATCCTACACCCAGAAGAGAAAATTTGACGTAACAATCATCCTTCAGCCAGAACAGAAGAAACTTTAGAACAATAATATAAAAGCAAAATACTGCGGATGCTGGAAATCTGAAACAAAAACAAGAAATGCTGGAATCACTCAGCAGGTCTGGCAGCATCTGTGGAAAGAGAAGCAGAGTTAACGTTTCGGGTCAGCGACCCTTCTTCGGAACTGACAAATATTAGAAAAGTCACAGATTATAAACAAGTGAGGTGGGGGTGGGGCAAGAGATAACAAAGGAGAAGGTGCAGATTGGACCAGGCCACATAGCTGACCAAAAGGTCACGGAGAAAAGGCAAACAATATGTTAATGGTGTGTTGAAAGACAAAGCATTAGTACAGATTAGGTGTGAATACACTGAATATTGAACAGCAGCAAGTGCAAACCTGAAGAAGAACAACCTGAAAAAAACAGTGGGTAAGCAAACTGAACAAACTAAGATGAAATGAAATAAATGCAAAAAAAGATTGTAAAAAATGTAAAAAGGAATGTAAAAAAAAAGGAAGAAAAAATAACTAAAAATGAAAGAAAAATGGGGGGCTGTCATGATATGGATATATCATGGATATATCGAGCTCGAGGAACAGCATCTCATCTACCGATTAGGCACACTACAGCCTGCCGGACTGAACATTGAGTTCAATAATTTCAGAGCATGACAGCCCCCCATTTTACTTTCATTTTTAGTTATTTTTTCTTCCTTTTTTTTACATTCCTTTTTACATTTTTTACAATCTTTTTTTGCATTTATTTCATTTCATCTTAGTTTGTTCAGTTTGCTTACCCACTGTTTTTTTCAGGTTGTTTTTCTTCAGGTTTGCACTTGCTGCTGTTCAATATTCAGTATATTCACACGTAATCTGTACTAACGCTTTGTCTTTCAACACACCATTAACATATTGTTTGCCTTTTCTCCGTGACCTTTTGGTCAGCTATGTGGCCTGGTCCAATCTGCACCTTCTCCTTTGTTATCTCTTGCCCCACCCCCACCTCACTTGTTTATAATCTGTGACTTTTCTAATATTTGTCAGTTCCGAAGAAGGGTCACTGACCCGAAACGTTAACTCTGCTTCTCTTTCCACAGATGCTGCCAGACCTGCTGAGTGATTCCAGCATTTCTTGTTTTTGTTTCAAACTTTAAAACAAGTAGCTGAGGAGAAAAAATAAACTACATACCTTAGAAGGTGGACAAAAGCTCCATAGAACGGAAGTGTGGCTAAAAAGCAAACTATCGGGTGAGTCATAATCAAGAAATCCTGGTGCAAAAAAAGCCTTTGAAGAGCTTAAAAGATTAATTTTCTAAAGGCTCCGTGTGAGCGGAGAGAAAAAGGAGGGAAAACCCAGTCCCTCAATCGGGCTGAACATGAGGACGGAGAGTGGGAAAACCCTGAAAAGTGCGTGAACTGGAAAAATAAGTCCGATAATGAAGAAAACAAAAAAAAAGCACGGGAAACCCTGCACATAGCAGAGTCTCCATTAACGCAGCCAAAAAAAATTACTACAGTCAATCTTGAAGAAAGTAAATAAATATTAGCTCTCGAAAAGCAACTGGAACTGTCTATCGAACAGCTGTGTCAATTCCAATAGGTTGCTGTGTAAACATTTCAGTGAACTGCTTAAGCAAAGAGAAAACCCCTAGAGAAACTATTATAAAGAGGGAACAATTTCAAGCACCTGCTACACTCCATCAAAGCAAACTAGCCTGGAAAAAAAAGTTTCTTAAAGGGGAATACTCTAAGAAGTCTATAAAATTTTTTAAAATGGATCAACATTTTGGAGTGCCAGAGAGTTTCAAAAGTCACGAGGGATCCAATCAGACTCGAAACTTGGGGGCTATGGAGGAAAATATTCCTCGGGTATAGAATTGCATGGAAATTGGACAACAGGTCCGAAACAGAGCAAGTAAATACGTTATTATATTTAATTGGTGCTGTAGCTGATGATATAATAGCAAGACAACGTATTGATGAAAAATCAGCCACATTAGACGAAGTCTTAAACACTTGTGATTCCTACTTCAATTGGTGCAGCAATAACAGACCAATCATATGAGCTGAGAAAAGACTTTGGTACAGGAAACCTCCTGTAACCGTTCAGTTCCTTCACCACAGGGTAAAACAAGGGCACCAGGAAAAAAGATATACTGGTGGGGGAGAGCGAAAGAGGCCTTTAAACCTTGCCAGCGTAAAAACTTCCCACAGGCATGAACAATGTTCTGCCAGTACAGCAGAATGCATTTATTTGCAGAAAAATAGGGCATTTCAGTAAGATGTGCCAAAATAAAATCTAGACTACCTCAACCTCTAAAGGAAAACTAGTTAAGAATAGAGAGGTAAATGAAGTTAAGCAACCTCCTGCAGCAGACCAATTGAAATATTTTCTGGGTGAAATCAATGATCTGAAACAAGCATTTTGGTCAGCAGACATATATATCAATGGACATATCACGAATTTCAAACGGTCCTGTCAGATAAAGAACCGTGGCTAGCCACAGACATTCTGCAACCGACAGAAACTCAGTTACATGGCCCAGGAGGTGCTGTACTTGAAGCAAAGGGGAAGTTACAAGCAACACTTCAATATAAGGGAAAGCAAATATTAGAAACACTGTATGTCCTCAGCAATCAGGAGTTCTCACTCTTGTATTGACCTTCATATTATAAAGAAATTTGAGTTGAACAACTAGAATCCAGGAGTCAAGACAGAGGGAGAGCCCCCCAATCTCACCTGAGCACTGCAGAGAGTCCGGATGCTACCAGAGAACCAACACAATGCAGAGAGAACCCGCACAGAAAAGCACAGCCCACCATGCCGCTCAAAGACTACAAGAGCAAGAAAGGGAAATGCAGCAAGTTCCTACAGGAGTGCTACACGGACAGAGAACTTGGGAAGAAGCAGGTCCAACAAAATTGTCAGGTATACAGACAAGATCAAAGAGAACGACTACTTTCGACCCAATTCCCAACGAGACCGTGGGAAGGTTGGCGATGGATTTATTCTTCTTTGAGGGAAGATCCTATCTAATTATAGTTGATTACTCCTCAAGATGGATTGAAGTTAAGCGGATGTACACAGCAACAACTGAAGCAGTCATCAGAGTTTACAAGAAGCTCTTGCAGCACATGGTATACCTGATCAGATAGTATTCAATAATGGGCCACAATTTGCAAACGATTACTTCATGCACTTGACGGAAGAATGGGGATTTGTTCACCTAATATGCTCTGCTAAGTATCCACAATTAAATGGAGAAGCTGAGTGAGCAGTCAGAACCATTAAAACTATGTTGATGAAAAATCAAGATTTCCAATTAGTACTACTGACAGACAGGACTACTCCATTATTGTGTGCTTTAGTGCCATCAGAACTTTTAATAGGAAGAAAACTTCAAATGCAACTTCCAAGTCTACCCAAGAAATTACTTCCAGGTTTGCAAAGCAAGGATTATCATGAAGTACAAGGCAAAGAAAAGTTGTATCGAAACAAACAGACCCATAATTATAACAGAAGATACCGGACAAGAAACTGACCAAAGTTGTCAGAAGGGCAAAAGATATGGGTACGAGAACAAAATAGTAAAGGGGTAATCCTCCAGAAAGACGAGAATCAACAGTGATATTATCTAGTATGAACTCAAGAAGGTTCTATACGGAGAAATAGAAGGAATCTTATTCCTTTACATCAAAGATGTCAATCAGTCAAACATTTCGACCACTCAAATGATGAACCGAAAACTCAAAAAGCACTGAATCCTACAAACCTCAATGAAGACCGTCCAAGTCAAGACACAAGGGATCAGAGAAAGACTACCAACCTTCCACACCTGATGACAAGAAGATCAGGGAGAATTGTGAAGCCTGCTGATTGGATGAATCTACAAAGTCAAAGATTTGGGGGGGAGAGATGTAGTATGAGGGTATTAAAGAGTTAATCTTGAGATAACATAAAGATTACCGCCCACCATGATGAGGGAATAGATCATATGGGAGAGACTCGAGAACAGTTACAGCGTGGCTTTTAAAGGAGACACACAGGCTACCGTGGAGTGTATATAGTTACTATGCAATAAAGATTAATGTTTAAGCAATACAGTCTAAGAACCTCTCTGGATCAACTTATACAATGGCAGCATAAAGAACCAAATGTATAACAGTACTGAGGGAGTGCTGCACCATCAGAGGAGCAGTACTGAGGGAGTGCTGCACTGTCAGATGGGCAGTACTGAGGGAGTGCTGCACCATCACAGGAGCAGTACTGAGGGAGTGCTGCACTGTCAGATGGGCAGTACTGAGGGAGTGCTGCACTTTTGGGTGGCAGTACTGTGGCAGCGCTGCACTGTTGCAGTGTCAATACTGAAGGAGTGCTGCACTGTCAGAGGGGCAGTACTGAAGAAGCGCCATGCTGTCGGAGGGGCAGTACTGCGGCAGCGCTGCACTGTCGGAGGGTCAGTACTGAAGGAGCGCTGCACTGTCAGAAATGCCGTCTTTCAAATGAGATGTGAAACTGATACCAAGTGAACCCCTTCAGGTGAACATAAAAGTTTCAATGGCACTATTTCGAAGAGAAGCAGGGGTGTTCTCCCCAATGTCCTGGCCAATATTTATCCTTCAACCAACATTACACAAAAAGCAGATGATCTGATCATTATCACATTGCTCCTTGTGGGGACTTTTTGGTTGCTGTGTTTCCGACACTGCAATGGTGACAACATTTCAAAAAGTAATTCATTGGCTGTAAAGCACTTTGGGATATTCTGAGATGGTGAAAAGCTAGAGAAATGCTGGTCATTCTTTCTTTCTTGCTTATAAGGTGGGGGGGGGGGGTGTGAAGGAGGAATCACAACTCCCAGAAGAGAGTGGAACATAGCTCCCAAAAATGGGGGACACAGCTCCCAAACAAGGACAGTGACAGACAGGAAATGTCCCTCTAGTCCATCCAACTTGTCCCACACAAATGTGATGCCTTCAGTGTCACAGTATACACATCCCCCCCACCCCAGTTTAAATCAAATGAATGCCTAGCAGGCGTAGAAAAACCAAGAAAAAACCAAGGCAGTTTATGGAAATGAATGGGTAAAATTCCTCTCCGGCCCCTTTAGGCATTCAAAACTAGTCCAGGAGAGCACTCTGACCCTGATTAATGTTACACGATACCCACCTTCATACAATGTGATCACTGGCCAACCACAAAAATCTCTAACTCTCCCTTGAAGGAATTCAGTGAATCAACCTTCACCACAGACTGTTCCACATTCTCCAGAAAATGAACCAGCTCTTAACATCTAACCTAGTTTGGGCCTTAAATAACTTCAGATTGAGATTGTGATCCCTGTTCCTCCTGAACCTAATTTGTTGCAAATTTTCGATGTCAACTCACTTCACCTCTCATGAATCTTAATCAAATCAGTCCACAACTCTCGAAAGTATGGAATCCTGGTTCTTTGAGACCGAGACTAATAATTAAGATGCTTTAAATCAGTTCTTAATCTTGTGAGCATCCTCTGCACCCTTACTGTAGCCTCACTATCCCCAACAAAAGACTGCGCTAAAAGACAGAACACAGTCCGTAACACTACGCACTCACTTTCTCTGTCTGAGGATGAGGTGATGGACAGTGTGACTCTCTCTCTCTCTCTCTCTCTTTGTCCCGGGATGAGGTGACGAACAGTGTGACTCTCTCTCTCTCTCTCTCTCTGTCTCGGGATGAGGTGATGGACAGTGTGACTCTCTCTCTCTCTCTCTGTCCCGGGATGAGGTGATGGACAGTGTGACTCTCTCTCTCTCTCTCTCTTTGTCCCGGGATGAGGTGATAGACAGTGTGACTCTCTCTCTCTCTCTCTTTGTCCCGGGATGAGGTGATGCACAGTGTGACTATCTCTCTATCTCACTCTCTCTCTCTGTCCCGGGATGAGGTGATGGACAGTGTGACTCTCTCTCTATCTCACTCTCTCTCTCTCTGTCCCAGGATGAGGTGATGCACAGTGTGACTATCTCTATCACTCTCTCTCTCTGTCCCGGGATGAGGTGATGGACAGTGTGATTCTCTCTCTATCACTCTCTCTCTCTGTCCCGGGATGAGGTGATGGACAGTGTGATTCTCTCTCACTCTCTCTCTCTGTCCCGGGATGAGGTGACGAACAGTGTGACTCTCTCTCTCTCTCTCTCTCTGTCTCGGGATGAGGTGATGGACAGTGTGACTCACTCTCTCTCTCTCTCTTTGTCCCGGGATGAGGTGATGCACAGTGTGACTCACTCTCTCTCTCACCCTCTCTCTCTCTGTCCCGGGATGAGGTGATGGACAGTGTGACTCACTCTCTCTCTCTCTGTCCCGGGATGAGGTGATGGACAGTGTGACTCTCTCTCTCTCTCTCTCTTTGTCCCGGGATGAGGTGATGCACAGTGTGACTATCTCTCTATCTCACTCTCTCTCTCTGTCCCGGGATGAGGTGATGGACAGTGTGACTCTCTCTCTATCTCACTCTCTCTCTCTCTGTCCCAGGATGAGGTGATGCACAGTGTGACTATCTCTATCACTCTCTCTCTCTGTCCCGGGATGAGGTGATGGACAGTGTGATTCTCTCTCTATCACTCTCTCTCTCTGTCCCGGGATGAGGTGATGGACAGTGTGATTCTCTCTCTCT